>NW_006300048.1:3416155-3416742 GCF_000327345.1 Myotis davidii | reverse complement strand
CAAACGTGAAGTTTAAAGCAAAATACATGAGACTTGAAGGCAGTCAGCTGCTAGCAGCCTGGTAGTCCTTGCCACTCCTACAGAGAAGAAGTTATCCCAGCAAGGAAGTGCCTGCAGAAACCCTCCACCCGGAGATTGTCCCAGGGTGGCGTGCCTTCCCCCGCGTCCCCGGTTCTGCTCTGGGCCTCGCCACTGCCCACAGCGCATGCCTGGCACTGCTTGACCTGTGATTTCAGTCCACAGGCCTCATCTCCGGACTAGACTGTAAGTCCCTGCATGTCACCCAGTTTACAGCCCATGTGGGAAGGGCTCCCAGGGAACAACCCCAAGCTGCCTGGTGTCAGGAGATCAACTGGGCCTAAAGGGACTGGATTAGCAAGCAATTCACACCACTCAGGCCCAGCGCTGGTTCTTCTGGGTGTGTGTGGGCACAAGCCTGCCAGTGTGCCTGCGCGTGTGTGTGCGTGCGTGTGCATGTGTGTGTGCACGCATGTGCGCGCGTGTGTGGCATGTGTGTGTGCGCGTGTGTACGTGTGTGTGTGGCCTGTGTGTGTGTGTGTGTGTGTGGGTGTGTGTGCACTGTGTGT
>NW_006300048.1:3413917-3415429 GCF_000327345.1 Myotis davidii | reverse complement strand
TACTTTCTCTCTTAGAACCTCAGTTTCTCTGCCTATAAAATGGGAACGCTAATCTTTGCCCTGCCTTCGCCACTGGGCAGGGCGAGGATCAAGTGCTAGAGCATTGGCCGAAGTGCTTTGAAAATCAGAGGTTCCCTGCCCAGCCGGAGTGGCTCAGTTGGTTGAACATCATCCTGGGCACCAAAAGGTTGCCGGTTCGATTCCTGGTTGGGGCACATGCCTGGGTTGCAGGATTGATCTCCAGTTGGGGCCCTTACAGAAGACAACTGATCGATGTTTCTCTCTCACATCAATGTTTCTCTCTCTCTTCCTCTCTCCCTCTCCCTTTCTCTCTCTAAGCACGTCCTCAGGTGAGAATTTAAAAAAAGAAAATCGGCCCTAGCTGGTTTGGCTCAGTGGATAGAGCATCGACCTGCGGACTGAAGGGTCCCGGGGTTGATTCTGATCAAGGGCACATGCCCGGGTTGTGGGCTTGATCCCCAATAGGGGGCGTGCAGGAGGCAGCTGATCAGTGATTCTCTCTCATCCTTGATGTTTCTCTCTTTCTCCCTTCCTCTCTGAAATCAATAAAAAATATTTTTTTAAAAAGAAAGGAAAAAGAAAATAGAGGTTCCTCATGACCACGAGGGAGCATTATTGTAATCAAGGATGCCCAGTGCACCCCACCTGGGCCTGGCCTGCCCTTAGCCACCCTCTGATGTGTTGGGAAGATGGACATGATTAGCATCCATTCTGACAGGGAACGTGAACAAGGTGCCTGAGAATTAAAGGGTTCGGGGGCCGAGAGGGACCCTGGGGGCTGGGGCTGACGTAGAAGGCTTCCTGGAGGAGTGAGTCACCTCAGGGAATGAAGCCTGGGAGTTACTTAGAGACCACGTGGCTCTGCTCCTGGCCCTCCCACCCCCTCAGAGCCCCTTGACTGGGCTTCTTAGTGACCACACATCATCTTATTTGTTAGTCAGTTATTCCATATGCCCATTGACAGAGGGGTCCCCTCGCCAAGAAGGCTGAGGTGGGGCTCAAACTCAGGGCTCAAGAGGCCAAGTGTAGCCACCCCTCTCAGCACCCCCAGACGCTGTTGCCCTCCCCCTTTGTCTCCCCTCCCCTCCCCTCCCTTCCCTACTACCTGTAGGAAACACAGATGCAGATGGCTCCTTTTATGTCTCCAGGGATCAAAGGGTTGGCTTTGGAAGAAAGACGTGCGGCTTGAAAGCCAAGCAGAGCCAGGCCCAGTCTGCACAACAACCCTTCCCCGCTTCCCTTCCACAGCTCAGCACGGAGCCCCTCCCGGCCAGCTGTGGGTCAGGGCGCCCACCTGACCAGCACCTGGGCCTCCCTCCCCCCCGCCACAGCACGCGTGGCAGGGCCAGGCCCCTAACGTTCCCTGGAAGCACGTTCTCTGCACCTTTTGGGGTAATTTGTCTGAGAAATATGTAGTCCCTGCTGGGCCAGGCACTGTCGTGTCTCAGAATAATGGGAAAGGGAGAGAGACATGGGACATGGAATGGCAGA
>NW_006300048.1:3412755-3413414 GCF_000327345.1 Myotis davidii | reverse complement strand
GGGGGCGGGGGCGGGGGGGGGAGGGGAAGGAGCGCAAGAGACCAGAGGAGGACGAGAAGCAGGTGAAGAGAAGGAGAGAAGAAAGCAGCGGGCAGAAGCCTCACAAACACGCTGAGGAGGCGCAGGGGAGAAAAGGCAGAGACGGCAAGAGGACGAGAAAAAGCAACGGAACAGGGCAGAGGTAAAAAGGTGAAGGAGAGACTGATGGAAGGACCTAGACTTTCTGATGCCAGGATCCCTGGGTCCCTCCATTCCCCTGCCCCCTCCCCCACCCCGGCACTGACCGGCTGGGTGACCTTGAACCCGTCACTTCCTCCCTCTGAGCCTCATTTTCCTTATCTGTGAAATGGGAAATGATCACGAGCTCCTGCCTCCTAGGATGGCTGTGAGGATTAGATAAGACGAAGGTGACCGTGTGCTCAGCCCAGAGCCTGGCACGGCTGTCGAGGGGACCCGCTGCGGCTGTGGCCGGTAACAGTCGCCGTCATGGCGCTGATCGTGTGGGGTAGGAATCCGGGCCCTGACTGGCTTGCAGGGACTTTGGGAGGCTTACGGGAGCTAAGGGACCAGAAAGGCGTGCTCACGCGGGATGGCCAGGCTCCTCGCGGCTCCTCCACCCAGGCCCAATGGACCCTGTACGTGGCAGGCAGTGCTGGCCC
>NW_006300048.1:3404127-3412642 GCF_000327345.1 Myotis davidii | reverse complement strand
GAGTGATGTTTTAAGACAAAGAAAATATTTTCATATATAATATGAATATATTTACCTTTCTTCCAATGCAGTGGTACAGCTTACGACTGCGTTGGAAGAAAGATAAATACATTTGTTTGTGGAGGAAGAGGCCCACACAGCAGAGGTGCCTGTGGCCCACAGGAGGCATGGCGCGGCCCCGCTGGCCAGTGCTGCCGGGCGGATGGGACAAGCACACCGTGGGTGGCCCTAATGGACAGGCCAGACCAGAGGAAGTCCAGTCGGGTCAAAGCCTCCTAGGGGTGAAGGCCCTGGGGACAGTGGGAAGGGAGAAGGAGAAGGAAGAAGACAGACATAGGAGAGACTCTGCTTCTAGGAATAGCCCCAGGCCTCAGAAAACCCTAATCTGAGGGAAAAGCACATTCTCTGCCCTCAGGGAGCCTCAGCATGAGGGGGGACACAGCCCTGTCCTCGGGGACCCCCAGTCTGAGAGGAACACAGCCCTATCCTCAGGGAACCCCAGTCTGAGGGGAGACATGGTCCTGCCCTCAGGGAGTGCTTAATTGCATAGAAAAGACAAAATACAAAAATTTTGTCTCTACCGGTGGGGGTGCTCAGAGGCTGTATGGCCCTCAGAGAGGCCTGTAGGGAGCTCCCAGGTGGCTGGAGGAGGGCGTCACTCAACAGAGATGGAGGCCCGGGGCTCAGGCAAAGGGAGCCACGGAGAAGGGAGATGCTGGCCGCCGTCAGGGGAAGGAGCCCATGAAGAGGGGAGGAGCATGGGTCTGGGTGCGGAAGGTTCTCCATGCCCAGCCGAGCCCCCCCACGCGTGCCCGCACCTGGGGCCGCACAGGCCATGGCGACCCCGGGGCATCTGTGTGCAGAGCTGACAGGGACAGGGGAGTCACTCCTGGTGTGGTCAGGTAACCGCACACCCCAGCCGCCCCCCGGCCAGGCGCCCTGCAGAATTAAATTGCCATATTGGAAATAGCAAAGTAAACACCAATAGGTAAAGTGCAAATTAAAGCTGCCCCTCCCAGGTACCGTATTTATAGACCTGAGCTCAGGGGCCACGCCTCCTGGGCAGGAGCCGCAGCAGCTGAGGGCACCTGCCCTCTGCCAGCCTGCACCCAGGTCAGTGGGCTTCTTCCTGGCAGGGGTCGGGGTGAGGTGGGGCCGTCATGTGACCTGGGCTTCAACAGCACAGAGGAGTGGGGCCATGGAAGCTTGGCTTGGCCCAAGGGAAGGTGTCTGTGAAAAATGGAGGTGGGGGGCGGTGTAGGGCCAGAGAGGACAGGCATGGAGTCCTGGGACAGGTGCCGGGGGTGGAGAGCTACAATGATGACAAAAGCTAACACTTATGGAGCAGCTGCTGTTCTACCTGCTATCAAGCCTTGGCTCGCTTCGCCCTCGCAAGAGGCCTGTGACCATCCCCATTTTACAGATGAGGACACTGAGGCTCAGTGGTTATACAACTCCACCGCTACTATGTGACCTCTTGGGGACTTGAACCCCAACAGTCTGTTCCCTTAATCACCACACCGCTGCCTCCAATGGCCTCCCCAGACAGACTCAGTGGCCTCGCACTTCCCTGGTCTCCAGGGTTTCCCCACCAACATACATGTCACCCTTCACATAAGCAAGTGTCTAGTCCTAACTGGTTTGGCTCAGTGAAAGGTGCCAGGTTCGATTCCGGTCAAGGGCATGTACCTTGGTTGCGGGCACATCCCCAGTAGGAGGTGTGCAGGAGGCGGCTGATCGGTGTTTCTGACTCTGTCCCTCTCCCTTCCTCTCTGTAAAAAAAACCAATAAAATACATATTTTTAAAAAGTGCCTAGCCTTGCCCAGCAGTGGTTGGTGGACCAGCTCAGGGCCGGGGGCACAGAGGCACCCCCACTCTTACCGGCCCCCAGCCTCCCTAGGCCTGACCTCCTGTCCCAGCGGCACCGGCGAGGGCTGCAGGCTGTGGGGCCACGTGTGCCTCGCGGCAACGCTGGCCTGGCTGGGGCAGAGCCTGACCTGGGCCTCGCTGGCGTGGTGCTCCAACCCACGGAGCACAGGCCACGGATGGTTAGCCACAGGTTTATTAGTGGAGGGCAGACGCCGGCCAGGGCCGGGAAACCACACTTTGCCTGACGTGCTCGTCTCACCAGACCTGGGAAGGCTGTCACCATCGTAACGGCGGGGAGCCAGGAACAGAAGCTGTGGGCTTGGCAAAAGGGTGGACGGGAAGGAGAAATGGCCACATTTTATAAAGAAGGGAAAAGGCTGCCCAAAGCCTCATGCTCTCAGCCCATCAGCTGCACATCCGAGAGCTGTTTCCAGTTGGAAGCCAAGGGACACCACCGGACTGACCCTTTGCAAATATCCCCTGTCGCTGGGCAAACACCACACGCTAAAAATAGCCCCCATCGCCCAGGGGCAGGCCAGCCCAGGAGACAGGCTCAGCCTGGCTCCCACGGGACACACACCTGTCAGGGTCCCCGTCTTCTCTTGCTGGATGGCCAGCGGAGCTCCTTATCTATTAGATGAGGGTGGGGGGCAGGGGAGGACCCCACTGGTTAGAGAGCAAGACGCAGCCGGTGGCGGGGAAGAGCCTTGAGAAGGCCTGGGCTCTGCTGTCCCCAAGCTGTGCGCTTGGAGAGGTCACTCCCCCACTGAGGGCTCAGCTTCTCCGTGCACAGGGGGCAGCCTCCTGCCTGGTGTCCGACAGGAGCCACGTGACCAGGGCCAGCATTGCCACCCTGTGCCAGACCCTGGAGGTCTAAGAACTCCGGCTTTGATCCAGTGCTTTCTGTGTGCACAACTCGGCGCTGAGCACTTCGCCTGCGTCCGTTTCTTTAACCCTCGTAGTGACCCTGTGATACAGGTACTAGCCCTTGCTCTACCTTACAGCTGAGGGAAACTGAGGCCCAAGGGGTTTCGGGCACTCCCTAAGGTCACACCTAACCAGGGCCTGAAACGGAACTTGAACCAAGGCAGTCTAGCTCCAGAGCCCGTATTGTAACCACACTAGACACCATGTGAGGCAAGGGTTGGGTGGAAATGAAAAGGGGGGTGTGGATCATCCTCATTGCTCCCAAGAAGCCAGAGACCAGGATGAATAGGCAGGTGACCCTCATGTCCCCTTCGTCTCTGCTTCTCCCCCCGGGGGAGGGGGCAGACAGCTGGGGAAGCCACTGCCAAGTGGGCAGAGTAACCATCGTGTGAAACGTGCCCCGGTCACAGTGCCGGGTGGGGTGGGGGTAGCAGGCTGCCAGCCATGTGGTCCCCAGCCCACGCACTGTCTGGCCGTCCGGGGGGTGGGATAGGGGGCCCATAAATAGCAGGCCTCTCACCAGTGTTGGGAATAGAAACCCAATCCAAACAGTGTGGTGAGTTGGGGCTTTCCAGAGTGGCCACAACCCCCAGGAGCCTGGAGGCAGCTGTGAGGGCCCCCTTCTCCTCTCGCATCTCCTAAAGGGTCAGGTCATCTTGGGGAGAAAGCCTCGCTGGCCCCAATCCCAGAATCCTTCACAGCTCAGGAAGGAATGCGAGGAGGTGACAGGAATACAGCAGGTGGTGTTTATTGAGCACCTACTACGTGCCTGGCACTGTTCTAAGTGGATTATCCCAGGTAACTTCATCACAAGCCTATGAAATAGGGCCATTATGCTGCTCATTTTACGGAGGAGGAAACTGAGGCACAGAGGGGCAAATTTGTGCGACACAGGTCACACAGTTGGAAAATGGTGGAGGTAAGACTCGAACCCAGGCCACTGGCTGCCTCCTGCAACTGGGCCTGGGGGCAAAGACCAGTCACACTGGGTCCTACCCTGGAGGTCATCTTGGTCTGGGGGACCCCAACATCCAAGGGGAAGACAATAATCGCTCAAGGTGCACGCACTGAAGGCCCCCCCACACAGGCTGGGGCTCCTCCAAGTCTGGGGCTAGTCCGCCATGTGGAACTTGAACGCAGGCGCCACAGAGCAGAGCCTGAGAGGAGGGGGCGGAGTCCCCAACAGAGCTGACCTGCTGATGCCAGCTTCGCCTCAGAGGGGAGACCCCTGTTCCTGGTCCCACTCGGCTGTGCAGGGGAGGCAGGGGTGTAGAGGAAGGATGAGGGGACCCCCAAGGCCACTGAAAGGAGGACGAGGAACCCAGTGAGAAAAATCCCGAGACTCCCATTCTCCTGCCACCCACTCGGAGGCTCTTCTAGGATCTGGGGCCAGAGAGAAAGTTCATGACCAACTGCTGGTGACTGTTGGAGATGTTATCGGGCTCAGAAACCTCCTCCTGCCACAGGACCTCACCGGACTCGAGTTGCGTGTGTGCTGGTCCCCAGTCACTGCCCCTCCCTCAGGGTCCCTCCTCGGGACGCCAGGACCCTGCCTTGCTGGCCCGGTGACGGCCATCGTTGCTCCTCTCCTTTCGGGACTCATTGCCAACGGCCCATGAAGACGTGGAAAACCCTGGACGGGAGCCCAGCGTCTGAGTTCTTGGAATGAGGAAGCTGTGTGCACGTGGGGCGCGGGCAGGTGGCAGCCTGTGGCTGGATTCTGAGAGCAAAGATAAAGGTTGCCCCCCCTCCCCTGGGGGACACAGTGGGCTGGGGGGACCCAGACCCCTGCCCTGGCTCCTGGACATTCCAGAGGAGGGGCCCCGGGCAGGCGCTAGGCATTTCGGGAAAAGGGGGTCAGCAGCTTGGGGAGGGGAGGCAGGAGAGGGCAGGCTTTCTCAGAACCAGGCTTGAGGAAGAGGACACAACTGGCAGGTCTCCCTCCAACCTGATGCCTGGCCAGCTCTCCCTCCTCAAAAGGCTGGCTCTCCACTGCCGACCCAAGAAACTGCCTCTCTCCCCCAAGGAACTAGAATGGGGTGGAGAAGCCTCCCGGGGCTCCCTCTCCTGCTCCCACCTTCTCGGCAGGAGAGTGGGGTGAAGGAAGGGGCGGTCCGGGCTGTGCCTCAGTCGTCTGTCACATGGCTTCCTGGGCCAGGTCGGGCCAGCCATGCACAGAGAGCTGGGAACTGGGTCCCTGTCCCCACTCGTGTGCCTGGCACATGGAAGATGCTCAGAACGTATTATTTTACTTGAACAGGTGTACGGAGGAATCAGGAGGAGTTTTGAGGAAATTCTAGACCTGGAGTCCAGAACCTGCTAGCGCCTCTGAACTTGAACATCAGGAGAATCCAGGGCTGAGAGTGAAAGGGCAGCATTTCCCTCAGGCTTGGCCTCAAGAGGAAGAACGTGAGGGAGAGGCAGCCAAGGTCAGCGTCACCCAGAGAGGGAGGCTGAGCAGAGCCAGGCAGGCGGCTCCCGGCCGCACTGAACTGAACGGAGCACAAGAGACAGGGAGACGGGGTGCCTGGGGCCAAACTCTCAGGACCACGGCCCTCTGTCCATCCGGCTCCACGGCTCCGCGGGACCCTGGCCCCCACCCTCCGCAAACCCCAGGATGCCTGGTGGTTCTGCTTTCGCATGCGAGTCTTGGCACCGCCCTTCGACCATCCCTCCTGTCCTGCATGTCGCACTGATCGAGCTAGCCGTGAAAAGGCAAAATCGCTGCCGTCGTGGCTTACAGTTTCCTGAAAGGAGACCATCTGTAAGCGCCACTAAAGAATAATACTAACGAAGCAGAGTAAAGGCTGGGAGAACACGAGGGTGTTCAGGAAGGCACACCGAGTGTGGGGGCCCTGAGGTGGGAGCTGGGGAGGAACCACGGAAGGTCAGGGCCCTGGGAGGCCAGAGGAGGCAAAGGATGGAGGCCTGTGTGAGGCCTCGAGCTTTTACTCTGAGTGAGCGCGAGCCACTGCAGGGCCCCGAGAGGGGACAGCCATGGCTGACAGCATCCACCAGTCTGAACCTTCGCCTCTCTGGGCTTTCATCTTCTCTGTAAAAAGAGGACCTGGGAGCAGTGACCTCACAGAGTTGTGGTGAGTTTTAAATAAAATAGTTCTTACAAAGGGATCTGCCTGAAACATAGGCTGACTCAGCACGCGGTAGGTGATAACAGGTTGTTCTTGTTCCCCTCAGCGCGGGATCCCCTCTAGAACCACCCAACCGGTGGCCCTCCTGCCTCTGCTTCCATCCCGTCGGCTAGGGTAGCTTCCCAGGAGGAACTGGGGTTTTCACGAAGCCAGCTGGGCCCGGCCCGAAATGTTCTCCAATATTCGCTCCGATGCCCAGGCAGGTGTCTCCCTTGGAAACACTGCAAGGCCATGACTTGGGCAGCTGCCCATGTGAGTGGGATGGACAGCAGAGCCAGGCAGGGGGCAGGGAAGAGGAGGCAGGTGCAGGGTGTCTAGGGGAGACCCAGGGGGTGCACATGGCTGCCCATTGTCACAGCTTCTCCCTCCTTCCTGATGCCATCGTCCGGGGACAGATCCGGAGTACCCTGCTGGCCGGCGTGCTGCCCGTCTACCTCGTGCTCGGGCAGCCAAGGCGGGCAGGCTCTTCTCACTGGGTCCCTGGTCATGAACGAGTCACCGTCCTCCCTAAATATGAGGCTCAGGGCTTGGCCGGGACCTCTGAGACCCCAGAGTAACCCTGGCTTTGAACCAGAAGCAGCCTGTGGCTGGTGAGGCAGACAGAGGGGACGGCCATTGACCAAGCACCTGCCGTGCACAGGCCCTGCTCATCCGTTCCTCCCTGTGGAGGAGCACGTTGGTGCTCCCTCTCAGACCCCCCAGACTCCCCAGATCTCTTTAGTGGGCCCTTCCCCGCCTGCTGTGGCCTTCCTTTCTGTTCACTCTCCCTTGGGTGACTGCCCCAGGCTATAGGAGCTGCTCTGCCTGCAGAGCTGGAAGTATCTGGAAGTGTATCCCCCCAAAGAAGCTCTTAGCCAATGCCTGGGGTACAGGAGAGTGAGGTTCCAGCTCCCTTACCTCTGATGGGGTGACCCTGAGGTGTAACTTACACTCCAGAGGACCCTGCAGAACAGGCATCCTCTGCCCCGCGTTGCCTCTTCCTCTCCCATCCTGCTTCCCCCAGTCCCTCTTCTATCCGACACCCCCCCCCACCCCCGAGGGGAGAGGGGGAAGGCACTCCATCCCCATCTCAGTCTCTGCTTCTGTGGAACTCCACCTCAGGCCCCTCCCAGGTGATACAGCACTAGGAGTCACAATAGCGAACACTCACTGCGTGCTTGCTACGTACAAAATATTGTCTTACGTGTTTTATAGTACCAACCTCACAGCAACCAGTGAGGTAGGTACTCCCATGATCCCCATTCCACAGACGAGGAAACGAAGGTACAGGGAGGTCGGTCCATTGCCGTGGGGATGCTGTTGTTAGCTTCACACAGTTAAGGGGCCCAGACAGGAGTCGTACTTGCTAGCCTTTGTGATAAGGGGGGAGTGCACCCATAGACCCACAGACACAGGATAAACATGCACTCACATGCTCACATTTTGAGGGCTCGTGGGCCAAGCCGCAGCACACACTGTGCCTGGCCCTGGGCAGGCATTTGGAGACTGTCCATGACATGGCGTGGCTGCAGACCAGGCCAGGCCACCCCACCGAGCCACAATTTGTTTGTCCTTATGGGTTCATCGCGGGCAACCCTGGGGCAAGTTCTTGTCCGGCCCCTCCCTCACATCCACGGGGACTGGGCACAGGCCTTGGGTCTCCAGGTGCAAATGCCATCCTCATAAAAGTCTGCTGAATAAATACCCAAATTACTTCAGGCCTAAAGGTGGGGCCCAGAAACTAATCAGGCTCCACAGAACCAGAGTGTTGGTGGTGAAAACCAAATACCCACATACACATGCACATGCAATTGAATCAACAAAAAATATGGTAACTTCTGAACAAACAAAATCATAATCAGATCCAGAACTGAGGCACCAGGGCCCCCACCCCAGGCCGCACACTCTGCCAGGAGCCCCGGGGCCCCCGGCACGCAGGACGGAGACCCTGGGTCTAGAAACGCACAGTCTATGTGGGCCGGGGTCTTGGGGGGGGCGGGTGCCTGGGGAGCATCACATCTGGGTCCCAGGAGAAGGGAGTGCCCAGCAAAGAGCAGCCACATTTACATTCTTGACTAAACAGCCGAGCAAGCGCACGCGTGCCCTGTGAGCCAGCTCTGCTCCACCCTGCCCCAGGCGCCCGCCCCGGCTCAGCTGGTCACTGGGGCCCAGACACACCCAGCAGATCTTCTTCCACCGCGTCCACCCACCCCAGGCCCAAGCCCTTTCAGGTCAGTCAGAAAGGAGAGCCCAGCCAAGCCCGCCAGGGGGTTCAGTGAGAGAATGCTGATCCCGTCTGAGTACCTCCTGCCGCCCCCACGGGGCTTCCCCTGTGAGTGGGGACAGGCGGCCCCCCTTGTCAGGTGGAGGACTTCGATGCACCCTTTGTCACAAGCCCCTTTTGGAGGAAAAGCCATTCAGACAGGGCGGCAAAGGTTGGGACGATTCATTACCAGGCGAGCAGCAGCCCCACGGACTCCTTCTCCCTGTCCTGTCCTTCTTGGTGGGGGGAAGTGGGGAAGGGGCAGCCAGCCTGGTGGGAGCCCCTACTCCTCCTCTCAGAGCTTCTTGTGGCATGAGACTCAAGCAG
>NW_006300048.1:3402403-3403875 GCF_000327345.1 Myotis davidii | reverse complement strand
GTCCTTTCCTCGGGGCTGCAGACGCCTGCAAGGGCTCTGCTCCCCAGCCCTCTGCTCCCTTCTCAGACCAGAGATGAGGGCCCTGTGCCCTGCAGTGCCAGGTACACGATGGGCGATGGCAAATGCTACCCATTAACTGGCAGGCGGCCTCCATCCAGTTCAGACACCACCCCCCACCCCAGGAGAGTGACTGGGGCCAGAGGCTGGGGACTGGAGAGCCCCGTGCTCCTGGCCCTCCCTCCCACTCCTGCATGCCCCTGCTGAGCCACCTCTCCCCCACGGGCCCTGACCTGTGACTGCCTTCCCTTTCTCCCCTTCCCCCTCCCCCTCCATTCTCTCCTCTTTTTTCTTTCTCTTTCCCCTGTCTCTTCTCCCTCTCCCTGTCCCCAGGCAAACGAGTGGCCGGTCAGTCGTCACCATATGCTGACATTAAGTAACAGGTAGAGGCGTGTGCCGGGGGCTCGGAGACCCTGACCAGCCTGCGAAAGGCGGAAGGCTTCCCAGAGCAGGGGCTGTTGAGATGAGTCTTGACAAATGTGTGCAGGTTTATGAAAAGGGGAGGTGGGGGGCGGGAAGAGTGTTGCTGCTCGAAGGAGCAGCACCTGCAAAGGCTGGTGGGGAGGGGGCTCAGGGACCCAGAGAGCTGGAGCGGAGTTACAACGGGTCTTCTTCGCCTCTTCCTGCCCAGGACCTGTCCCTCCCTCCCTTTGCCCCGACGCTCTAAGGGCCTGGGTTGGGGGTGTCTGGAGTCAGCGCCTGGCTCCACCACCTGTAGGGGCACTGCCAGTCTGTCTGCCCAGCCTCCCACCCTGTCTCCATCAGCACCGGGTGGGAGCAGCCCGGTCCCCGCTACTTGCAGTCTGGCAGAACTGCCACCCGCTGTCCCAGGTACCTGGCCACCGGGAAGGCCTGGGATCAGAGATGGCCAATCCCAGAATCCCATCCCCTTGGCCAGAACCAGTGGTCCCAGGATGAGCACGTGGCCAGGGGCAGAGAGCTGCCCCGTCGCCAGTGACGGGCAGTGACAGGGTTGCGGTGGAAATAGAGATGATAATACACGCGACGTAAAGTGTTTGACTCAATGCCTCCCTTGGCGCTCAATTAATGTTACCTTTCATTTCTATTTTTCTTTACTTCCCAACCACACAGCCCAGAGAGCCCAGGCTAGTCCAGGCCTCTCGTGTCACAAGAGGGACACGGAGGCCTGGAGGGAGACCAGGCCTTGCTCCCCAGTCTGCTCCACAGTGGACGGGGCTCTCTCCCACGGTGGCAGGGGTGTGCGCGACTGTCTCCTGCGAAGACTCCAATCAGAAGACACTGACCCCTCTGCAGATGGTGGCTTTGCTGCGGCCAAGCAGAGAGCCTGCTGCCTGGATGTCCGCTGAGCGAAGACCCCTGGGTGCCTCCCTCCCCACGGACCCTGCCCTCCGCTCTCCTCCCACCCCCACTCCCTGGGTCCTGGCTGCTGCGAG
>NW_006300048.1:3398491-3402371 GCF_000327345.1 Myotis davidii | reverse complement strand
CTGCCCGGCCACAGCCTGGCACAGGAGCCACCGTGGGCCATGCCAGGCCTCTGGGGTCATTCTGCCCAAACCACGGCATGTTTCGGAGTAACCTCCGCTGTTCCCGTGGGAGTGGGACAACCAGGAAACGGCCTCAGAACGCCAACCTGGGAGGCTTTTCAAACAAAAGAGTGTGATTTCCTCCAGGGAGGGGAGGGCAAGGACCAAAGTACCCCCCGCCGAACGCCTTGGCTCCAAGCGCTCAGTCACTGTCCTGGGTGCATTTAGTGGTTTGGCAACCATGGGTGTATTTTAAAATCTGCTGTCCAGGCAGAGAGACAAAGGAGGCTGGTGTGGGGCCAGGGGAGACCTCAGAGGACGGGGGTACTCATCTTGTTAAAAATAGCCCACCCCACGGCTATTTCTATTGAGCTTGGCAAACAGAGCTGTATGATTTTCCCTTTTTTCGGCCACGCTTTGCTTGGACCATTTGATAAAAATAGTAGATAACAAGCTCAAAAAAAGCTGGGGATATTTTTACATGTGAGCCCCCTCGGAGCGGGACTGAAGCGGGGTGGCCGAGAAGCCGAGAAGCCCCGGGTAGTTGGGTGGGGGCAGGGTCGGTGCCCACAGAGGACCAGGGAGGAGACGCGGGCAGGGGTGTCATGCTTTCTCCTGTGTCCACAGCTCAGGGTCAACAAGCAGAAGCTGGGCCCTCCTGACCCACCGTGGGCTTGGCTGTTTCCCAGGCCCCGCTGGCCCCAGCCCTGACTCTCAGCATTGTTCCCACCGCCCGCCCCAGAGGTGGGAGCTGGGCTGGAGAGGGAGCGGGCGCTGGGCATACCTCTGGGCTGGGTTAGCAGTGCCAGCGCCCAGGGCAGGGAAAAGACCTTCTGGGGAAAGACCTGAGGCCCGAAGCTGAGGCCCAGATGAGGAAGGGTCAGGTCTCCCAGGCTGGACAACTGGCCCATTCAGGAGGCATCATCAGCCCACAGCTTCATGAGGCTGAGACTTAACCCAGAGTGGCAGCACCTTGGGGACGTGAGAGAGCCCTGGGGTGTGTGCGCGTGTGTGCGCGCGTGTGTGCGTGCGTGCATGTGCGCGTGTGTGTGTGAGTGTGTGTGTGCGCGCGCGTGTGTGTGTGTGTGTGTGTGCATGTGTGTGTGTGCGTGTGCATGTGTGCGCGCAGTGGCCATGCACACTGTCTAGGGTGCACTCCTGGACAATGGCGGCCCGTGGAAGTCACCGCTGGTTCCCAGCACAGCCGCCACCCTGAGTACAGAGTCTGTCCCAAAGGATCAGGACCTGGAGGAGCCGAGTGTGGAGACAGAGGGGCTGACGCTGTGGGAGGCTCCAGGGCAGGCAGCCGGCCAGAGGGAGGGGCTGGGAGACCCCCGAGGGCCGGCCTCCAGGCCAGGAGACAGGCCTCTTCTTCCCTCCCAGGGGATCAAGGCAGGACCCAGCGCACACACCAGCTCCCTGAGCGCCGTGGGGCCAGTGGGGCCGGGGGAGGGGGGGCACTGGATGAGCTCTTCGCAATTTGGGCCCTTACGTGTATAACTGGGGGACTCCCCATAGGCAGAGGTGGGTCTCCCCACAGCCCCATAACCCACAGCTGCAAACTTCCTGGAAGTGACAAGCTTATGAGACGACAAGCCAGAAGCTCAGCACAGAAACACGAGAAAATTTTGGACTCACCTGCCTGCCCCATCCCTGTTCTCCCGAGAACTGATCCAATCTCCCTGCAGGGGGTAGAAAACCACATTCACATTCCCCACAATGACCTTAACAGGTTGGCAGGACAACCCATTCCCATTTAAAAGATGGTAAACTGATCCACACAGCATGCCAGGGGCATTCAGACACCATGCCCAGGGCCCTTAGCCCCAGCCAACCTGGAAGGGCGGCCCCTCTTCTTCCAGCTCCTGCAGCCCTGAGCCGGGCGCAGCCCCTGTCCTCTCCCAGGCAAGGAGGCAGGCACAGACTCACTAAGGAGGAGTGCTTGGGGCCTGGCACAGCCTGGCCTCTGCCACCCAAGAGATGGCCAGAACAGCGGGGCACTTGCCGGTCAGAGCACTGGACAGCGCGTCAAGAGTCCTGGGCGGGCTTTGTAGCAACTCACGGTGTGACCTTAGGAGAACCACTTCCTCTCCCTGGCCCTCGCCTTTTTAAAGAACTGCTCCTCATAGAAGGAATGTTTTTAAGCACAGCCACTGGCACACAGCTGCTTTGGTGTTTTGAATAAATAAATAGAAGTCAGGGTGAGGGGGCCACAGGGCTGGCTGAACCAATCCCTTCTGGGCCTGTCAGGTCAGGCTGCTAGGCCAGTGGCCCCCAGGAAGGCAAATGTCCCAGCTGCCCCCAGAGCCATCCCTTGTCTAGCATAGCCATGGCCTGTCCACAGCTGGGAGAGCCAGTTCCGCAGGCCCCGCAGCCACCAGCGCCCGCCCTGAGTCAGTTCCCCATCATTACCTCCAGCAGTCAACCCGAGGGCCACATGCCTGCCAGGGAGTGCAGTGGGCTGTCAGGCTCCGGCTGTCCTGGGCACTGTTGACTTTGCAGGAGCAGCTGGAAGCCCGAGTGGGGCCGGGGGGAGGAGCAGTGCTGGACCCAGCAGCTGGACTAGCAGGGCCAGTTTCTCAGCTGAAACTTCAACGCAGGTAAAAGGTAAACAAACAGGAGTCCTGGGCAAAGGTGCCCAGGAGTGAGGGCAAGAGGCAGTACCTAGGGGACAGAGCCCATCTGAGCCCAAAGATACTGGGCATTTAACTGTGTATAAACCTCTCTCCCCCTGAGCCAGCTGACTCCTCAGATCTCGGCTTTTCTGGGCTCAGTTCATTGTGCTTTGAGTACACCCGGTTCCTGAAGGCTCATAATGACTAAGAGTTGTCCCGAAGGTGTACCGGCACTGTGTTTATGTCTCAGGTAGGCACCACAGAAGCCCCACCAGGTAAGTACGTGAGTTTTATCATCAACCTTGTTTTCCAGATGGAAAAATAGAGGCTCAGAAAGGCACACAGCCAGAGAGTGGCAGAGCTGGGATCTGACCGCCTTCTTTCTGTCCACTACTCACACGGCCACTTCTATACCTTATCCTAGCCACCATACTCTCTTACCTGGATGGCTGCAGGGCCTCCCGCTGGTCCCTTGTTCCCACTCTCCCCATGTTGTGAATTCTCTACGCATCAGCCAGAGTAAGCCTGTTGGAGTGTAAGTGAGACCACCTCCTTGCTCTGCTCACCGCATTCACGGCTGTACTGTGACTGATGAGGCCCAACATGATCGGCTCCTCTGCTACGCCCCCTCACTCTACTCCAGCCACACTGGCCTCTGGCATTGCCCCACAACAAGCATGCACCTGCCCCAGGGCCTTTGCACTTACTGCGCCTGTTGCCTAAAATGCTCCTCTCCATATACTCGTATCCATGTGACTTACTCCTTCAGGTCTCTGCTCAAATGTCACCTTGTCAGAGAAGCCTTACCTACCCTACATAAAACAGCCTACTCTCTCCTACCTCCTCTCCACCATCCTTGCCCTGGTTTATGTTTCTTCAGAGCAATTATGGCTACTGACATGAGTATGTGCATGCTGATCTAGTTTTTTACTATCTCTACCTACCAGAATATGAGCTCCATGAAGGCAAGGGGTTTTGGTTTTTTGTGGGGTTTTTTTTTTTTTTTTTGTATTTTTGTTTTAATATGGATTTTTAGAGAGAGAGGAACAAAGAAGGAGAGAAACATTGATATGAGAGTGATTGGCTGATTCCTGCATGTCCTCCCTTCCCCACCCCACCCCCACCCCCCAGGGACTAAGCCTACAACCTGGGCATGTGCCCTGATCAGGAATCAAACCAGTAACCCTTCGGTACATGGGATGACCCCCAACCCCCTCACACACATC
>NW_006300048.1:3393837-3396679 GCF_000327345.1 Myotis davidii | reverse complement strand
GCGAGCCGCAGTTTGCCGACCACTGTCCTAGGTTTATGAGAGAAACCTTGAGTTAGTTAGTCTATGTCCTGCATGACCCCTCAACAGTGCAGGACAGAGAGAGTACCAGACAGCATTAACATTAGGGTAAGTAGGATTTTCAGCAGCATGTCTGACCTTTGATGAATGGACTCAGAGCTTTTACATTTAAAAAAAAAATACATTATTGCCCAGCCAGTGTGGCTCAGTGGTTGAGCATCGACCTATGAACCAGATCACGGTTTGATTCCCAGCCAGGACACATGCCTGGATTGCGGGCTTGATCCCCAGTGTGGGGCATGCAGGAGGCAGCCAATCAATGATTCTTGTCATTGGTGCTTCTAGCTCCCTATCTCCCTCACAGAAATCAATACAAATATCTTTAAAAGAGAGAGAGAGAGAGACATTATTGCAAATTCCTACTCATTCATCAAAACCTAGGCCTCTTGCAAAGCAAACTGCTGCGATGGCCTCCGGAAGCCCGGCCCCCTGATGTCACAGAGTCAGGGACTCATGAAGCTACGGCAGCCGCAGTGACAGTGAAGAGAGACTGTATCCCCTGGTTGCTCTTGAGAACCTCATTCTGTGAAACTTCTTCCTCTTTTTTTAAAAAATTAAAGAATAGTTTATTTAGAGAGAGAGGAACAAAGAAGGAGAGAAACATTGATATGAGAGTGATTGGCTGATTCCTGCATGTCCTCCCTTCCCCACCCCACCCCCACCCCCCAGGGACTAAGCCTACAACCTGGGCATGTGCCCTGATCAGGAATCAAACCAGTAACCCTTCGGTACATGGGATGACACCCAATCCACTGAGCCACATCAGCCAGGGCAACAAGGGTTTTTATCTGTTTTGTTCATTGCTATATCCCCGGAGCCTAGAATGGTGCCTGGCACATAGTAGATGCTTAATTAATAGTTGTTGAAAAAATAAATTAAAGAATAAGTGATTCTTGAGCTGGAGTTCTTATGTGCTCTGCTGTTCCTGCCTCCAGGCTTTCTGTCCAATTCTCCTTGTGGGTGCAGAGTAGGGGCCCCTCTGGCTGAGGGCTGACCTCCTCCCCCAGCCACACCCAGCTCCCCTTCCCTAGCAGCGTAGAAGCCCGTGGAATCATGCTCAACTTCCCTCCTTAAGCTCCTGCCAGCTGCTTGAGCCCCACTGTCAGGCACTGCTTTGGGCACTGGCTCAGACCCTGGTACAAAATGGATGCTCAACAAACGTGTGCTGCCTTATCCACATGAAGGAAGGTCCACTCACCCAAACGGTGTTGGATAACCGGTTCCTGGCTGACCCTCGGCTGGGGCGGGCTGCCCTGGTTCACCCAGCCGGCACCCCCCATGGCAGCAAAGGCCCCTTCTGCCATTCATTCCCTGCTCTTGCCTGCCACGGAGGCGCATGGAGTCCTCCCTGGACAACTGACATTCTACCTCAGCCCATTGCAGCCTGGTCTGTAAACAGGGAGCCAGGGCGAACTTCTAAGCAAACCTAGATTTGTTTGGTTCCTTCCCGGTGCTCTCCACTTTACAGAGTGATTCACCACGGAGCTCTTTAAATAGCCAGTGACCTCATGGCTTAGAATATAGGATGCAATTTACAAAATAATTCTGATATGGGGCTAGCTCCCCGACAGTGGTACTGGCCACACCGGTACCCACTGTCCCGGGGAGGTCTCTGGGAGACCGGGGAGGAGGCCAGTGTATTCATAGAAATTTGACAGGTTCTTTATGCAAAGTTGAGGTGGCCTGGTCCCGCTCGGGCCACCGGTCTGTGCCCTGAGGGCTGTGGGGCTCAGTCTGGGTTCAGCATGCTCTGGGCATTGCAGGCATTCTGAGGGCCAGGGTAGTCGGTGCTGGGCCGAGGCGGGGGTGGCTTAGGGGGAGCTTCTGCTGGACCCTGGCAAAGGTGTGCGCCCGGTAGCCCTGGCTGCCCTCCTGGCATTTCCTGGACAGGGAGCATGAGGCCTCTGGGCTGGGGAAAGAAAGGGGGGTCTCTTGGTGTGAGTTAAGGCCTGCCATGTGCGAGGCGCCACTTGATTCTTCATCTAGCAAGCATTTATAGGGCCTCGTATGTGCCAAGAGCTGGTAGAAGTACGCAGAGCAAGTCCTGGGGGAGCTCACGGTCTGTGGAAGAAGGAAGGACGAGCCTAGTACCGGGCTGGCGCTTGGTAAGGCCCTGGGAGGCACACAGGGAGGGGCTAGCTTTACAGGCCTCGCTCCGAGGCTGTGGCACTGGAGCCGCCAGGCCTGTCTTACAGGTGAGGAAATGGAGGCCTGGAGAGGCCGGTTGACAGGTGGCAGAACCAGAACCCAAACCTAGCCCTCCCGCCTCCAGGCTGGCGTGCCCACCACTCGCCCCTTAAAGTTGGTCCGTCCTCTGGGGACGCCTCTCTTCCTTGCTTGTACACTCAGGCTTGGACTCGAATTTTTAGAAGAAGCAGATTTTCTCTCAACCTCCCATTTTCTCTCCTGGGTGCTTTGTTTCAGCAGAAGTGATCGTCAAGGTGAGTGGGAGTTCGAAATTCAGACCTCAGTGAGAAAACAGGCTCACTCTGGGAAAGCCACACAGGGTAATTAATGGCTTAGCATGAGGCCTCTGGGCCGACCCCGTGGATCCCAGCTCTGCTGCCTGTCAGCTTGTGACATTGACTTACCTTCCTGTGCCTCAGTGTTCTCTTCTGTAAAATGGAGTGATAACAGCACCCATCTCCTAGGGCCGTGGTCGGCAAACTGCGGCTCGCGAGCCACCTGCAGCTCTTTGGCCCCTTGGGTATGGCTCTTCCACAAAATACCGACTTCTGCGCATGGGCCACGAAGTTTCAATCGC
>NW_006300048.1:3381304-3393772 GCF_000327345.1 Myotis davidii | reverse complement strand
CATGTCTGACCTTTGATGAATGGACTCAGAGCTTTTACATTTAAAAAAAAAATACATTATTGCCCAGCCAGTGTGGCTCAGTGGTTGAGCATCGACCTATGAACCAGATCACGGTTTGATTCCCAGCCAGGACACATGCCTGGATTGCGGGCTTGATCCCCAGTGTGGGGCATGCAGGAGGCAGCCAATCAATGATTCTTGTCATTGGTGCTTCTAGCTCCCTATCTCCCTCACTGAAATCAATACAAATATCTTTAAAAGAGAGAGAGAGAGAGACATTATTGCAAATTCCTACTCATTCTTCAGAACCCATTCACACATGTCCCCTCTTCCAAACCGTTGCTAGAGTGTTTGTTCTTCCTGCTTAGGGCTGTCATAGGAATTTGTATCCCTCAAGTATGCAAAGTAGGGAAGGGGAAGAGAATTCATGTCACTGCGCACCTAACAAACACCAGGCTCTGCTAGGCCGTGTCTAGAGTTTATCTCGTTTATTCTCCACAGGGACACTGAGAGACAATTCCCCCTTTTCAAAAGAGGCAAGTGTCTGAGTGAGCCAGAAATCAAACCCACTTAGCATGGATCACAACGGCTTTCCTTCTTGGTTACAGGTCTGCCTCCCCCGCAAAGCTGGTAGCATTCAGGAATCTTTCACCCAGAGTGGTGACAGAGGCAGTGTTCTGGGAGGAGAGGTGTCTACTGTTCATCACTCATCAAGAAGATTTGCTCCCCAAAAGGTTAAGAACTCACTTCCCACTTCTTTAGGCTTCCAGAGCCCGGCAAAAGGCCAGATACTTGTCAGGTACTCAGATGCGGTTACTGAGTGAGTGAGTGAGTGAGTGAGTGAGTGAATGAATGAATGAATGAACGAACGAATGAACGAAGGAACAAACAAACAAGACACACAGTGCGGAAGGGATGGGTGGAATCAAAGAGCCTGAAGGAACGGGACCCCTGTCTTGCTTCTCTTTATTGCTCAGGGAGAAAACCAGCAGCAGGTTCATCAGAGCCCTGGCTGCAGGGGGTTGTGGTGGAGGGTAAGAGCGAGCTGTTTTCCTTGGCCTTTCCCCCCTGGCGAGCAAGCCCTTCATGCTCCTCCTCCCTGGTAAAGCCGCACCCGGGCCACTCCTGCACACCTGGCCGCTCTCGAGGAGGCCCGCTCCGCACACTGGAGAGGCCGAGTGCCCTCCTCCTCGGTGCCTGCCCTCTGGTCCGGGAAGGAGGGCTGAGTGGATCTGGTGGGGTCTTTCTGCCCGCTGAGGGCCAGTGGAGGCCGGGCACACAGTAGGTGCTTGGTCGTAATGGCAGGGAGCCCAGCCTAGCTTTCAGCCCCAATGGGCCCTGAGAGGCCCCAGCACCAGGCCCCGAGGCGCTCCCTCCCCACCCCCTAGTCTGCAGCTGCTCTGCTCTTCAGCACTCAGTGGCCCTTGTCAGTGTGGACTTCTCCAGGGCCCCGAGCCCAAGTCCACAAACACCCTCCTGGGGTCACTGCCCCCAGGACTGGAAGCGCTGGCTTCCCCACCGAGGGCCCCAAAGGGAAAATGGCCAGCGGGGTAAGGGGCAGTGGCCAGAGTCTCAGTGACTCTGCCTGCGGCTGGCGTCCTGTGGGGTCCGGCTGGCAGGGGCACCTCCCTCTTCCCCACACAGAGCTGGCAGGGCAGCCGGTCCGGCCTTCTCCAGCCACAGCCTACAGAAAGCATGTTCCCCTCAGAGCCACGGCCACTGGCCAGTCCACTGGGGACATCCCTCAGGGAAGGGAGTGGGGGAGGGGCGGCTCCAGCACCCAGGCTGGCGCACTGTGGCGGGCCACCCGGCTCTGCTGACCGGTGGTTTTCACGTCTGGCTCCCTGTGGCCCAGACGGCCCCAGCATGTCACTTGAGGGGGTGGATGAGTAGGCGCCTGCCCAAACTCGAACTCACAGCTGGAGTTCCCAGAGGCTCCGAGGCAGGGCCCTAGGCGGAGGGGTAGGGAGAGAAGAGAGGCCTCTGGAGCCTGAGCAGGCCTCCTGGGTGAGGTCCACACGCAGGGCAAGTGGGGAGGGTACTGGACTTGGTGCTGCTGAGCCAGAGAGACCAGGAATACGGGGACGACCACAGGGGCAGGTCCATCTGCAGGCCCCTGGAGGAGGGGAAGCAGGAGTGGGGAGAGAGCCTGGGGGAAGAGAGGGGAAGACTCTGCCAAGGGCAGCAAGCACACTCCCACCCTCTCCGGCTCATCTCCTGACCCTCCCATCCCCACAAGCTTCCCAGAGAGGCCCAGGGCTCTCCTGCCCCAGGCCCTTTGCTCAAGCCGTTCCCCACCAGAAGTGCCCTTTCCAACCCCTCTCAAGACGCCATCCTTTAATGCCAGCTCCCAAATTGCCCCTCTGCAGCCTCCCCTGGCTCCCCCGGCTAGAAACAGGTCCCTCTGACTCTCAGAGCACGTGGTTTACACACCCCGTTTTTTCTGCTTTGCCTCGGACATATTCATTACTTCAATCACCAAACATTACTTAAGCAGCCCCTGTATCAGGTGTGGGGGGCACTGAGCAGTTAGACTCAGTTCCTGCGCTCAAAGGAGACGGTGGTCGTGGGCAGATTGCAACATAAGCAAACAGCCCTTCTGCTGGAATTCCGTTTAACACGCCTCTAAATGAACACCTACCAGAGCTGGGCAGGAGCGTGCACTTTTGAAACGTAGTCCTGACCCTCAGGGCGAATGAAGAGACAGGACAAGGAGGAGAGCTCAGCGCCAGGGGCCTGGGAGCGGCAGGGCGGAGGCTGAGCAGGCCTCGGCGAGGACAGAAAGTGGGGAAGGGCTTTCTAGGCCCAGGGGACAGCATCTCAAAGCACAGACTTAGCAAGTTGGGCACTTCTGGGTTGGGGTTCTGTATAGCTGGAGCCATGGAGGGTGTGAGAGCCGTGTTGCTGGGCAGGTGGGCTGGAGCCGAGCGCCAAGGCAACCACGCCTGGAGCTGGGTCCGTGACAGCTGTTCTCCGCAGGCCATTCTCTGCCCTCTCGGCTCTGGGAGACAGACTCCCATGAGCTACCTCGCTCTCCTGCCTGCTGGCTTCTGGTGGAATGGAGCCAACAGGAGGACACACGGCAGACTACCTGAGAGTCATCTCAGATAACCTCAGGAGGAGGGAGAGGCCCTGCAGCCAGCAGCCTCGCTGGACCACAGTGTGTCCCTCTATCCACAGCCACCGATCCAGGCAGGTGACCCCTCTCCTACAGCAACAGCTGCCTCCCCGGCTCCTTCAGGCCGAGCAGCCCTGCCCCTGCCCCAGCTCTTCCCTGGGCTGCTCTGTCCCACATGGGTTCCCTCAGCTCACACCCCTGCAGAGAGCCCTGCATCCAGCTCTTGTTACCCCATTAAGAGAGCTTCAGAGGCTGTTGGGGCCCCTGATCCATCGGGACTTGGTATTGGAGGCCTTGGAGGAATACCAGAGGGTGTTAGATGGAGAAGGGGCCTGAGGAAGGAGGCTCCCAGGTGCGCTTGTGGGCTGGAGAAGAGGAGGAAAGCATTGTGGAGCAGCAAAAGCTCCTGCGGCTGCACAGAGGTAGGAAAGTGAGGAGGGCAGGCCCTGGGCACTAAACGCGAAAAGGCCCAAGGAGTAGGGAGAGGGGCAGGCGGGGGAAAAGGCCTCACTGTGCTCAGAAGTTTGATCCCATGGCTGGCCGGGAAGCCAGACGTTTTAAGGCATGACACAAGTCAAGTTCACACAACTCCCTGGTGGCCTGTTGGGGGTGGGTTGGGTGGGTGACTGGATGAGAAGCCAGAGAACCTGCGAGGGGCCTGCTGGAGGAAGCAGCCGTGCGGGGGAAGGAGGGAGCTTGGAGGACTCGGGACTTTGGAAGGCAGGCTGACAGGACCTAGATGATGGCTGTGGTAAGAAGGGAACGGAGTAGAGTCGTGACTTGGCTGACATCTTGGGGGCTCGGGGAAGTCAGAGGAGGAGCAGGTCTGCAGCAGAGAGGAGGGCAATCTAGCGGGGAGGGTCTGGGAGAGAGAGGGGAGGGCTGGGGACAGGAGCTGCGGGATGTGCTTGAGGCCAAGGTGGCGGCAAGCTCCTGGCGACCATAGGCAGAGGGAAAGGTCATAGAAACCAAAAGGTAAGGGAGTTCTGGGAGCCGAGGGAAGGACATCAGCTAGTGTAGAAAGAGCTGGCCCGCTCTGCAGGGCATTCCACCCTGCCCTGGGCAAATGCCTCCTGCTGCCTGGGGCGGGCATCCCACCACGTCCAGGGCCCTTTGGAGCAGAATAGCCCCGTGGGGTTCTGCACTACGGAGTCTCTGAGTCTCTTTGGGGAAAGAGGACAAACACTTCTTGAATTATTATCTTATGTAACTCTCGTAGGCACTACCTCAGGTAGTAACTTGGCCACGTAGCTGGTAACTGGTTAGGGCAGGGTTCCAACCTGGACAGTCTGGCTGCTTAGCTCTGCTGGTTCTTCAAGGCTGACCGTGCTGCCCACTCGGTGGTGCGGAGTCGTGTCTCCAGCCAGTGGCCCTGTGGTCACGCACATCTCACCCGCTCTCCTTCCATCTCGGCACTCACTTCCTCCCCAGGGCAGCTCCTAGCGCTGCGACGTCTGGGGCTCTGAGTAGCCTTGCGTCCCTTGCTCTCCCCCATTCGTATAGTCTTGCCAGTTGGGGTGGCCCCCGAAGAAACCCACTCCATGCTCCACAGGACTGCCTCTCCTGGGTTTGAAGTCTGTTCTCACAGCTCCCACTTCTCATCCTCATCTCTGAGCTGGGGTTTCAGGGTCCCTCTCCAATCCTGTTCCCCAATCCTCAGGTTCCAAAAAACTGAAACATAAGCAAAGCCTCATGGGAATTTAGAAGCAGGTTCTGCTTCAAATAAATTCAATATGTGAAACTGAAACCAATGATGACTGATGCCGACTTCCCATCTTCTCCTTCTTCCAAAGTTGCTCATTGCAACCCAAGGGCTGGTGGCATGGTGGGGCCCGGGGCCCCTCCCAACCCTGAGATTCTGGGGTTCTGGGGAGTCCCTATAACCTCCCCAAGGCCACAAGGTCTCCCCTTGAGATGGTTCTAGCCCTTCTTCTTTCCTAGTCCTACAGACTAGGGTTTAATTCCCACCCCCTCACCCCCATCCCCAGCCTGGGAGGCAGTGTGGCCGGCCCCACCAGGCCAGACGCAGCCCCACACACACACCCGGGCACCCACTGCCCCTCTCAGCTGCAGCCCTAATCCTAGATCCGTTTAAAACTGAATTACGAGCCTGTCGTCCAATAGTTGAAAAGCCCGAGCGGAAAGGGATTTACTGGCCACGTTAAATCATGTGCTTTTTGTTAAGTGTGCCGGGCTGCCGAGGTGCTCACGAGCTCCACGCCCCTCCCCCTCCTCCCCAGGTCCCACCAAAGTGCCCCTCCCTCACCCACAAAGACCACCTCTGGGGCTCTATCAGCTTCTCCCGGGGCCCAGGGCAGTCCCCCTGGTCCCACACCCCCTGCAGGGGCAGGCAGCTCTTTTACCCCCAGTTACAGGGGGAAGCCTGAGGTCTCCGAGCAGAGAGGCAGTTTGCCCTCAGACGTGCTGCCAGGAGGCAGAAACGGAATCGACAGACTTCTTAACCTGGTGACCCTGCGCCCCTGGTTTTACAAGCACAAGTAAGCACTCCAGGCCCTCTTCTGGGGAGCGCTCCTCAGCCTGGGCAGGAAGGGCACGGAGCCCAGCTCTCCCTGTAAGATCGCGGCTATTCAGGCGAGACTCTTGAGAAAGCACTGAGGCCTGGCCCGGGGGTGGGGGGCAGGAACCCCAGTACCCCCTGCCAACCCCACTCCACTGGTAAGCTGGTGAACTGCTGCCGAATCACAGCCTGAGTCCTGGGGCACGGGTTCACAGCCCGGTGTGAAATTCTAGCCCGGAATCCATCACTCAGCTCCTGCCCTCACCTCCAGTCACTCCCAGCCAGTGCCCCCACTCCAACCCCACATCCCCATCACATTCCCGCTGCTCCCCTGGCCCACCCGCTGCTCCTTCCACTGTTTGCTCTCCCACTCTGCCCTCTGTGCTCACATTCCTGGCCAGTTCCCTCCCAACCCTGTCTCCAGGCACCCCCTACTCACCCCCCACCACCACCACCAGGCACCCCTGGACAAGTCAGGCTCTGAGCCTGCAACACAAGGAGATTCCTGCCAGGCCACCTCCCCAAAGAAACAGGCTGCAGGAGTCTGCTGAGCCCGGGGGCTTGACCAGGGTGCCCAGGTAGCCAGGAGGCTCTCTGTGTTGGTCCTGGCAGGACTGGCTGCCTCTCACTGCCTCCCCCCACTCCCGCCTCCCCTCCCCCCAGAAAATGGAGGCATCTTTGAGTCTGTTTTGCTGGAGGAGAGGCAGGGCCACTGAAGCCTGGCCCCTTGGCATTGGCAGCCCTTCTGCCCGCTGAGAACGTGCTGTGGTCTAGCCTGAAGCCCAAAGCCCTGTCCAAGTCCCAACGAGGGACCCAGTTCCATCTGAATGGCACTGTAGGCACTTAAAAGTGTGCGTCATTCATGGTCTTGTAGAGGCCCATCACATACCAGTTTGGGTAGGCTTGGTGGAGTGGGGAGGGCTTTCCACCCATTTTACAGAAAAGAAGACTGAAGCCCAGAGAGCAGGCCAAGGTTGGAGTCCAAGGCTGGAGCCAGTGGCACAGCAGGGGCCAGTACCCAGAAGTCCTTACCCCCGTCTGGGGTGCTCACCCTCATCCAGGCTGGACAGAGAGGGGGAGGCCACCAGGTGCTACGGAGCTCTAACAGACCAACCTTGAACCCCACCCTCCACCTTCTCCGGGGCCGCTTCCTTTTCAGCTAGAGATTCCTGTCACCGCTGCTCAACCCTATCCTGACTTGACAGGGTGAGCTGGAGAGTTGAGGGGGAGCAAACGTCCCCTCATAGGCCATCCTAGATGGGTGTTCTGTTTAGTTTTATGGAAGTAGCAAAAGTTATGCGCAGAGATTGACCAGCAATTGATTTAGCACAGGTTCACTATGGGAATTCAATAATTTCTCAATAGAGTACAGGATAATATCTCTTAACTAGAGGCCCAGTGCACAAAATTTGTGCACAGGTAGGGTCCCTCGTGGCTGCCGGCCAGGGCCTCCTTTCGTTCCATGCCGCCCCCTGGTGGTCAGCGCACATCATAGCAGGTGATCAAACCCCCGGTTGGTCAAACTCCCGAGGAGACACTTTGCATATTAGGCTTTTATATATATAGATAAGCCAAATAAATAAATAACATAATCCAGCCGGCATGGCTCAGTGGTTGAGTGTCAACCTATGAACCAGGAGATCACGGTTCAATTTCTGCTCAGGGCACATGCTCAAGTTATGGGCTCAATCCCCACTGTGGGGCATGCAGGAGGCAGCCAATCAATGGTTCTCTCTCATCATTGATGTTTCTGTCTCCCTCTCCCTCAGCCTGTGGACTGAAGGGTCCTGGATTCAATTCCAGGTAAGGGCACATGTCCAGATCGTGGGCTCAATCCCCAGTAAGGGCTGTGCAGGAGACAGCTGGTCAATGATTCTCTCTCATCATTGATATTTCTATCTCTCCCTCTCCCTTCCTCTCTGAAATCAATAAATATATATTTTAAAAGAAAGAAATAACATACTCCAAACAACAGATTAATCACATACCATTCCAGGCAAGGAGGGGGGTGAAGAAATAATGTCCCAATTTAATATGTGATGCATCTTTTTATACCAGGAGGCACTCAGGAGAGATGGCGACCCACACAAAGCTGATTTCCAGATGCCAGCACAAAAGTAAAAGTCCCCTGTTGCTAGGGAATGAAGATGCCAGTGCTGGATGGTGGGCTGACTTCCTTTGTGGGGTCACCACCAATCAAAGAGTCGCCTTGGCCACAGCAGGAGCTAAATGCTACAAAGGTCTTCCAAAAGTTTCTAGGTCAGCGAAGAGTCACCTTGCCCAAACGGAAACTCTCCAACAGTCCTCACGAACGCTCAGTATTTATAGTCTCAATGTCCCCTCGCCATCATTGCTTCTCCACACGTCCCTATAGGCAAGCCCCCAGCAGGACCCCTCAGCCGCTGGCTACTGACTGCTCATCGACAGATGTGGAACGATGACATTCAGACTCAACGCATTTCATACGTCTATCCAACCATTTTTGTGTTTGTCATAAACAAGTGGATTAAAACAGCTTCACTGAAGCCATAAACAAGCGGATTTGAAATCACGTTGACCAAACACAGCCGTGGGGCCTGTTGATCTAGAAATGCACTTATCCCTCTGAGCCAGCCCCGCAAGGGGCTTCAGTTTCCCCACCAGCATCAAGGGCCCAGGGTGACTGTCTTCCAGGGAAAACAGTGTCCCGGGCTAAGGAAGCAGAGAAGGGGAGGGAGCTTCTGTGGGTCTCCCCGTCTCTTCTGGGTGGAAAAGGGTTGGAGAGGCTGCAGGGGAGAGCTGTTGCCCCCGGCGCCCCCCTCATGCTCAGCATCCCTCAGAAGCTAGGACAGGGCTGGGGATGGTCAGGGAGTGGACAAAGTTGGGCCAACAGTTCAGGTGTTTCCAAAAGAGGTGATCAATCATGAGGGCCAGAAGGGAGGGAGGGGGAAGCAGTGAGGCAGGGGAGAGTCTGGCAGGAAAGCAAGAGGGAAGAACGCATCATCTCTGAGGGGCATTGGGACGGGCATCTTCTACATCTAACTGTAACAACAGCTTTGAAGGAATGCAGGGGCATCCCCATTCTAGAGATGAGAATACTGAGGCTCAAGGTCAAACAAAATCAAAGGACGCTCACCGTGGCAGGTTGCTCAGTGGATAGAGCACTGGCCCACAAGCCAGAGTCACGAGTTCCAGTCAAGGGCACATACCTCCTTTGCAATTTCCCCAGCCCCAGTAGGGAGCACATGCAGGAGACAACCAGCTGACAGTCAAGGGCACATACCTCCTTTGCAATTTCCCAGCCCCAGTAGGGGGCACATGCAGGAGACAACCAGCTGAGGTGACTTTCTCACATCAATGTTTCTCTCTCCCCGCCTATTGTCTCCCTTCCACTCTCTCTAAAAATCAATGGAAAAATGTCCTTGGGTGAGGATTAGAAAAGATCAAATAACCCTCTAAGCTGGAACCCAGAGCCAGACTCTTTGATCCTGAGTCCCAAACGCTTCCTTCCCCACCAGACTTTAAGCTCCCTGGGGACGGTGCCCATTTAGTCCTCCACCACACCTAGGACCAAGCTCAGGGCTTAATGATATAATAATAGGTGTTCAATAAATATGGTCGCTCCAAGGACTTGTCAGAGCTCCGCTTTGTTCCTAAACACGAGCTAATAATCCCTGAGGTGGACATGCCCGGAAGTGATGTTCAGACCAAGGCCTTTGGAGGCCCTTCCTGGCCTCCACTCTGACCTGGGCCTTCCGGACAGTCCTCTGGGCTCAAGAAGGCCTCCATGTCCCCATCTATGACATGATGGGGGAGACAGGATGACCACTTACCTTCCTCCAGTGTCGGGGTGCATGACTGTAATCTGTGGCCAGGAGCCACAGCCCAGGAAGGCTCCAGGCATCTCAGGAGGTTTACTTTAACAAAATTCCCGGGAAGCATATGAAGTCGAATTCACTTTGTGCTTTGGGAGGAAGGCCCACAAATCAATGAAAGAGAACATGTAGGGACTGCCAGAGAAGGGGCACGCCAGATTCAAGTCTCAGCCCTGCCCCTCTTCAGTCACGTGACCACGGGCAAGCCTCCCCTCCCTCGGCCTCAGTTTCCGCATCAGTGAAATGGGGATAACTGCACCTGTCCTGCTAGCCTCGGAGAACTGTTGTTCTTCAGATGAATCAGCGATAAAAAAGACACCTTTGCAAGCAGGAAAGAGGTGTGTCAAGGTGATTTGCATTTATTGCATCTAAGTTATTGTGTTTCCCATTAGTATTGTAATGCCCAAAAGGCTAAAGAGCTCATGGGAAGCCCACACTCAGGGCTGCTTGGAGAGGTTTTTTTCTACTAGTATTGAGGGGACCGGAGGGAGCTGAGCTGCTTAAAACTGTCTCACAGTCAATAAATGCTGGTCCAGAGAATGAATGGTGGAAGCAGTGACGACCATGCATGGGTTTGACTGTGTCTGTGCTAAATATCGAGGTGGTAACATATGGGAGGGACTCCTTTTATGTCCCCGGGGCCAGCAACTAAGGTGTTCCTGAGAAGATGTTGAATTTGTCTCTGATACAGGGTTCACTGTGGGGAGGAAACGGCTGCAGACCCGGGAACCTTTAGGAATTTTGAGCTACTGCAGGGAGCAACTCCGATAGCTCTAGGCAAAGAGGGCCAGCACTGAAATTGGGGTCGGCTTCTGCCCCACCCCCACCACTTCCTTCTGCTCCTTACTTCCCCTCCCCTTTCCTACTTCTGCTCCCTGCCCCCCTGACCCCCTCTGGTGCAGCCAGAACCTGGCCTTGCATTGGGGACAGTGCAGGGAGCGTGGGAAAAACAATCAAACCTCGGCCAGCCGGATAATTAGCTGCTCCTCTGTGACCATGGCCCCCTGTCCTCTCCCCCTTGCCACCGCCCCTCACCCCTGCCCCTCAGGACATGGGTTTCCGAACACCCAGGCGACATCACCTCATTAATGTTAATGGAAGTCCGGACATGAGCTGGGACGGTCATAAATTGCCCTGTGTGAGAAAGGGTGAGAGAGTTTGTGTTTGTGTAGTGCATGTGTGTGCATGTGTACACAAGTGTGTGACACTGGTGTGCTGCATATGCATATGTCTGTATTGTCCAAAACAGAAAATGTATGTGCGTAAACGGAATGTGTATCCTGCATATATATGTGAGATGTGTGCACTCGAATATACCTCTCAGCAATTTGTACCTTTGTAATACGTGTGTGTGTGTACATTTATACCAAAGTATGCACCGCATCATATTTAGGTGCCTCCACATACACATGTCATACACACATGTGAGTTCATGCATGATACACACGTACACATACTTTGAGTGTGCTGTGTCAATATTTGTGCATCTCTATGGGATATATAGTGCCAAAAATAATGCCTGGGATGTATCAAGCACCCAATTAATGTTGGTTATTTTTACCATTAATAGATTTACACGTGTAGACCTGTGTGTGCGGGGGGAGCCCACAGGTGTGTAAGCCTGGGACTCAGGTGTGTGAATGTCTATATCCAAGCAGGCATTGTGACTCTATCTGTGTACATACATGCAATGTTCGCGTCCGTGTGTCTATGCCCTCCTGTCCACATGTATGGGTTTCCTGGCACACTATTTGTGGAGACCAGCTGGGCAGCTGCAACCTGGCCCCATCCTCCCTTCCCACGGGGCTGCTCTGAGGGGCTGGGCTTGCTGCAGCATCCACAGCCCGTGCCACGGTGAACAGGCTAATAATATGCAGATGCCAAGGGCTGAGCTGGCAACCTGGAGCCCCTCTTCCCTCTCTCTCTCTCTCTCTCTCTCTCTCTCTCTCTCAAATTCTGTCCACCCCCACCCTCAGTCTCTCGTTTGCCCACTCCCCCCTCTGTCCCCTCTCATGACAGCAATAGCCTCTTGTGGCTCCTAAGCCACTCTCCACACAGCAGAGAAAGTGATCTTTTAGAAATGCAAATCTCATCACCTCCTCAACTCCACGAGCTTAAAACCCCTTAATAGCTTTGCATTGCTCTCTGGGTAAGGTCTCCAATACCCTCCACAGCCTCTGAGGCCTGGCCTGGGGCCTCTCTCCCACTGCCCAGCTCCTGCCCTCTGAGGGCCCACACCTGCGGTTCCCTCTGCCTGGAATGCTCTTCTCCACGCCCTTCCCCAGCTTCTCCTACCCATTCAGGCCTCACTTCTGGAAGCCTCTACTTACAAATCCCCCCGGTTTCATGCTTTCCGGCCTCCCTGTCATTCCCCCCACTGCCCTCAACATACAGGCAATTCATTAATCATGCTGCTGTGTCTTCCTTGCCTCCCCTGAGTGCTGTGAGCTCACCAGGTGTCCTGGTCGCCATGCATCCAGGTGCTGCACTCAGGTAGGTGGCCCAGACCTGGTGTAGCCTGGGCAGGGCTGGGCCCAGCTCTCAAAAAGCCAGCAGTCTCCTGGGAGAGACACAGACCAGAGAAGGTTTTGAGCAGGTGGACTGAGGGATGGGAGGAGGGCGAGAGGGTCCTTCAGGTGCTGGCAGAGCTGGGACAGAAGAAAGGAAGAGTAAGCCGGGCCAGGGGATTCCAGAGAGTGGGCGCAGCCAGAGCAAAGAGCAAGGGTGGGTAGCTTGCTGCTGCTATAACATAAAGTATAACATGGGAAGTACTAAGAAGATCATGGAACTTCAAACAGCTTGTCTTTTTTGTTCTTCTTCTTTAATCCATCAGACATTTATCAGTCCAAGACTTCCAAGTCCTATTTTTGTTGGGGACACTCCTACCCGTGAGGCAACATGTGGCTGATGCCTGTTGGAACCGGCTCAAGGACCCCAGGGATGGCCACTGGGTCCACGGCCCCAAATTCCCACTTTAT
>NW_006300048.1:3367673-3381255 GCF_000327345.1 Myotis davidii | reverse complement strand
TCCCCTCAAACCCAGAGCTCAGCCAAGTGTCTAAATTCAGCCCAAATTGGGCCACCCAGCCTGCAAAGAGACTGTGCCCCGGGGGTCAGGGGTCAGGGGTCAGACAGCTCCTTCCCCAGGAAGGCTCCGGTCCCCTCTAAGTGGAGGGGACCAGCCCCTCACACAGGCCCCAGGCAGGAACTGGAGCAAAGCAGCAGATTAGCTCTGTGAGGAGGCCCAGGCAGGGATGGGGGTGGGGCCTCTGGGAGAGGCCAGGAGCTTTCATTGCCCCCTTTCAGTTGCTGTTGCTAATTCAGGTCCCAAGGGGCTTGAATTGGACCCAGCCACTTAATCTTATAATACCTCCCAGCAAGGCCCCTTTGTTCTCCCTCTTGCATAAGGTGGTAGGAACTGCGCTGCCACCACCACCACCACCACCCCCCCACACACACACACACACACACAGCTCCCTGGTCACTCAGCCTGGAGCCTCTGCTGGTGGTGATGGCTGCACCTCCCCTCTCTCCTGGGGTCCCCAAGAACTTTCCTGTGGGGGCTCTCTAAGGCAGACAGCTGCAAATAAAGATGCATCTCTGCATCTGCCTCCTCCCACCTTTGGGAAGCCCGGCATTGCATCCTACGGACCCTCGATGCAGGGGAGATCCCCAAACTATGGCATTCACTCATCACTGGAATAGCAAGGCCCTGGCTGCCAGAGACCCATCCTGCTGAGGCGCACGCGTCCTCTGACTCTCAGAGGCAGCTGGCTGGGGTCTCCCTTTCCTTTCTCCCACTCCCAGGGTACGAGCGGCGCCGTGGCCATGTGAGCTGTGCGTTTGCACAAGAGCCCATGTTTAGAAGGGCCACATCGGCTGTCTGTCACCATATTGAAATTCTTAATAATTTTTGAACAAGTAGGGCAGTATTTTCATTTTTCTGTGGACCCCACGAATGACGCAGCTGGTAGAGTTTTGGAGCTAGCCCAGAAGGCAGCCAACAGCCAACCTGCAACTGAGGAAACCTGGGTTCTGGTCCCAGCTCAGCCCCGGCCAGATGTGTGAACTTGGGTAAATCCCTGCCCACCTCTGGAACTCAGTTTCCCTAAGAGAAAATCAGTTCAACCAACGCTGATTGGAATACTAAGCTAGCTTAACTAGTTCAAATATTAAAATGCTGTCAAGAATTACCAAAGCCCTAACCAGTTTGGCTCAGTGGATAGAGCGTCAGCCTGCGGACTCAAGGGTTCTAGGTTCGATTCCGGCCAAGGGCATGTACCTTGGTTGTGGGCACATCCCCAGTGGGGAGTGTGTAGGGGGCAGCTGACCAATGTTTCTAACTCTCTATCCCTCTCCCTTCCTTTCTGTAAAAAATTAATAAAATATATATTTTTAAAAAGAACTACCAAAAAGCCATTCTCTACAGGGGCCTAAATCTAATGGAAATCATCGAAAGGGGGGGGACAGACAGGAGAAGAGGGACCCTCTGCATTTGCCCACTTGGCTGCTGTCCAGAACCTGGTGCAGGGAGCCAGGGGGAAGCCCGGAAGGCCATGCAGGGAGAAGGGATGCTTGAGTTGGCCATGGGCCTCGAGGCAGGACAGGCATGGTCCAGGCCCATTTCCCCTGTTAAAGGCACTCCTCTGTAGCTGGAACCCCCTCGGAGAGGGCCAGTGCTCTAACACCATCCTCACCATCGCTAGGCGGGAGGGCAGGCTCATCATACTTGTGGGAGCATCAAGGGGCCACCACTCATGTAGCACCAGCCAGGGCAGCCCCTCTCCACCTTCCCAGGTTCTGAAGGACCCAGAGTCCTTCCCAGGGTAGGGTCATGTCCACGGACAGTTCCTCCAGACGGGGAGCACTACGAGGCCCCAGCCAGCCTCCACTCGCTGACCCCTTCTCGCTGAACACCGCATTAGCCCATATTGCATGGAAAGGGGCCCAGGAGGAAACAGTCCCTGCTCCTTGGGCACTGCAGGCCTCACCCAGAGCCCTCCTGCCTTTGCACCTGCTGACCCCAGGCTTCTGGAGGTCCCTGAGGGGTTGGGTGGCTTCCCCACTGGCTCCAGAGATGTGGGCAGGGTGTCCGCACAGCAGAGGGGCTTCCTGGAGCTGGGACTGTTTGCTCCCTCCGCCACTCACCATCAGTGGTTAGGACAGTCAGGGTGGACGGGGCCCCAGTGGGTCCCAGGGCTCCCGGGGCTTACTCTCGATTCCTGCTGCATTCCAGCTTCTCGGGGAGATAAGTGGGCCAGGCCAGCCCATGAGTTCCAGTTAGTGCTAACCAGATGGGATCCTGCCCATCTGGTTACCAGTAAGTCGCAGGTCCTAACACAGTGCCTGGCATATAGTAGGTGCTTCCTAATATTTATTAAGCAAATGAATGAAGAATGAATTCATTCATTCATTCTTCCATTTCACTGAATGAAAGAATGCTTTGAATAATAAATGAAGCACCACCTGGAAGATTTCAAGTCAGATCCGAGGTCTTCCTTACTCTTACACAGGCTGACAGGCTGTGTTTAACCAGACTTCTCTCGCCTGTGGTTTGCTCTTTGGAGTTGGAGTTGAGAAGGAAGGAAGGAAGGAAGGAAGGAAAGAAGGAAGGGAAGGAAGGAGGGAGGAGGGAAAGGAGGGAGGGAGGGAGGGAAAAGAATAGGAAGGAAGGAAGGAAGGAAGGAAGGAAGGAAGGAAGGAAGGAAGGATGAAGGGTGGGTGTGCCTCTTGTCCAGAGTCTGGGGCGAGGCTACACAATCTCTCCTGGGCCTCTAGGTCACAACTCAGACTTCCAGAACGCCAGGAGAGAAGGCACCCTGGATCGTCATTACCAAACTCCCAGGCTCTGCCAAGGTGACTAAGGCCCAGAGAGGGGAAGGAACTTGCCCTAGGTCACACAGCGAGTTGGTGGGAGAATTAGGACTAGAACCTGGGATGCCCAGAGCTCTTCCCATCCCTCCAGGGACCCAGCAATTCCAAGCCCAGACACTGAGCTCGGTTCACCCCTGGTCAGGCAGGCCTGGCCTGTGACCTGGGCCCTGGCTGTCCCTAGCAGTGCCGGCCTGGCCACCTGCTGGCCAGAATGCTTGGAATTGCCAGGGAGATAGTAGGTTTACGGTTTGTTTGGAATCAGGCAGCCTTGCATAACTGTGAGGCCTGCAGGAAGCTGGGCAGACCCTTTTCTCCACCCCTGCTCTGGGCCAGAGGGCTGGCAGGCCCGGGGCACACGGAGCCCCGGCACCAGATCAGGGGAGGAAACCTGACTGTTTATGGTGGGGATAGCTCCCCGGGCTCTGTTATCAGACCTCACGCAAAGAGGGACTTGAGACAGCTGATCAGGCAGCAGTGGGGATGGTGGCCAGGGCCCCAGGCCCGCCCAGTGCTATCTTGGAATGAGCTCCAGCCACCCCCTCCCTGGGCTGCACTGCCTGCCTGTTTCCAATGGAGGCTCTCTCACGCTCTGGCCACCACTCAGCCATCACCCATTCTACCGGCCAGAACTCCAACAGTGAGGCATCCAAATCTTTCTGCCGTGGAAGTCTCCACCCTCCCCCCAAATCTGCAGTTGAGTGACTCAGGACGCTGTCCAGTTCCTATGCCAGCCTGCCTTCCCAGAGCTCTCTCTTTAGAAAGGTGCCCGGGACCCACAAAAAAAAGATATATCGGGTGCTGATGCTAGTGGGCAGTGGTGTCAAGTTGGCAGAGCTGACCAGGTCATTCTCTTCTCGGTGACACCTTCCATGGCTCCTCCTTACCCACAGGATAAGGGCCTAGCTCCCCGCACTCCCCTGTGATCTTGCCCCTGCAAGCCTCTCCAGCCTCAGCCCCATACTCTCCCTTCTTTGCACATCATGATCTATGTGTGACCTAGGGCAAGTTCCTTCCCCTCTCTGGGCCTTAGTCACCTTGGCAGAGCCTGGGAGTTTGGTAATGACGATCCAGGGTGCCTTCTCTCCTGGCGTTCTGGAAGTCTGAGTTGTGACCTAGAGGCCCAGGAGAGATTGTGCAGCTTCGCCCCAGGAAGGTGACCTATAGCCAACCCTGGCCATGCTGCTCCAAGCCTCCAGACTTCAGCTCAGGCTGTTTTTCTCTGCCTGCACACCCCCAGCCCACTCCTCCCTTCTCACCATTTGAGACACAAAGTGTTACTTCCCTCATGAGAACTTCCTTGCCTCTCATGTGCTCCCCGTGTCCGAATCAGGTGCTCCTCCTGTGCCCCCCTAACCCCTTGGCATACGTATACCACGCTGGAGAGAGAGGATCTGCTCTGTGCCTGTCCAGCCGTCTGTACTGTGACTCGTGCCTCTCCCTCTGGGTCCCAGTGCCCAGTGGGCGTTCCATGGATGTTTGTTGAATGAATGAGTGGAATGGAGCAATGGCCTAGGGATATGAGCCTTGGAAGGTAGGGAGTGTCCAGGGGGCTGGGGAAGTCCCTGGGCAGCTGAAGGAGCTAGGGGAATCCCCGACCTCTCTGGAAACACTGGCCTGAAACCAACAAGGTGAAATTTAACTGCGATAAATGAAAAAAAAAATGTCCCTGGCAGTATCTCAGAAGGCTGTGACCAGGTGGCCTGCAGCCCAGCCCCGGGGAATGGAAAGGAACCGGCCACGGAGGGTCAGGAACCGGCCACGGAAGGTGTGGCCCCCAGGAGCTCCTGGGACGCCATCCAGCCCTCGCTCCCCCATCCGAGCAGCACGATACCTCAGGCTCTGGACCCGCAGGCAGGCCCGGAAGGCCATTCGTCCTCAGCGGGAAACATGGAAACATAACCAGGGAAAATTTATGTAACCTTCCAGAAGCACGCCACATGGCAGCGAGCCACCGAGGGACAGTCATCCGGTCCAGCCTGTCTGCCTTCAACAAGGTCCTCAAGATGACTGAGCACTTCAGCATCAGCATTTTTTAAATAAATGTGTGGCGGTCACACTGGTTAATAACATCAAACAACTTTCAGGTGTATCACCTTACAATGCAACATCTGTATAGCCTATCGTGTGCTCACCACCAGTGGAGTCTAGCTTCCTGACCCCCTTTACCCTCCTCACCCTCTCCCTACCCCTCGTTCCCTCCGGTAATCGCCATTCTGTTCTCTGTATCTATGAGTTTGTTCATGTGTCGCTTCTTGTGTTACAGCCCACATGGGAGTGAAATCACACAGTTCTGGTCCTTTTCTGTCTGACTCACTTCAGTTGTCATGAAACTCTCGAATCCATCCATGTTGTTGCAAATGGCAGCAGGGTCCTTGACCAAGGGGCAGGTGGGGGAGAGAGAAATGTCTGCAAACACATAGTCCACATTGTAACTTCATGTGTGTGAAATGAATAGACACACCCCGTACAGGTGTTTCCGTGTACCAACTGCAGACCAGTGCTCGGCTGGGCAGCTGTGCAGAGGAGAGCGAAGCCCACAGTGTAGACAAAGTCGATCGACTTTGGGCATCTTTTGAGCACTGTCCTTCCAGACGATGGTTGATAGACGATTGGTAAGTTACTAATCATCTAGTAATAATGACTTACGCATTCTTTCCTCCTTAGCAATGTACCAACACAGCATTTTTACAGGCATTCTCTTACTTTCCCTCATTTAGTGCATGAATTATGCCTTGCTTTATATCTCTCTACTCCAGGTTAATCTTTTGTGTGTTTGCCTGAATTCCCCGACCTTGCCAAACACAGGAAAATGCTCTAGATGGTTGAACAGCTACGTTTGACAGGGTTCTTGCATCAAGTGCAATTCTAGCTTCCTGCTGGTCAGAAGTAAGAGCGAACCTCACTGCTGCCTCTTCACAGACCTTCTCAGCTCTTCTCTGAAACGAGATCCTCGCGCCCACCCTGCTCGCTGAGCGCACCAGGCAGCGTTCGGAGTGTTTTCCGTGATCCTTCGCTAACACGATGAGCCTTCTGAGGACAGGTCCCCAAAAGTATGGTCTTCATGCCATGGCAGCAGAACCCCCCGGGACTTTACTGAAAGTACAGGTGCCTGGGCAGCCCCCTTTCTGCTCCAGAGTCCCTGGGGAGGGGCCCAGGAATCAGCCTTTTCACAAGTTTCTTGGTTGAGTCTCCCGTGCACTCAAGCTGAGAACCTCTGGCCTGAGGCATGGGAGGCATTCAGGAAATGTTTGCAGAGTGAGCTCTCCCTGAATGAGTTTCAAGAGGCGCAGTGTCAACAACAGTGCCATCGGTGGAGCTGCCCAGCGTTCTTCCTGGCCGTGGCGCTGGGCAATGTTGTCTCTGAGCCACTCACTGGACCTCGCCTGGGCAGCGTGCTCCGTCCCCGGAGGTGTTCCTGGTGACTTCTCAGGTTGAACTTTCTCTGTGAGTGATGGGTCTCCCCGCCCTTCCCTGGCAGCTCCTGCAGGTGGTACCCCGAGTGGGCAGTCAGGGAGGGGAACAACAAACTCTCTCCTGTCCAAATTGCAAACTGTAGTCTCTGCTTTCTGTGGCCGGGCAGGTTGGGGTCACCTTCTGTGGCCGAGTCACAGATTTCGTTCCAATGAAAAATGCACACTTACCCCTTGGTGCCCATTCACCCCTAAGTATAGACTACTCTGCTCCCCCCGGATACAGCCTCCTCCTTGATCCATGTACAGACTGATCCTAATCCTAAATAATGACTCACCCCTAATTCTGGGTGTAGCCTGAGTCCTGGTCCTGGGTGCAAGCTAATTTCTAATCTTGAATATAGACTGGCTCCCTACTTACTGGGTGTATACTTACCCCTAGGTTTAGATTGACTTACCCCTGGGTTTAGATTGACTCTTTTTAAAAAATATATTTTTGTATTGATTTCACAGAGGAAGGGAGAGGAAGAGATAGAAACATCAATGATAAGGAGTTATTGATCAGCTGCCTCCTACACACCCCACCCTGGGGACTGAGCCTGCAACCCAGGCATGTGCCCCAATGGGGAATCCAACCCGTGACCTCCTGGTTCATAGGTTGACAATCACTCAGGCCGGGCTAGATTGACTCTTAATTGTACGTATAAACTGATCCCTCATCCTGACCCTTAATCCTACCTAGCAAAGGTCTCATCCCCCTAACTCGGAAAGCTGGCTCACTCATCACCCTGGTCAGAATTTGATCCTAAACTCTCATCTCAGTCCCCCAATCCTAGCCACAGACAGGCCCAGTCCTGTACCCATTATCCAAAACTCCAACCACAGACTGACCCTCTGCGGCTGGTTTGGGAGTGTGTGGGTGACTTGGAAAGGGATGTCCTACCAATGGGGGCCAGCGAGCCATGTCTACAACAGAGAGATGGGGTCTGACCAGCCAAAGCTTTGACAACATGTGTCTTCCCTATCAGAGCCCAAGGGCATTGATGGAAACTGAGGGCACTGGAAACTTCTGACCTTGGCCAGCTGCCAGCACTCCACCTCCCACTGCTCCTGCCTGGCTGCCCCTGAGTGCCTGTCCAGCCTCCATCCCATGCCCTGGCTCATGGGGACAAAGCCAAACATTAAAGGGAAGATGAAAGGCCTGATACAGGGCCCAGGAATGTGCAGGTACCATTAGTGGACAGAGGCCTGGCGTGCTCTGGCCTGCTCACTCTCAGCCCTTCCCCGTGGACCCCAGGCTACAAGCAGAGTTTGGACAAACCCCAAGTATGGTCCTCGCAGGGCCAAGGACTGTCCCGTGGGTGACCAGGGCCTGGCCTCTCCCTCCCTAACATATGTTGAGGCCTCAGCTGCCCATGTACAGGGTTGGGAGCAAAGGATGTTAGTGGGCTGGTGTGTGGGCCACAGGAATCCCCTGGCCCCTGCTGGTTCCCCCTTTGCAGGCAGGTTAGGTGGCGGTTGGGTCCTGGGTCTAAAGGAATGGGGGTGGGGACCCTCTGTAGTTCCTCTTCCCCCTGCCAACCCACGTCGGCCCGGGAAGCGTTTGGGTGAGTTGGTGTCACAGCCTCTGTCCTTTAGGAATTGCCCATGTGAAGGGGCAACATAAACCCTGACCTCCGGGAGCCCCAGCTTGAAGGACGACACAGAGGCCCTGCTCCAGTAAAAACCAACCCCCTTCGCCCCCAGGAGTGAGGATAGGTGTCCGCAGCACTACTGCCCGTCAGAGGGCAGACTGAAGGGAGCGGGCGGGACAGAGAGGTCTGTCCAAGCAGCCTCCTTGGAGACGGTCCCTGCGGAGAAGGACTGGCCACCCCTCACATACACACCCACGCACGAGCCCTCACGGAGAGCACCAGCCCCAGACATGCTCAGGGCCCTGCTTACTCCCCCGGGGAGCTGAGCGGTAGGGGACAGGAGCAAGCCGCCCAGGCATTCCACCCGCATTCCTGGGGGCCATTTCTCCCTTCCTGCCTGCCTCAGCCTGGCCAGAAACTATCGCAGGCTCTCTTGCTTGCAGTTCCCAATGGCAGAGGCCTGGGTCCCGGCCAGGAAACCCGCAGCACCCACAGAGCCCAGAGGGTTCTGGCCCACTGGGACGAAGGAAACCAGGTGACCTTTTGGGCACCAACCTCCTGGGGGAGCACAGAGGGTGGAGACTGGCCCCTCCTCTGGGCAGAGCCCCAGAGACCCACTCCCCAGGGAGGGGTCCAGCAGTGGGCTGGGGGCATTCAGACAGATCCTCTCACACAAGGCTCACTTCCCCTCCACCCCAGGGTCATGTCATCACTCCCATTTTTCAGATAAGAAAGCTGAGCCTCCAATCAAAGTCAAAGCTCTCCCTTGGGTTTGTGGAATGCCTCCCTACCTGACCATATGTCTTGCAGGGCTGGAGCCTGGTCTTCTGTCACCCGCTGCCCCCACTCTCCAGCCCTCCCAAATAGCAATAGATGTCAGTGTCCTTCTTCTTCTACCTGCCCCACCCCCCGCACCCTGCGCTAGACACTCAGTGCTCAGAGCCCCCACAGCACCCCATCCGCCCTCTCCTCCCAGAATCCCACTCCATGCTCCCATCCCCATTCCTTTTCCCCTCCCTTTGCTCACAAGCTACCTCTCCACATCTCTGGCCTCCTCCGTGTCTTTGAGGCTCCCCTGCCTCTGCTCCGGAATGTGACCTGAGTCTCAGAGAGAACTCTTACTCCCCCCCACCCCCAAGCCCCAACTCCTTGCTCCTCAAGGGGCCTTCCAGAGTCCTGGTCCTGGTAAGGCCATTGCTCCCTCCTTCAGGCAGCTGGGGCCTGGAAGAAAGGGCCTGAAGTCTAATGAGACCCTGGTCTGCCCCTGCAATTTCCCAGGCTCCAGTGTTTCTGTTGATGTCACAAAATCTACACATCGAAGAGCGGATTTGCATTCTTGCCACCCACTCCGTGGGACAGGGGCCAGGTCCGACACATCTCCGTGTTTTCAGAGTCCGGAATGAAGAAGAGAGCTGGCCCACGAATGAATGAACAAACACATGCATGAATGAGTCTCACAACGCCTTCCTGAGCAACTATGTATTCTAGATGCTGACAGTATGGCAATGAATGCAACAGGGAGGGGGTGGGTTCTTGTCCCCAGGGAGCTTCATTCTAGTGGGGGCAGGGGACAGAAGATACACAGCATAAACACAGAATGTCAGGCACTGCCGCGGAACGAAATAAAGACCGAGGTGCTGCGGGCGGACAGGTGTGTGTGTGTGTGAAGGATGGTCATCAAAAGGGTGCTTTCGTGCACATTAAGTCCAAGCTGAGGTTCTGACCCTACACTGTCACTGTCTGGAATCTTGAGCAAGTCTCGCCTCATCTCTGGGCCTCAGCTCCCTGATCTGTAAAGTGAAATGGTTGAACCAGAAGGCCAACTTCGAGGTCTGACCTCCACTTTGGCCTTCCAGGACTCAGCACAAAATGCCTCTGTGGATGTAATGGGGGGAATTACAGCGGCTGGGACACAGCCTGAAGGGTCCTTCTCTGCTCCAGCAATTCCCCAGGCTCCAGTGGAGCTGGTGATGTCACCAAATCCACTGCAGCGTGGATTTGCATTCTTGGTCCCTAAGCTCCTGGGATGACATGTCATGCAAATGTTAATTAGCACAAATAAGTAGATTGTATTCAGGCTTCTTCTAGAGCAAGGGGAGGGGGCAGGGTCACCCTGGGCTATGGGAGGACAGAATTCTCTGGAGGCCTGGAGGCCAGTTCTGCCTCCTCTCCTCTCCCCTCTCCACCATCACCCCTTGGTACCCTCCAGCCCATTCTCTAACCCCCTGCAATGGGCAGATATTGAGACATCAACAGATACTCTGGAGCCTGGGCAATTGCTGGGATAGAGAAGGGTCCCTCAGACTGCTTCCCAGCTGCCTTCAGACTGCTTCCAAACTTCCACCCCGTATCTGTCATCTCCAACCATCAAAACCCCATCATCCCCTGCTTCCTCCTCCATCTTCATCCCCACCCTCCCCAGCAGCACTCCCTACCCGAAGCCAAAAGGCCTCAATCTAATCCATAATCGATCTCATTCCCTGTCTAAATTCTTTCCCCCCTCTGTCTAAATTATGTATGAGTGATCGACTTTGGCTGGAATCATATCCAACCTCTAGTCAGATACCCCTGGCTGGACTGCCCTACAAATGCCCACAGGGTCTTCCTCAGGATCGACTCCTGATAGTGGGACATACCTCCCCACCTGGGCTTGGGGGACAACCTCACGCCTAAGCCCCTAAGAGATGCTGCCCAATCCTGACACCAGCCCTGGCCTGCCCTGCCAGCCCCGAGGGCAGCAGCCTGGTGGGTCTCAGAGCACCTCCCATGCCAGGCACCCACCCCCATGCCAGGCCAATCCTAGAGGCTCCAATCTCTAATGCCTCCCAAGATCAGTAAACACTGTGGCTTCTCTGCACGGCGGCTGCCTGGCCAGTTTCCTGCTTTGGGGACAGAGTGGTGGACTATATGTGTGTTCTCTCTCTCTCTCTCTCTCTCTCTCTCTCTCTCTCTCTCTCCTGTGCTTGCTCTCACACACTCAGTGGCACGCACAAACACACACTGAAGCACATGCAAACCTCCCACCTGGGACTCAGGATGTGGGGAGAAGAAAACGAATGCTCATATAGGGAGTTTTCCCTGTGCCCATCTCATTTCACCCTCCCCCACCCAAAGGGTCTATGTGCAGAGTCACTCCCACCCCCAGGGAATGGCAGACCCAGGAGGCAGCCTGGCTCTGTGACACCGGCCCTTGAGCCCGCTGCCCCATACCTCAACCTGTGTGCACAACTGGAGGCGCTGCTGCAGCTGGGGTTCAGTCAGAAGTCCAGGGACTGGGGTGCTGAGCCTCTGAGCCTAGTGCCGCCGCTGCCTTCAGGGGTCCTGGGCACGACTCTGACCCTCCCGAGGCCTCAGTGTCCTTTTCTGGGAAATGGGAATCGGAATGGTAACACCTCTCCTTTCTTTCCGTGGGATCGCACCAGATGGCCCTTAAAGGGCCCTCCCGATTTCCACATCCAGGCTTCTCCAACACCGAGCTGGAGCCTGGGGCCACCCCAGGTTGCACACCTGCCCCATGAACCTGGCCAGGGCCTCCCCAGCGACCTCTTGCCTGGCCTCCCCATGGGTGGGGTCAGAGGAGGCCATGCCAGGCAGGGCCCTCTCTGTGTTGGCACCGAGCGCAACCTGCACTCGTGCTGACTTACAGCTTCGCCTGCTGCTGACCTCAGCACCAGCTGCCGGGTGCGGAGGGAGGCCTCCTAGGGAAACAGGTTTCCTGAGGCTCATCCAGGAGGACCTCCCAGCGGGCTGCTGGAGCGGGTTTGGTAAACACCCGGGTCTGCGCCTGTGGAAACAGGAGTACGTGATCCAAGGCAATGCTTCCCCCGGGCCACACGCTCCCCTCTCCAGCACCCCAAACCGTGATAAACTTTCCATCCCGGCCGGGACCTTCCAGAGCTACTCAGCCCTTCCTCCTAATACCCACCCTTCCTCTCACATCCTGTCTCCCACACCGCCATCGCCCACCACCACCCTCATCATCCCTGTCTGTCATCTCCAACCATCACAACCCATCACCCCCGTCTGTCATCTCCAACCATCACAACCCATCATCCCCCACCATCCTCCTCCCTCTTCCTCCCCAGCTTCCCCCAGCAGCACTCCCCACCTGAAGCTGAAAGGTCTCAATCTAATCCACAATTGAGCTCACTCCCTATCTAAATACCACCACCCCACCCCCGTCTAAATTATGTGCGAGCGATTGATTTTGGCTGGAATCATATCCACACCACAAATCCGGGACCCACCAACAGGTCCAGGAGGCAACAGCATGCTGTCTGCTCCTTAATTAGCGTCCCTTCCAACGGGGCCCACTCACATGGCCTCTGCAAACACCCGGAGGTGGACACTTCCCTTACTTAGTAACCACCTGCCCCAGGGTGGGCCGAGGCGGCCCAGCTGGACACAGTGCCATCTCCCATCCCTCTGAGCGGGCACCAAGCAACGTGCCTGGCTTGTGTAAACACACGTCCCAGGTGCTGAGGACCAATTAACTGTGATGACAGTGGATCAGCCGCCCTGATCAATCTCACCTGTCTTAAGCTCAGATAAGCCGGGAGAGGAATCGGTTTTTCTTTCATTTCTTCTCACAGAGCCAGCTGGGGTGGGTGCAGTTCCCACCCCAGGTAACAGAAGAGCTCGTCCTAGCCTTCATCCAGCCCAGTGTGTTTGCAGTTTGGCTAGAAATTATCCGGGGGATAGTGAACTAATATTCAGCTGTGATGGGGTAAAAACAAAACAAAAATCTCACTTTGGGGCCTAGAGTCCGGGTTGGAACACAAAAAGGACTGTGTTGGGATTCTGAACCTGCCATTTAACGGCTGTGCCTCAGTTTCCTCGTATGTAAAATGGGAATGAGAATATCTGCCTCATAGGCTTGGTTGGAGGGTTGAATGTGTTAAGGACCTTTCTCAGGCCCAGCTTGACCATAAGATGGAGCTGGATCTGAATAATCATTCTAGAACAATGCCAGAAGGGAAAAAAAAAAAAAAAAGAACTGCCCTCCCTATCTTGTCTGACCCGTGTGATTTTAAGAGTTCTTTTTACATGGGTCACTTCCAAAATCAAAATTAAGTTTATTACTGACACTGCAGTTAAGGCAGAATAATAGGTTTTGATGAGTCTTTTATGAAACCACTTATTTTCATGCTCAGACACTCTCCAGCTTTGATCTCTTTTTATTTTTATGGTAAGTTGGAGACAAGACGTTGTATGACTGTGAGACTCGTCGAGCTCTTTGGCCAGGGGCAACTGGAGTGTGAACTTCCTACTGTCACTGTCATGGTCATTAAGGTCCCAATGTTTCCACGAACAGATGTGTGCAGATGCCTCTCCCTGCCTCCCCCACCCCCTCCCACCACACAGAAGGGGCCAGCGGAGCCCTTGGAGGACAGACCACAGCTTTAGAGGAGTGGTTCTCAAAGAGTGGTCCACGGCCCAGCAGCGTGAGGATCACCGGGGAACTGGTCAGCCATGCAAGAGGCCCGGGCCCCAGCCCAGGGGTGCAGAGTCAGTCATTCTGATTTCTGCACTTGAGTGTGCATCACTCGAGTTTGAGAACACTGCATTGGAGAGCAGAAACCCTCAGGTACAGCATGCACGGCCAGGGGAGCCACTAAGGCGCATCCAGGCTCCAGGACGTCATTTCAGTGTGGGAAGCCCACCCCCTCAGCGCTCCTGGAAGCCTGTGGGA
>NW_006300048.1:3366473-3367619 GCF_000327345.1 Myotis davidii | reverse complement strand
GCTGGGAGGGAGGTGGGGAGGGAGCAGCATGTCTGGCAGCTGTTCGGGCTTCTCGCTGGCTGGGGTCTCAGCAGCCTCCCACAGTTGCCTTGGCCTCTGTGGCAGGAGCCTTCTCGTTCCCCGGGCTCACACTGAACTCGTTAGTGCTGCTGGCATTCCCTGCTGTGGTTTGGCACCAAGGTCTAGCGACTTCCTAGAGCTCGCCCAGGGCCCTTGCTCTAATAGGGACCTCACCAGGGAGCTGAAATGGGGGTGCTCGGGCCTTGACTGCCTAAAGCCCCCAACCCGCTGCCCTGCCACCATCCTTCCTCTTCCCTTTCTGTGTGCACGGAGCTGTGCCAGGCCTTGGAGCAACAGTGAAGGGACACAAAAGCCATGATTCTCATCAAGCTGTAGGGGAAATGAATAACAAAAGCCACTCTTGCCCAACTCCTAAACCATGTCCCACATTGTACTGAGCTCTCTGTGAACATTATAGGACTTAAGGAGACAGTCACCCGTGAAACAGACACCAAGCCGGGACAGGGAGCTGTGAGCACCAGGCGAGGGAGGGTGGCCAGGTATGTAGTTTGGAGAGGGAGATGGCTGACAAGAGGGTAGTCTGAAGTCTCCCAAAGGAGAGGAGGCACAAGAATATTGTCTTCTCTGTCTCTACCGCTCTATCTTCTCTTCTTCCCATCAACAGGTCGCTTTATAAATGGGTGAGGTCTTACGACAGGCTGATCCTGTCATTAAAACCTGATTGGGCCCGGCCGGCGTGGCTCAGTGGTTGAGCATCGACCTATGAACCAGGAGGTTATGGTTCAATTCCAGGGCACGTGCCCACGTTGCAGGCTCAATCTCCAGTATGGGGCATGTAGGAGGCAGCCGATCAATAATTCTCTCTCATCACTGATGTGTTTTGTTTTTTTAATATTTATTTTTATTGATTTCAGAGAAGAAGGGAGAGGGAGAGGGAGAGAGAGAGATAGAAACATCAATGATTAGAGAAAATATTGGGTCAGCTTCCTCCTGCACACCCCTTACTGGGGAGCAAGCCTGCAACCCAGGCATGTGCTCTTGACCCGAATCAAACCTGAGACCCTTCAGCCCCCAGGCTGTTGCCTTAGCCACTGAGCCAAACTGGTTAGGGCTCATCATTAATGT
>NW_006300048.1:3339288-3366125 GCF_000327345.1 Myotis davidii | reverse complement strand
GCTGATCATTAATGTCTCTCTCTCTCTCTCTCTCTCTCTCTCTCTCTCTCTCTCTCTCTCCCTTTCTCCCTTCCTCTCTGAAATCAATAAAAATATACTAGTATATACCTGGAAAAAAAAAACTGATTGGGACAATGAACCAAATGGATAAACAAATTCTGGTATATCCACACATTGGAATACTACTCAGCAAAAAAAAAAAGGACTGATACATGCTACAACATGGATGAATCTCAAGAGCATTAAGCTCAATGAGAGAAGCCAGACAGAAAACACTACACACTATATGATTCCGTCTATATGAAATTTCTGGAAAAGGTAAGACTACATAGAAAGAAAGCAAATAGATCAGCAATTGCTTGAGATTGGGAGCCAGAGTAGGGACCAGCTCCGAATGACACAGGGGAACTTTGTCAGTGACAGAAGTGTACCCAACTGGATTGTGCCGATGGTGGTTGCACCACTATCTACATTTACTTAACTCATTAAATGTCTTGAAATGGGTGCATGGGATGGTATGTAGATTTTACCTTCATACAGAAGCATGAAAATTAAGAAAAGATAGTTGATGGATGGATGGATGGACGAATGACTAGACATGTGAAAAAAAATGATAAAATGTTGATTGCATGATTAGATCATGTGATTGTGTCCCATATGGGTACTCCCTGTATAATATTTTCAGCTTTTCTGTATGTTTGAAAGTTTCCCCAATAGAATGTTGGGGAAATTTTTTTAATCTGCAAGTAAGAAAGTGATCAAAAGAGATATCGTTTAGAAAGGTCATTTTGACCACCACAATGGTAAAATCACAACCACTGAGCGTGGTGTGGGTGAGGATGTGGAGAAACTGGAACTCCCCTGTATTGCTGCTGGGAGCAGAAATTGATACAGCCCCCTCGGAAATCTGGCAGCGTCTACCCGTGACACATTCCTCTGCTGGGTAGATACAGAAATGTCATACCACAGGCATCGATAGCAATATTTACAGCAGCATTATTCACCAGAGCCCTCACCTGGAAACAGCCGAATGATTATCAGTGGAATGAATTACACAGCAATGAGAATGAATGAACCACTCACACCACATGCTGAATCCACAGCGTATGAATCTCACAGTGTTGAGCAAAAGAAATCAGACACAGTGGAGTTCACGTGATGTGATTCCACTCATAGGATGTCCCAAAGTCAGGCAATACTAACTGTCAAGAATAGAAGACAGAAGAGTGCCTGCCTTTCATAACGGGGGGACATGGAGCAGGGGTTGTGGGAAGCTGGCACGCTCTATTTCTTTATCTGGAGGATTAGTTCATGTAAAACTCATAAATTGCATGTAAAACATTATCAAGCGATATACTTGTAATTTGTGCATGTTTCTGCATGTGTGTTTAGATTAGATAAAATAAAGTTTATTAAACAATTGGAAATGAAAGAAAACTATTTGACCTTCACTCAAGGACGCCCTCACCTTAAACCTGACCCCTGAGGGGCCTCTGGAGACGAAGGCAGAGTGCTTCCGCCTCTCTGAGCAGCCTGGGATGATCTCCACACCAGATCGAGCACAGGCAAGATCCTTGGCATTTGTCAGATTGGCAAGGTCATTGGAGAGAAAGAGGCGTCAGAGGCTTTGATGCCGGGCTAAGCCAGAGAGCCCACGAAAGTCCTAGAAAGTTTGGCATGCCACCCTACATCAGAGTGAATCATGCGGGAGCGTTCCAGCCTGCGCCTGTGTGAGCTCAAGGTACGTGCAGCTGTGGGGGAACAAGAAGAATCGGCAAGACCTCGCAGGCCTGCCCGCCTGCCCAGAGCCGCCGCCTTCAAAGGAGCCTGTGCCTCCAGTAACTGTCTAAAGGGCTTTAGTAAAAACCTACTGACATCAACTCGGCAGGAACTCCCTTTGCAAAGGGACACTCATGCTTGAGCTGTAGTTTGTGTTGGGGAGGGTTCAGTGTTCAGGTGACAGGTCTCTGAATGCAAGGTCCGTCTTTCTTTTTCTTTATAATCAGCTCCAATTTCCCATGAAGAGAAGGGAGAGGGGTTGGCTGATCATGTTATCCATAACCAGAGGTCTAATTCTAAGTACCCCAGCCAGGCTTCCCCACTCTCACAGCTAATTGTGTGCTGGCACTGTCTGTGTGTCTTCATATGTGTGATAAATGTTAAAAATGAGATCTGAGCCCTGGCTGGTGCTGCCCAATAGTTAAATTCAATTTATTTTCTAAAAGTACACCTTACATAGTCATTAATCTTAAGAGGACTCTAATCACCAAGTTACAGAGAATATTCAAAAACATCCCCAAACACTTGCATCCCTAGCTTTTTTGTTCAATGGCAGTGGTCTACCTTCCGTGTTTCTCTCACATTGATGTTTCTCTCTCTCCGCTCTCTCCCCTTCTCCCCTCCTTTCCACTCTCTCTAAAAGTCAATGGAAAAAACAGCCTCCTTGGGTGAGGATTGAAAAAAGGGGAGGAGGGGATTCGAAATTGTAAATCCCTGGCTCAGATGAAATGGTGACAATAAGCACATTCTAAAGCAGGGGTGGGGAAACTTTTTTCTGCCAAGGGCCATTTGGATATTTATAACATCATTCGCTTTAATGTAATTCACTGAATATACATTTATGTTGCTATGCAAAAAGCTCCTCCTAGATTTATTGAATTCCGAGTCCTGCCTGTGGTTGCCTTGGCCGGGCCAGACCAAATGATTTCAAGGGCCTTATATGGCCCTCGGGCCGGACATTCCCCACCCCTGTTCTAAAGTATTGCCAGATTTAACCAACAGCCTTGTTGTGCTAACAGACTGAGAAAAAGCAGCCATGAACAATGTATAAACTTGTTGTGAGCACCATAATGTTTAACAAAAAAATGTGTAAAATGAAATATGTATGGGCCTTGTCAGCAAATTTTAGGAGACTCTTGCTGGCCATAGACCATTTAGCACTCTTTGTGGGCTGGCTTCTCCTGGAAAATAGCCTGAGAGACCCAGTTAGGGGGGTGGAAAGGGGCTTAAAGGCCAAGTGATCCCCTTAGAAGCTCCTACAGGCTCTGTGCCCAGCTGCAGTTAAGAAACACCGTGTCCAAGTGAAAACACAACTGTGTTGGCCAGGCTGTGGAGAAACAGGCTCAAACACAGCTGGTGGCGGCACAACCAGGCCTACCTCCACGGAGGACAACCTGGCAGTGTCTTTCGAAATTAAAACTGCACATGGCCTTTGACCCAGCAACTCTACTCCCTGGCATTTTTCCTGCGGATACACTCCCCCAAGTACCAAGTGACGCGTGGACAAGGATATTCGTTTGCATCATTGTTTATAATAATAAAAGCCTGGAAGCTGCCCCATTCTCTCAAGGGCGGGGGGGGGGGCGGGGGGTGTCTGGCAAAATTATCTTGGGAGGAGTGGCTAACATTTATTGAGTGCTTACTGCATACCAGGCAGTGTCCTAAGCCCTTTACAAGCATTCTCTCATTTAATCCACCCGGGACGCTCTGGGGGAGGTGCCGCTATTCATCCTGTCCACAAATGAGAGACTGAGTCACTGAGAGATGGAGTGACTGGCTCCACACGGAACCACTGGCTTGTCGTGGAGCAGGGACCAAAACTCCAGCAGCGTCTCTGCTCCTGATCGTTCCAGTGCACATTAGCTTCCAAATGAAAATGTGAATCACCTGTTCTCTGGGAGACTGGAGCCCTAAATAAAGGCAGGACAGCTCTGTGTGTGCCCAGGACAAACGGTTTCCAGATGCACTGAGTGAAGGCGGTGCCGTGGTGCGGAGCGGTGTGCTGTACACGCTTCAGGCCGTCTTTGGAAGGGTGCACAGGGGAGCCGGTAGCTCGGGAGCCGCCAAGAAAGGGAATTAAGAAGTCGCTGGAGGGAAAAGTGAGACATTTCTGCTGGAATGTGTTTTTAAATCTTTATTTTGCTTTGAAGTAATTTTAAACGTACAGAAAAGTTGCAAGAATAAGATAGAAGTGCCTATACCCCTTACCCAGATTCACTAATTGTTCCCGTGCCTGAAACGTTTTCCACCATGGCCGTATGGTACCGCGCTGAAATGAGAAGCAGCAAGACTAAGTTAGACAAGTATTTCCTAGTGCTCGGAGAGCATACGGTGCTAGGTGTCCGAATCTCTCAGGAGGGAGTCGACTGCACGGCTTTTCCAGGAAGCCGATCTTGAATGCTCATCCCCTGGGAGAGACGCTTCCAGAACCATAGAGCTAAGGCCAGAGCAGCCGAGTCTCACTCAGGGGATGGGGCAGGACAGGGGCAGGGTTGACACAGGCCACAGGGCTGAGCCTCCCAGGAGGTCTTCTCCACAGGATGAGGACGAAACGGAGGTGTGCCGGGTGTCCAGGCAACGGCAGCAAGCCCTCCCAGTCCTCCCGAGTCCCTTGTATGACCCGCTCAGGCCCTGGTGCCACTGGTCTCGGTACCTAAGGTGGACCGAGGTCCCTTACCCCTGTGAGCCAGAGACAGGGGGCGGGGAGGAGGGAAGGACGGGGTGGGTAACTCACGGAGAGGGTGCCCTGCCACCTTTAAGGGCATTGCCTCCCCTGAGCACTTGTTACCTAATCTCAGTCAATCACTTGTCCCTTCCCAGCCCAAGCCCTGAGGCTCTGGTGTCCTCTGCAACCTGCCCTGATTTTTCTAGTGCTTGAAAGGGTCATCGGTCTGTTTCATGTGTACATCAGTCTTTCCTGCTCCCAACTGCACCCGGGATCTTTGTGAGGCCAAAGCTGTGTCTCCCTCAGATTTGGGATCCTCAAGTCCAGGACCTTGAAGAGCAGTAGATTTTCTGTCTCCCTCCTCCCGCCATCTCTTTTGGTTCCACAGCCAAAGCTCTCTGCAGGCCCGCATTTCACGCCCCCCCAAGTCTGGGTGCTATGCTCCCCAAGGCTGAGGCCTGTAGCTGACACCAGGCAGCCAGCGGGCCATTGCATAACCGCAGCGGCTGCAGGTTTTTGATGATTCAGCACTGTGGCCTGCACAGGACTTCTCCGGGGCTGGAACCAGGACAGCGTTCCTCAGGATCAAGGGACAGGAGGCCAAGGAGCCCAGCTCACCTGGGGACCCCACACCATGGCCCTGACGGACTGGGAAAGGGACACACTTCTGGGCCTCTCCTGCCTGCCCAGGCCTGGCCTCTCCGAGCATGGGGTAGGGGCCCGGGCCTGGGCCTGGGTAGGGATTCCCGCCTGGTTTGGGACCAGGAAAGCCACCGTACCCACCGAGAGCCTATTGTTGGGCCTGTGGGCCCCTCTACCTGGGGTGTGGCCCTGGAGGAGGAGGGCCTGAGGGCTATTGAAGGGACCCCAAGGGATAGCCTGGGCCTGGGGGGCCGGCTTGGCAGTTCATTTTCAAACCACTAGATGTCACTTCCATTTCAAATGAACCTACTAGTTGGAATTTTCCCTGCAGGTCCCCCACCCCCAACTATTCCTTCTCCACGTCTTAAAGACACACAGGCCACCAGAGAAACTCCACCTTCCCTTGAGGCCAAGACACAGGAAGCCTGGCCAGGAATTGCTTCCAAGCCTGAGCTGAAGTTTCCAGAACGTCCAGAACACCCCACCTTGCAAAGAGTGAGAAGGGGCAGAAGTCCCACCTTCCCATCCCCCACCCACCCTACAGGTTATAATGGGGATGGTATTTTCTGAAACCTAAAAGGAAACTCATGGTCAAACTAATGTGGGTGTATTTAGGGGGACAAGGGACAGGATAAAACAAGGGATAATACCCCAAAGGCCCGACTCAGAGCCAAGAGATTCCGGGTGCACCAGGGGCCATGCTGCCCGTCCCCCTGGCTTCGGACTGTCATCAGGAATTTCTGGTGAAGAGAGATCTGAGGTGAGATCCCGGGGACTCTTCTTTTCTCCACCCACATCCCCAACATTGAGTCAACCTCTCATAGTAACCATCCCAATTACTATGACTCCCCATGTGTTTTATTCTGCTAGAATCCCACAACAACCTCATGAGGTAAGTCTGATTTTAACCCCATTTTACAGACGAAGAAACAGAGGTGTGGAGAAGTTAAGTAAGAAAGTTCTTCCTGAGAACTTGCTGCTCTCACCTCATCTCCCTTAGACCACACAGAGATGGAGCTTGGCGGTTTTAGCCACAGCTCAGCTGGCTGCATAAAGACTCATGCTCTATAGTTCGTAATTAGTACGGGCTTTTTGGCAGATGTTTCTAAACGTGGTTGCACATCAGAATCACCTGAGGAGCTTTTAAAACTCCTGGTACCCAGGCCATCTGCATACCAATTAATTCAGAATGTGGGGGAGGGCCCGGAGGGAGAGCTAGGCTTCGGTGTCGAAATGGTTCCAACCAGCAGCTACGTTTGGGGATCACTGCTTTAACCACTCTGCCCAGCCAACTCTCTGAGCGCTGAGGAGTTTCCTACAGGTCTGTCGGGCCCAGGAGTACAGGCTGTGGTGCTGTGAATGATTATTTAGCTCATCCACTAGTTCTATCTGATAAAGAGGGAATATGCTAATTGACCCTCACAGTGTCGCAAAGATGGTGATGCCCACAGCCAATAAGGAGGGAATATGCTAAATGTTGCCCCACCCTCAAAGATGGCGGTGCCCACAGCCAATAAGGAGGGAATATGCTAATTGACCACCCCACCCTCAAAGATGAAGGTGCCCAGAGCCAATAAGGAGGGAATATGCTAATTGACTGCCCCGCCCTCAAAGATGGCTGGGCCCACAGCCACAAGATGGCAGCACCCAGTCCCCTCAGCCTTGCTGCATGCCTGCCTCTGGAGTCCCTCAGTCCCTTCAGCCCCCAGCCGCCCAGGGCTGCCCGAGGCTCAGGTAACCAGGGCTGCCTGAGGCTTGCGCTGCTGGCAGTGGCTGCAGCAGAGGTGTGATGGGGCATCACCTTCCCCTGATCACCGGGTCGCCTCCCACCCCTGAAGGCTCCCAGACTGTGAGGGGGGCAGGCCAGGCTGAGGGACCCTCCCTCCAGTGCATGAATTTTCATGCACCAGGCCTCTAGTATACATATATATAAAAGCCTAAGTGACCGAATGACCATTCAACCATTCGGCCAGTAGCTATGACATGCACTGACCACCAAGGCAGCATATGTTCAATGCACAGGCATAGAAACATGGAACAGACTGATGAATCTCAGAGCGAAGGGCAGATTTGTGCACCGGGCTTCTAGTATTTCATAATAGGATATGCAGTAACAAAGAGCTCTAACACTAAGCAGGCTTGTACTGTTACAGGCATACCTCAGAGATATTGCAGGTTTGGTTCCAGACCGCCGCAATAAATCAAGTCACGCAATAAAGCAATTCATAATCTTTGCTGGTGGTTGAGTCTCGCATTCAATTTGTAAAAAAATACAGTATCTGTGAAGCACCATAAAGCAAAGCACCATCAAAGCGGTGCCTGTGCTTTCCTACAGAGGCAAGACTGAAGCTCAGAGAAGTGAGGCAACTTGCCCATCACCAGGCTCCTACGTCGGCAGAACCAGGACTAGAACCCAAGTCTCTGGAGCCCTCAAAAACATGCTCTGGCCTCTGAGAGAAGGTCAGCACCTTCCGGAGCTGTTAGCTTAACCCAAAGAAAACAGTTCCCAGCCAGGACCTGACCCCTCGCCCTGGCCGCTGACCCACAGCCCGTCATAACCATGACTGACCTTTATTTCGACTATAAGCTCGTTCCACCCTGCCCACAGCTTGACCTCTAACCCTGACCACCACTGACCCCTAATGAGACCACAGACTGTCCCTAACACTGGCTACTGTCACACACGTGTTTGGCGTGTTTGGCGCTAGTCCGCATTTGGAGACCTCCAGCAACCCAGTCACACCACCAGTAAAAGCCTCTGTGTGTTCCAGAAGGTCTCCACTGCTCCTCTGTTAGCTGGTAGGCGAGGCGTCAAGCTGCCCCAGGACTAGAAACCTCCCACCAATCCTCCAGCTTCCGCCTTCTCTCCTCTCCGACCAAGGCTCACCCTTCCCCCTGTCCGATCAAACACACAGTCACACACACACATACCTCCTCCCTGCTGTCGGGGCGGGGATGCCTTCCCCCTCCCCACATCCCTTCTCCGGGACCTCCCTGAGGCCTTGCCTCCCCGGAAAGTCTAAAGGGCCCACGGGGTCCCATGTTGCCCAGGCTCACTGTCCCCTCCAGAAAGTGTCACAGGTCCCCAAAGAGAGCCCACGGCCACCAGCTGAAGATCCTCCCCAGGTGAGGGAGGTCGGGGCCAGCACATCCGGGGGGTGAAGGTCAGCTGGCAGGGACGCTCGCCGACACGCACACACAGATACGCACACATTGGCCGAGTGTGTTTATAGAGTTCCGAGCAACCGTCAACTTGGCTGCGCTGGCTGCCCCCAGGAGAGGGGAATCCATAAACACCTCCTGCTCCGGCCAGTTCCCCGGCCGGGCAAGTCACCCCTCGGGACTTGGACACATCACCGTCCCGGGGAACTGGCTGTGCTTGTCTCCTTTACTCATGAAGGGCGGACGGCTCCCGTCCCCCACACAGGGAAGGCCCCTCCAGGGGCCCGCTTGTGGCTTCCGGAGCCTTTGCCCAGCTGTTCATGCCTGGGCTGCCTCACGTCTCTCTCCTCCCAGCCACACCACCCTGAAAGGCACACGACGTAAGACTTCCACTGTTCTCTGTCACACGGAGTGAGAACTCTCCCGAAGGGGCTTCGGGACCAAAAAAAAAGCGTGTGTGAAATAAGATGTCATATTTCACCATTAGAGACCCCTTCCTGCCCTGGCTGGTGCAGCTCAAGTGGTTCGAACGCCCTCCCCTGCACTAGAAACCTATTGCTTTGTGTAAGCATTGCTCTCCCCTCAGGAAGGGTCCTGGGTATTTCTGTGGGTGGATGTGCCCATCAGATGCAGTGGGTACGCAGACAGGCACTGGGCCGGAGTATGCATGCCGGCTCGAACTGTCACTGCCCACCTGGGCGGGTGGGGGGGCAGGAGGGGAAAGGTCACGGCCTCTCTGAATGCACGGTGAAGCGGGCAGGCCTGAGAATTCCTCGGGTCTCTCACCTCCAGCACACGGATTTCTCCCTTTCCTCAAGGTTTTCTATTGGGAAATCACGCACCTGACCTTGCCACTTTGAAATGTCATCCTAGCTGTAAAGGGGAGAGAAATCCTACAGTGTCGGGCTGAAGAGGATGAAAGTGGGGCGTCCGCCAGGGAAACCTGCAGCCTGTGCGTGACAAGGTTCGGGGAGCGAAAGCAAAACCACAGAAGGTCGTTTCTGGGAAACTTCAAAATGCAAGCGAGGTGCTCCTCCAAGGCTGACTCAGACTTCGCTGGATGTTGGGGCCCTCTCCTTGTTAAAAGGAGAGAGAGTGGAACCTCTTCCCGGGAAGGGGTGGGGCCCGGCGTTGATGGAGTTCCCACAGCCTCGCCTCCACTTCCTCCACTGCGCCCCCCCTTCCCCCTTAATGAAGGCTCAAAGCGGAGCAGCCAATGAGGCTTGGAGAATCCGCCTGTTGTGTGAGGGGATTTTTCCATAAATCTCCCTCATTCGGGCCTGGACAGCCCCGTGCCCTGTGGAGGGAGGGCTGCCCGGCTCCTGGAGACCCTCATTAAGAACAGGTGTTTTCTGGCTGGTTCCCGGCCCTCCTGGCCCCTTGGCTGCCTGGGGGGTTGGGAATGGGGGAGAAAACCCACCCAGCCTCCCCGGAGCCATCTCCAAGGAGAGTGAGCTCAGGCCCCTTCAGAGTGAGGACACGGACCCTGGCCAATGGCACGACACTTCCGAGGGCTGTTTGGCATCAATGTGCTTGCCACCCGTTCCTGTTGCCCCTCGTGACACTTTACAGACCTGCGCTGAGGAGTCTGGTAGCCACGAGCCACGTGTGGCTCTTTAATTTTTAATTAAGTTTAAATTAGGGTTGACGGATATAGTAATGCAGATGCCCAGTTTGAGTGTTCGGTAGCCACCTGTGGCTAGTGGCTACTGTCTTCAGCAGTGCAGGTCTAGCCGTTTCCAGCATCTATTCTATTGGACAGCTCTGCGTAGCCGTTACAAGGCAGAGAAGCCTTCCAGGGTGAGGATGGACCCATTCAAGGCAGAAACTCCGAATTCGACCACAGGTACGGAAGTCTAGTGGAGATGACAATGGAGATGGCTCCAAGGGCTCAGGGAGACAGTCTTCAAGGAGCTCCCAGCCCAAAGGGGGTTCAATAATTCCTTGGGCAGATCTTGTTTTCCCAGCAGGTGAGGAGGTAAGGGTCCAGCTGCGATGTAGCAGGCTCATTAGTGATGTCTTCTGCGGCCTGGTCCTCCCCAGGGGTAATTATTAACAGGTATGAGAGAGCAGGCAACGCAGGCCTCATCCTCCCATTCAGCCCCTGGGCCGGCTGGGCATCCTCGGGGCCCAGAGCTGGGAGTCCCTCCAGGAGACAGCCCGGGCCTGAGGAATGCCCCCTCCCATCCCCCCACTCAGAGCCAAGCCTTGGTTCACGTTTGATAAGATGAACCCCCAGTGTGGGGACAGAGGGCCGACCAGGAAAGCCACCCACCACCTCCTGATTAAACAACGGAAGCTGTTCAGCACTGGGGTCCATCCCTGCAGCCTCACAGGGGAAGTCCTAAGCCCCCCAAACCTAGGCACGGTCTGCAGCCTCCCCAGCAGGAAATTTCCACATTTGCTGAGATTTCTGTTTGCCTTCCCCATTAGCTCAACAAGCACAGATGGAAAGATGACTAAGGTCATTAGTGACTGAATGTAGCGGGGACACAGGGTGGCAGGGGCTGGAGTGTGGCTGGAGAGGCTGTAAGTCAACCAGAAAGCCGGAGCCCAGGGGGCCTGGGCCTGGCCTGGAAACCTCTGGCCCAAGGGGAGGGGGCCCAGGAACAGAGACAGCAAGTGAGGGCCTGGACCTTGTTACCATGGAGACAGCTCCAAACCAAGGGACCTTCCACCAAAGAGGGCACAAGCCCTGGGTGAGTGAGGGGGCCCTAGAAAGGAAGTGCCTATTCTGCCGCCACAGATGACATCTCCCCTTCCCAAGTCCGGCCCTCAGAGGGTCCATGGTCACAGTGACATTGACAAGGGACCGGTGTTGCCATCAGAGAGCCCAAACTGAATGTCTTGCCGATGGGTGGAAAGACTGGTGGGAGGAGTAGGTTTGCTGAGCCATTTTCCCGAGACACATCCCAAGCAGGCCCCAGCCATCATGCACTTCAGTAGGCTCCAGATTCTTTTGATCACACACCTCTATTAATAAAAAGTCTAAGATGTGTGCCCAACATATGTATATGTATTTATTTATCATTTATATGTACTGCCATACTAATAAAGTATGTCCATTATTTTAAAATATACACAAAAATAGACATTTTAATAGGATGGGGGGGAAATAAATACAAATAAGGTCTCAATGTCTTCCCAAGTATTGGTGGACAGTCTTGCCCACCCCCTTTCGGAGACCGCTTAAAGACTGTGGGTGACACATTTCCAACTAAGCTCATTCAATGAGCAAATCTTCTTGTGTTTGCAAATTCAACACCAGCCAGTCCTCCCAGGTTAATGTTAAGATTAGTTGCTATCTCAAAATTAGTTTGAACTTGAGCTGACCCTCTGCTGAGGTAGAGATGGTAGCAGAGCCGGCCACGTCAGCTGACACAGGCTTGGAACCCCCCTCCCCCAACTACCACACGTCAGGACTTTGCTCATGTTCTCCCCTCTATGTGCAATGCCCTGCCTTTTTTCTCCACCCTGACACCCACCCATCCTTCCAGGATCTCTGCTCTTCTCCAGGAAAGAGTTCCTGAATCTCACGCTGGCCAAGCGTCCCACCTCTAAGCTCCCACAGCCCCGTACAGATGCCTCCATTCTGGCATTTCCCTCCTTGCACTGAAATGATGTGTTTCGCCCTGCTCCCTCGTGAGTGCCCCAGGGCAGAGAGTCACCACTCCTCTTGTATCCCCAGATACCAGCATACGAAGACACCCACATACTCACCCATATCCTCCCAGCACCTCCATTTGGACATTGTGAGCCCTCTGAGTGCAGGGCAGGGCAGGAGTGCTGGGGAGTTGGTACCACCCTGCCCCTTCCCCAGGATCCCTCAGCCAGTGACTACTGGGCGAGGCGGGTAATGCCCAGCACCCTTACCCCGTGGGTGGTAACTTGAGGCAAGTGGTCTACACAGTCTCCCAGTATGACCCAGCCCCAGGTGCCCATAGCAGTCGCCTGCTGGATATCACACATATTTTATGAGCTTCCTTCCTTTCCCTGCCTCACCTCCCTCTCCCTGCCCAGTGCTTCATGGGATCGCTTCCCAGATCTGCTGCTAGTGCTAAAATCCTTGTGTGAGGGGGGAACCAGCCAAAGGCAGTGACATCTACTAGGTGCCTGACCAATTCGAATGAGTAAAGGTCTATTGAGCAACTTCTATGTCCCGGCCATGGAGGGTTCAAAGAGGAAAAGCTCACTGGGCTGGAGCAGGAGCTGAAGGTTTCTGAGGGACACTGAGCTGGCCATGGACAGGCGGACAGCAGTGAAGAGAATTCCCAGGAGGAGGAAGGACGGGAGCAAAGGTGGGGAGGCTGGAGAGGTGGCGGCCCATCTGGAGGGCAATGAGGAAGCGCTGAGTGACACATCTGTTCCCTCTCCCAGGGGCTTTCCCTTTCCAGGACTGGTTCCCGGGTTCCTCTTTCCCGGAGCCCAGAGCCTTGGCAGCTGGACCTGGGGCTTGGCATCTTGGGGGCGGGACTTCTCCGGAAGTCCTCGCGGGTCAGAGAAGCCCGCCCCCTGTGACCATCCCTTACAGCAGCGGTTGTCAATCTTCCTAATGCCGTGACCCTTTAATACAGTTCCTCATGTTGTGGTGACCCCCAACCATAAAATTATTTTCGTTGCTACTTCATAACTGTAATTTTGCTGCTGTTATGAATCATAATGTAAATATCTGATATGCAGGATGTATTTTCATTGTTACAAAGTAAACATAATTAAGGCATAGTGATGAATCACAAAAACAATATGAAATTATATATGTGTTTTCCGATGGTCTTAGGCGACCCCTGTGAAAGGATCGTTCGACCCCCAAAGGGGTCACGACCCACAGGTTGAGAACCGCTGGCTTAGAGCGATCCTCATTAAGAGCTTTCCCAAGACAGGCAAAGGGATTGGGCTGACTTCTGGGAAGGCCGGTGCCTCCACCTGCCCCCTTTCCCCATGTCTGGAGAGGGAGGGAGGCGGGGAGAGCCAGGGATTCTCAGTCCCTCTGCTGATCATCAGGTGCCATTAGAAGCAGGCAGGAAGCACATCTGGGCATGAGGAGTGGGCCCTGCAAGTCCTCATCCACCCTGGGCTCCGGGTCCTGCTTGGGCTGGCAGCCTCCAGCTGGTGGCAGCGGCGGCAGTGGCGGCAGCGACATCCATCCTGGGCACCCACGCTCAGCCAGAAGGGTCATGTGGGTTTGTTCTGAGGCAGCAAGCTAAGCCCCTACCCTGAGGACTGAGCCCAGAGAGGGCTGGTCTAGGAGTCCGGATGCCTCGTGCCCAGCCTGGCTCTGCCACCTGCTAGTAGGGGGACCTTGGGTGAGTCTCCACCCTACCTGTGACTCAGTTTCTCCAGCTGCGCAATGAAGGAACTGACTACTGTCCCTTCAGCTCTGGTGTTTTATATTCTAAGTCTGAGCTGCTTTCTGCGTGGGATTCTCCAGCCTGGAGATTCTGGGGTGCTCGGCCACAAATCTCACACTAAGCAGCCCGGGGGTCCCAGCGAGGGTCCGGATGCTGTGGTAAAGACGGACAATTCCGAAGGACGGTAGGAGCCAGGCGTTTGAACACTCGGGCAGCTTCCATGGAGGAGAGGAGCCTCCCCAGGCCCCTCTCTCAGCTTCCCGGGCCTCAGCAGGGCCCGGCCCACCTGTTCAGGGTCAGGTTGGGTGGGAGCCCATGGGGTTCTGCATGGCCTTGGATAGAAACTGGGGGTGGGAATGGGGCTGGGACTGTGGGGAGGGCACTGAGGCACTGGCTACAAGCACAAGCTTTAAGGCAGCGGTTCTCAACCTGTGGGTCGCGACCCCTTTGGCGGCCGAACGACCCTTTCACAGGGGTCGCCTAAGACCATCCTGCACATCAGATATTTACATGACGATTCATAACAGTAGCAACATGACAGTTATGAGGTAGCAACGAAAATAATTTTATGGTTGGGTCACAACATGAGGAACTGTGTTTAAAGGGCCAGAAGGTTGAGAACCACTGTTCTACAGGGTCTCTGGTCCTCGGGGACACGGGTACTGTGATTCCAGTGAGAGTCTTCCATCCACAGAGGACCAGCCTGCAATGGGTGAAGGTCGTTAAACCTCAGGAAACATCGCCCACTGACCTGGCCATGTCCCGGGAGAGCACTCTACGCTGGTACACGCAAGGCTCTACACTCAACTGGAGGCAAGGGTAGCTGTCCACAAGTTAAAGCAAATAAGACAGGAGCCTGGGCCCTGCCCCAACAGCTTGCCCTGGAAAATCCTTCACAGCAGAACACTGCATCTGTTGCAACCCAGCTTGTAAATAAAAGCATGTCCAAATTAGGACTACAGTAAGATAACATTTTTCACCTATCAGATTGGCAAACATCCAAAAAGTTATAATAATAAATTGATAGCACACTTTATCGGCCAGGCTGTGGGGAAATAGTCACACTCATCCTTTGGGGGTGGAAATTTAATTGTTACCATCGGCAGTGAACAATTCGACAATATGTACCAAGGTTACAAACGCATATACCCTGTGGCCAACAATTCCAGGTCTTGGAATGATGCTACAGATATACCTAGGACATGCCTGTGTGAGATTACTCACTGCAGCATTGTTGGAAAAGCTCAAGATGGAATGAGGAGCAAATGAGGTAACAGGTGAAAGTCAAGAACTCCGGACAGTCACAGACCAGGAGAAGGCATGGCTGCCACTAATCCTGTCCCAAGTCACCACTCTCACGCCCCAGGGCCATTGCTCGTACAAGTTAAATCCCTCCATTCCTTCCACTCTCCCATAACCTCAGGAAAAGAGTGGGACCCCATTGCCCCTGACCTGGTGAGGGTCAATCTGGGCCAAGGAGGAGGAAGTAGAGGCATTGGGCCGGGTAAGAGCCAACCATGCCCAGTCTCCCTTCGTAGGAACAAAACCCTGTATTCTGGCCCTGGACAATTACATTCTAAGTCTGAGTGGTTAGAGCATCGGCCTGCTGACCAAAGGGTTACAGGTTTGATTCCCAGTCAAGGGCATGTACCTCGGTTGTGGGTTCAATCCCCATGCTGGGACTTGTGTATCTCTCAAGTCATGTTCTCTCTCTCTCTCTCTCTCTCTCTCTCTCTCTCTCTCCTTACCCCCACCTCCCTCCCTTCCACCATTTGAAAAATCAATGGAAAAAATCTCCTCCGGTGAGGGCTTTAAAAATAACAACCTTGTATTCTGGTGGTCCCTGCACCGTTCACATTGCAGGTGATGATTCGGTTTCAGCAGTAGCCGTCGCACTAAAGCGTATGCCCTCTATTTGAAATGGATTGCTTGAGCTGTTTTCTTTGTATTTCAGCTGCAAATTGATGTTGGTGTTGTGTATACGCTGAAAACAAGAGGCGTTTCATACCTAGCTGTATGTCTACATGTATCTAGGCAAACCTGATTATAGTTAATACTGGGGTCCCCCGAGGATCTTTTCCCCTCGAAACGAGATCCTAGACACCATTTGTGACTGAACAAAACCTATCTGATGGTGACCTGGTGGGGTCTCGCCCTCTCCCTCGATGACTGCAGCTACCAAGAGGGGGGCTTCATCACGGGGAAGCAGGTGGAGCAGGACCAAGTGCCCTCACCTGGCCTGCACTTGGCAGGCGTCTCTTCCCTCCTGGGCCTGGACAGAGGGGTGGGCAGTGGCCGCAGACCGGGGCAAACCACTGCGGATGGCGGGCGTGGCCCCCGAGTCAATGGAAGCGCGTTCCTGAGATAGTGGTGCAATGGCCGGAATGTGAGGGGCCAGAGGCAGTGATGGACAGAGCCAGCCCAAGAGCCGGACAAATATTGACTCTGAGCAGGGCGGCCTCTTGAAAGCCCTCCACAGGATGCCTCTCGCTGTTCCCGTATCTCCAGCCACCCTCATGGCCGGGTGCCTCTGGCTCGGGGGGAAGGGCGTTGCTGACGCTCCCTCTGGGCCCCCAGGCTGAAACCCAGGCCTGGATGTGGGTGACACCTGGCAGAGGATGTGTGCCTCCCTGGAACCTTAAAATGCCCCCTGGAGGCTCTTGTCCCAGCTCGTTCATCCAAAATGAAACTGACTACAGACCCTCCGAATTCCTGATCATGACCGTGATAAGTAACATTGATTAAGAGCTTTCTGTGTGCCCGGCCCTGTACTAAATGCTTTACATGTATTAACTTGTGAGTCTTCACAATAACCTTAGGTCATATGTGTATTGTTTTTTATTCCCATTTTACAGATGCAGAAACTGAGGCACAGGGAGGGTTAAGAATGCCAAACAGAGAAAAGCGTCTCAACGATACTGTGTCATTCTGTCTGTGAGCGTAGAAACATGGAGGTAGGAGGTCCTTAGAGAAGGCTGGGTACCCACCTCCTTCTCCAAATGGGGAGACTGAGGCCCTGAGAGGGGATGGCTTATGCAAGGTCTCTCTCGGCTGCAGAGCCAGGATGCTGAGTCAAGGTGCTGCTGATGGTGGACATTCCTAGCAAGCTGACTCCTGACCCTTGGGGTAACCTGAGGTCTTGTCTTCCAAGAATTTCCAAACACTTTGTTTCCTCTTCTGCAGGCCTCATACTTTGGGCAAACACTCCCAGCCCCTCTCCCCATTGGATATCTTTCTCCTTTCCCACCGCACTCATCCTAATCCTGACATTCTCCCACATCGCTCCCAACAAATTCCTTCCAGCTTCTAGCCACGGGGCCCTCTTTCCTGTGGCTTCAGTTACTCTACTTGACCAATAAGGGCATCCGACCGGATGGCTCTCAGATCTCCCTATCTCTGAAATGCAAGGAATCTGACTTGGTTTCTGTACTCAGCAGGGTGGCTGCTGTTCACCTGGACCCTGCCCGCCTCTGCAGGCAGCTGGGGTCTCCTCTGGGTTGCACAGCCAGGTTGGGGGAGGTCAGGAATGGAGCTGGGGAGACAGGAAGGGTGGGGGAGCTCACAGAGGAGTATTCAAAAAGCGTTCCCTCCACTGCCACCCCAAGTCTCCCAACCAGATGTCATCACTCCATCCCCATACACTGTTCCAGCATCCAAGGCCTGGCCAGACCTTGAGGACCCGTGTGTCAGAGGAAGAAAAAGGAATGTGAGCTGGCATGGAGTGGGGGTGCCACACCCGGGGTAGGGGTGGAGGGTCCCTGCAGTCCCTGGCCTCACAGCCTGGCCTCCCCTCAAGGGTGCTGAGCTGCTGCTGGGCCCCTCTAGTTCTGCCACGGGCAGCACCCTCTGCTCAGAGGAAATGCTGCCTGCGTGCGCCATGGCCTGCCTCACCCTGCTCGCCCTTGCCTCCCAAGGTCATACCTCTGGAACTCTGAGAACACCCAGGACCCCATCCTTCTGTCTGTCTCCAGATCAGACTCACGGCGTGCACTCCCCTCAGCTCTGTGTCCACATGCTGCTCGGGCAAAGGCAGCCCCCAAAGGCTCACACAGCAGCACATTGGCCCACCCTCAGCCCAGCCCAGGCCTCAGATGGGGGGGGGGGGGGCGGACAGAGCCTGGGGGGGAAGGGCTCTCAGGAGGCACCCCCTGCCCTCAGGACATGCAGAGCTGGCTCTGGGAGAGACTGGAGGCAAGGAAGGACACACAGACACCTCTGGAGACCAGGGACAAGCACTAAGGGGAAACAAATCAAGTGTTGACATTCTGAGCAGGCTGGGAGCTGGAGAGGTTTCCCGGGATGAGAAGGGGAGCCAGCCCAGGGCAGAAGTGGGTGCTTCAGAAGCCAGAGGAATCCCTCCACTCCTTTCACCTGGTCCCCAGGGGTGGGGCCTGGGGACTCCCTGGGGGCAGGGCGGTCTCCCCTGAGACTGGGGCCCCCTGAGAACAGGGCTGTCTCCCCTGAGACCGGGGCCCCCTGAGGACAGGGGCATTTCCCCTGAGAGAGACTAGGGCTTCATCATCAGACTGGAAGTTTTTGAACCAGGGAGGGACTAGGAGGTAAGGATAAAAGTTAAAGAAAACCACTTCCAAACCAGGGCCAGAAAGAATTCTTTTTCCTCTTTTTGTTATTTAAATTGATTCTCTTTATGGAAAATAAAGCCCACGCACACTCTGGATGAGGAACCATTTCAGCTTGGCCATCAAGCTCATCTACTCTGAGAAGCACTTCTTCATCTATGGGGGTTGGGAGGTTGGGGGACGGGGAGAATGGACAGTTGAAATGTCATCTCACTCGTTTACAAACTTAGACACTATGTCCGGATGGTCCTACTATCAAGGTAGTGCGCAAGGATACACCTGGAGAAGGCTCACCCTCTCCCTCCCCCCATCCCTTCCGCCGTGCAGTCGCTGGCTGGCTTCTGGGGTTTGTTTATGCAAATACAAGTCAACGTTCTCGCTTTCCTCTCCCCAGAGGGAATTCCCAGCAGCTAGAACTAGTCCAAGCACCAGCCCAGGTTTGTGCAGCACCTGTGGCACCCCCTCTGTGACTTTAACAGCCCTCTCCCGCTGGCTGGGAGAGAGGAGGCAGGCTACGTAAGGGCCCAGCATACAGCCAGTGCTCCTTAAGGCCTATTGGTTTGGGTTTCTTTCAAAGAAGAAATGATGTGGCTTCAGTCTGTTCCCTCTGCCCTTCCTGGGGCTGAGCTGGGCGAGACCTCACAGCGAAGAGGGTGGGTTGTGAGGAGGAGGCCGAGAAGTGGGGTGAAACCCCAGGAAATGGAGAGGCCAGTGGCACTGCCGAGGTCTGCAGGCTCTGAGACTCTGCCAGCGAGTCGGCCTGGTCCTGGGAAGAGACATCAAGCCTGTGTTTCCCCAGGCAGCTCGGGCCCCAGCAGCCCCGGAGGCCAGGTTTAAAGCCCTATCTAAGGTACACAGCATTATCTCCATTCTCCCACCCCCACCCTCACCCCCACCCCGGGGGAGCCCAGGCCTCCCAGAGGGCCCGGCTCCCACTGCCTTGTTAATGTTTACCGTAGCTGAAAACAGTGGGCACACATGGCATGGGCCACCTGCCCACCCAGAGGCAGCCGGGGCATGGGAACACCACACTCAACAGATGTCCCCCCCTCCCAAGGGTCCCGTGAGCCCCTGCCACAGCCAGGCAGGCACCAGAACGCCGCAGACTGCTGGGGTCCAGTCCTGCACACCCAGGGGCAGCCCTGGCCCCTTCCGGCACAGGGAGGAGCAGTGAGACAGGTAACCGAGACCTCCCTGTCCGGCACATGGTGGCAAAGACTTAGCATGAAAAGTCCCGTAAATGATCTCAGTAAATTCTCATATATCGATTACCTGTTGAGATGATAATATTTGTATGTATTAGGCCAGATAAATATATAAGTATATGCAGTATACCATTTAAATTCATTTCACCTGTTCATTTCACTTTTTCGGGTGCTATTTAGTAGAAAACTTTAAAATGCACATGTGGCTCACAGGAGAGTTCCGCTGGACAGGCTGATGGGAAGCTGTACCCTCTTTCTCCTTCCGGACCCAAGATACAGTCACACCACCCGACCCAGCCCCTGGGGCTATCCCACCTCCTGCCATCAGAGGGGGTCCTCTGAGGACAGGAGCCAGGTCTCTACTCTCTCCTAATTTTGCCCAACTGCCCAGACATTTGGGAGGGGACAGAGGTGGCAATGCGGACGCTGGTCATCCATGCCCGGGGCCGCCGTAGGAACCTCCTCTACGCTGACTGATGGTCAGATTAGAAGTCGCCTGTTTCATTCCGGTGGTCTCAAGAAGAGGCATCCTTCTCTGAGACTTGAGAGTCGGGCATTCAGCAGCTGTGGGACACACCTGGGTCAGGAATGGCTTAGAATGCGCACAAATGACAAAACTGGAGGGAGGAAAAGTCCTAACACAGAGCCTGTCAGCTCCCACACACTCAGCCTCATTCCATCATTTTCAGACACACGGGCCCTTCCTAGGAGAGTTTCTACTGGAATGGAGGACCCCCCAAGTCCACTCTTCCGAGCCTGACATTCCAGGCCCTTACCCGTTTCTCGGGGAGCCTTGTCTCCAGGCCCTCTCCCCTGTGCAGACACACTGTCCCAGCCACCTCCCCGCCCCAGTGAACCCAGTTCCCCGCAGGTGCCTTGAGCTGCTCACTGCCCAGCAGGTCAGTGACCTCCCTCGTTCTGCATAAGATATGTCCCTTAACCCAGCCTGTAATCACCTTGTTCTTCGAATCACTACGAGTCATTGCTGACACACCGGGAGTTGTCAACAGCCTCCAAGTCTTCTGTACTACGTCCCTCTGCCCCTCCCACGTAGACAGTTGGCGTTTGGGTGCCAACATAGAGCCTGGCCAATGCCATCCTGTTCCACTGTATCCCTCCAGGCCACCTATCATGGCCCCTCTGGGCCCTGATTCTCTTCCTGGTGGTTCCCTTTTCCTGCCAGTGGGGTCAGCGTATTGTCTAGGCCCCCTTCCCAGTCCTAGCTCAGTGGGTTGGATTTCACCCCCACTACGCCCGCATAGTGTTCTGGTCATTCCTACGGTCAAGTCTCAGTCCTCACCCCAGTTGGCCTCTGAGCACCACCCAGCACAGCTGGTCACCCCTCTTATCTAAACCTTTTTTCACTTGATTTTCAAGCCATCACACTCCTCTGGTTTTCCTCCTACGCCCCCACCCCCCAACCTCCAGGCCACTCCTCAGCCTCCCCTGCTGGTTCGTCCTAGCTCCCGGCTCTGGAACGTTGGAACGCCCCTGGCCAGCCCTTCATTCACTCCCTTGGTGATCTCATCCAGATGATAGGCTTTAAATACTCTTTATAAATTGATGACTCCAAAATGTAAATCTCCAGCCCAGACCTCTCCTCTGAATCCCAGGCTCACCTGCCCATTGCACGCTCTCATCTCCACCTGGATGTCTAATGAGCATCTCAGACTTAGCATTCCAAACTTGACCTCTGGTCTCCCCACCCCCAGCCACTGGCTGCACCGTCTCAGGACCCACAGTCCTGTCAACTCCATCCTTCCGGCTGCTCAGACAAAAAACCCTGCACTCACTTCACTGCTCTCTTTCTCTCACATCCCAGGTCCAATTTGTCACCAAATCCTGTTGGCTCGATCTTCAAAATGTATCAGAATCCGTTTCTCTGTCACTTCCGATCTGGTTCAAGCCACTATCATTTCTTGCTTGGAATTTTGCAAGAGCCTCATGACTTTTTCCCTTGCTCTTGGGATTACTACAGTTGCCCTGCTCTGCCCTCACTGCCCCAGCCCCCACACTCCTCTGTCTTTTCTCAACATGGGAGCCAGAATCATGCTATTAAAACCTAATTTAGATCGTAACCCTCACCTGCACAGACCTTCCAATGGTTCCCACCTCACTCAGAAGAAGGTCTGAAAGGCTCACAGGGGCCCGGGACCCACGTGATCCAGTTCTATGTCCCTCTCTGCCCCCTCCCCTCCCCTCCCTCCTTCCTCACTCCTTCTCTGTGCTCCAACCTCCTGACCTCCTTGCCGCTCCTCCAACCTCCAACGTCCCAAGTGAGCGACAAAGCTCCCGGGCTTTGCAACTGCATCCCTTTCCAGTTGGCCTCATGGCTCCTCCCTCCCTCCTTCAGGTCTCTGCTCAAATGTCACCTTCTCAGCAAGGCCTTCCCTAACCACCCATTTGGAATCACAACCCCCATCCGTTCCGACTTAATTTTTCTTAGTAACACTTTTTGTCTTTCGAACATATGATATACTTTCATACTTATTTTGTTATTGTCCACCTCCTATCGCTAGAACGCACGATCTTGGAGGACAGTGATCTTTGTCTGTGTTGTTCATAGCTGTATCCCAGCTCCTAAGACAGCACCAGGCACATAGTAGATGCTCAATCAATATTTGTTGAGTGAGCAAGACAGGGCTAATGACAGAGCCCTGGCCCATGGCATCCATTGGAAACTGTGCTCTTCTAGACCAGTATGGATTCATTAAAACGATACTCTTGGGGTTTGGCTTTGTAATATCCTACATAACTTACTTATTTATTCTAGTTTCATTTGTTATCTGCCTCCTCCTATAAAGCTTAGCTCCACCAAGGAATTTTGTTGTTGTTGTTCTGTTTTGTTTATGGATGATCCCAGTGTCTAGAGGAACGCCTAGCAAATAGTAGGCACTCCATGAATGTGTGTTAAATGAACGGATGACCATTTACCCAGCAATCGAGCCATAAAAACCACTTCAGGACCCCAGCTATCTTTCTCCACCTTGACCATGAAAGTACCTGAGAGACTTTATCAAGAACTTTGTCAAATTCCCACACTTCCCACAACTTCTGTATCTGCCAGCCTCCAATCCTCCTCAGAGTCAAAATTCCGTTAGTGAGAAATGCATGCCAAAACTCCCCAGTGGGAGGTGTGCAGGAGGCGGCTGATCGATGTCTCTCTCTCATCGATGTTTCTGACTCTATCTCTCTCCCTTCCTCTTTGTAAAAAATCAATAAAATATATTTTTAAAAAATTTTTAAAAAAAAGAGAGAAATGCATGTTAACACGAGGGTTTTCTTCTATCTGATCACCCAGCACCACTAAGACCTGAAAGTTAGAAAACATGCTGCTAGCCCAGATATAGGGAAATAGACATTGACGATGAGAACAAAAACAGGCGCAACTTCTAAGATATTTGATGATATCTATCAAAATTAAGCATGCATACGTTCTTTGGCTCAACAATTCTACCTCTGAGTATCCTATAGAAACACATATATATCACATATATCAAACATGCAGGAAGAAATATGTATGCAAGGTTATTCATGATGGGAATGTTGGTAAGCGAGGGCTGAAGACAGTGTGGGGCTGATTGGATAAATGGCGGGGCAGCTGTATCACTGTGCTCCAAGGATGTTAAAGAGTGAGGCAGCTCCAAGTGCCCTGTCGTGTAAAAATGTCCAATATATATTGTTAGAAGAAAAGAAAGTCAGATTGTAAAAAAGGCAAGTGAGTCTGGCTGGTGTGGCTCAGTAGTTGAGCATCAACCTATGAACCAGGAGGTCACAGTTCGACTCCTGGTCAGGGTACATGCCTGGGTTTTGGGCTCAATCCCCAGTAGGGGGCGTGCAGGAGGCAGCCAATCAATGATTTTCTCTTATCATTGATGTTTCTATCTCTCTCTCTCTCCCTCTCCCTTCCTCTCTGAAATCAATAAAAATATTTTTTTTAAGAAAAGCAAGTGAAATATGCTACAAATTGCCTTTTTTTAAAGGAGAGGGAGGGAGACAGACAGATAGATTACATGAATAAGCAATGGTGACACTGGTTGCCTTTGAAGAGAGAAACTGAGAGGCTAGGGGTCAGGAGCGAGAAGGAGACTTTTCCCTGTATAACCTTTAGTACTTTGGAATTTTATTCCGTGGGTGTTTCTTATCTATTTCTCAATGTTCTTGCTTTTCACTGTCCTGACACACTAGTCATGGTGAGCCCATACTGGCTCCTGGTGACCCCTCTTCCGTCTATTCCTTTCACAATCTGCAAAGATCCTGGCCAGGACAGCCCTCATTTTGAAACTAAGAACCACATTTTTCCTTTACTAGGGCCCCGGGCTGCGAGCTTCCTCGGAGAGGACAGAGCGGACCTGGCAGTCTTGTTCACAAGCTTCCTGTGGGGAGAGGCCCCCTGCAGACACCAGGAGCAGCTGGTGGGAAGGGGCTCCTCCTGCCTCCAGACCCCCTCCCCCCCACTCCCTTGCCCGCTTCTCTTTCCCACTGTGGCCCTCCCCTGGGTGTAAAGCCCCATCTCCACGTCTCTGGAAAGGGGCAGCAATACAGCCCCAGGGGCCACCCCTTCTCCACCAGGGCAATGCCATCAGACCCACCACAGCCGCTACCCCCTCGGTCTCCACAGGCTCTGACCCTGCCTAAACGAGCTTGGGTTGCCTCTAGCATCTTTCAAAAGGTTCTGCCTATTTTAGTCTCCCAGACACCATCTCTACAGGCCGTAGCTCTGTCTCCTACTTGCCCTTCCCTTCTCTGTTCAATCTTCCTTAAAACGGCGATCTGGCAAAGAGCTCCCATGCCGCCCACTCATTTCCTGGGCCGCCTCCCCTCTTTCTTCATCACAGGGACACAGACTACCCTGCGTGTGATTGCACTGTCTAATGTACATTTGGGGAGCTTCCCAGCCCGCTTGAGACATCCTTCCCTCCCAGAGCCTCATGCCATGGAATCCTGTCTCCCTTGTCGCTGAAATATTCGCTGGCTGGCTTTTGACAGGCCCTCAGCTCTCTGCTGGATGGTTGAAAGAACCCCCTTGCTCCAGTCTGAGCTGCTTCCAGCCTCTCCCATTCATTCTCTGCACCAGCACTGAGCAATCTTCCTAAAATGCACCGTTAGCCATGCCCTCCACTGCTGAATGTTATTCAAGACCCTTCGGGATACAATCCAAGGTTGTGGGACGCCTTGCGAAGCCCATGACCTCTCCAGGTTTCTTGTCACCTCTCCACTTGCACCACCCACCTCTCCCTCACTCTCTAACTTCATCCTTTAACTAAATATTTAACATGCTCACTTCCCTGGGCACACTGTCTTATTTAATACCTCTGTGCCTCTGCTCCTGCTTTTCCTTCTGGCCAGCATGACCTTTTAACTCTTCTTGATGGGATGTTCATGACCTCACTTAGGAGTCACCTTTTTGAGGAAACCTTCCCTGACCCCTCAGGTAGGGCTAACTCTGTTCCTCTGGTTTCTCTTTGCATCCTGAGCCTAATCTAGCTCTTACCACACATGGCACTCTACCTACCAGCCATTTCTCCCCCACTCCTCCCTCACTGCCACCTGAACCCCTATCTTTTCAGGTGGTCATGTATCCAGGCCCAGGGGATAAGCCAAGGTTCTCCTGCTCCCAGCCACCTGACCCTCACCTTCCCGCCTCCCTTGCAGCATTCCCTCTCATTTCTGGCCAAGGACACTCCAGGGGTCGTTTTCTGAGGAGGCTTCTGGGAGACGGGAGATAAAAATACAGCCCCATTTTCTTCTTGGCCTTTTTCTTTTCTGCCCTGAGTATAATTGTAGGGCGTACCGTAGCCACCAACTTGCGACCGTGAGGCAACAAGCATGTGGACCAAGAGTTAAGATCTTGAGGATGGCAGAGTAGCAGGATTTTTAAAAGCTTGGGTTTTCAGTAACATCACTGAGTCCTTTCACCAACCTGGAGCCACCTGACTCCAGACTTTCTGCTTGTGAGATTGATACACATCTTCATTGCTCAAACCACTGTTCATTGGGTAGTCTGTTACTGGAGGCCAAACGCATTCTACACGGACAGAGCGCATTGCATGAGAATGTTCTTGTTGGAGTTTGTCTCCACGAGTAGATGGTATGCTCCCTGAGGGCATCCAGTTCCTCCTGGTGTTTGCAGAGCCTAGCACAGTGACTCGGTAAGTGATGGCTAATCAAACTGCACCAACTCCCCTCCCCCAGCTACTTCGAAGAAGGGGGCAGGTCCGCTTTTATGCCTGGTTTCCACTCTCACTGCCATCCTGCCAATCCACTCTGCCAACCAATCCTCCCTCCTCCATTCCCTTCCCTCAATCCTCTGGAAGAGGGCATGGTCCCCAACACCAGAAGAGAACTAGTCGGATGCCCACCAAGTCCTCACAGGTGAGGTCCCCATCTGCTGTGTCCCACCCGGAGCCAGGTGAACACTGTGCATCAAGAAAGTACCAACCCTGCCCTGGCTGGTATGGCTCAGTTAGTTGGAGCATCATCCTGTGCACCTGAAGGCCGATTCCTGGTCGGGGCACATGGCTAGGTTATGTGTTCAATCCCCGGTTGGGGGAGGCAACCAATTCATGTATCTCTCTCACATCGATGTGTCTCTCTCTCTCTCTCGAGAGAGAGAGAGAGAGAGAGAGAGAGAGAGAGAGAGAAGCACCATCCCTGTGCTCCTGCTGCCTCCATGTCTGGAAGGCAGGACCCCCACCCTGTTAGCCTCAACTGGACAGTCCCTCCTTCTGGTCAGCGTCTGGGTCCAGATCCCTACGGCCGCGGGAACCTCGCCTTTACTCTCTTTAGAGTAAAGGCAGAAACGTGACCTTCAGGGTGGATCCCAGCCCAGCCAAGTGCAGACACTTAACAAAGAGGGCACTGCGCCGGCCACTCCCAACCACACTGCCTTCCCCACCCAGCTCGCTTTCAATAGGCCCAGTTACTCACGGTGCAGAGTATACCGGTTAACCGTCGTCAATGCTGAATACCTAAGCGACAGACAGCATTTCATATTGATTCCTGGGGGCTCCAAATATGTGTGCTAAATACCAAACACGGAATTCGTCTCCTGGTAAAAAGTAACAGAGAGTGTCACCAGGCGCAGCTCCCCCCTTTGCCCACATTCTCATCCGGTGACGGGTGACTGACCTGGCCTAGGGCCTCATCCAATAACCCTCGCTGCCTCGGTGAAGCCGGGAAGCCCGCAGGCCAGGGCCCACCCTGCGGAGGGCGCAGCCAGCCCCAGGGCTCGCCAACGTGCCGCCCACTTCTGTTCCCACCAGCGGACCACATGTGTCCCACGGACCATTGTGTTTGTCCCCAAACCTGCTTGCCAGTTTCACGTTTTGTATTCACGTAATTTAATTAACTGTAACACAAAACAATGAAATATGACTGAAAAGAAAGGGTTTTTCTTATAAATCCAAGTTGAATGCTTTGGGAGAGTTTGGTAATAGAAACCGCTGGGAAGAAT
>NW_006300048.1:3326297-3339063 GCF_000327345.1 Myotis davidii | reverse complement strand
GTGAGGGGGGCACGGAGGGGGCGGGTCTAAGAGTCTGGAAGACTCCTGTGCTTGCTTGGTTCTTAAAAGATATGAATCTCTTGCTCCATTTGAAATAAACCAAAACTAGAACCCAAAGAAGACAGTGTCACGGGGTGGCTTATGCGAGAAAGACCATTCCGGGCTCAGGAGGGCCTGTGCCCGCGGAAAGGCCTCAGCCGTACCTCAGAAGGCAGCCAAACGTTAGCTCATCCGGAGGTCTCTATTGAAGGAGTGTTTACAGTGTGTAGGCCTCGTGATTTTATGATCCCCGTTCTACCCAGCCAGCTACCAGCCTGGATGGAATTAGATCGGCGGGCATCGCTGCCCCAGGCGTAAAGCCCACAGCAGAGGTCTCTCACCCTGAGCCTGTTTCCTCGTGGACGGTGAGGATTAACTGGGAGAGGGATGTGGTTAGCAAAGCCCCCAGGACACAGTACGCACTTCGTTCAGCACCCAGTTCAGCCAGCCAGGAATCTGAGAAGCTCTCCCACCTTCCCTCTCTCCCTCCCGCCACTCCATCGATCCCGCCTATTAGTGCAACCTGCCACGTCTGTCTGCTGCTGAAGCCTCCTGAGCCTGTCCTGGGAGCCAGATTCCCTCAGCCACCGCCCCCCACCCCGGCCGGAGCCGCCACCATCGGCCCCTGGAGCTGGCACCAGGTTCCCTGCCTGGTCATGCAGCTTTCACTCTGACCCACCCCACAGGCCAGCCTCCTGCAGCACTGAGAGGGATGTTTTAAAGCCACGGATCTGATCATGTCAGTCCTTTGCTTGAAACTCTTTAAACAACTTTTCAAACTCCTTCAAATGGCCAAGAAAGTGCTACATACTGCCTGTGCACGCACACGCACACGCACACGCACACGCCACCTGTCAGCTCCTCAGAACCGGCTCTGACCTCCACTGCCTCAGGACCTTTGTACACACTGTGCCTACCTCTGAACCAGTTCCTCCCCTCCTTGACCTGGTTAATGCCTCCTCGTCCTCCGGGCCTCTTCTTAAAGGCCATTTTCTCAGGAATGCTTTCCCTTCCATATATATATATAGCACCTTCTACATACCAGGCACTATTCTAGGTGCTGGAAAGACAACAGTGAGCAAGACAGCAAGACAGACAAAATCCCTGCCCTCTTAAAGATTATATTCTAGCGGGGAAAAATGATAATAAACTACTAAATAAATCTTATATTCTGATGGTGGTAATGAGGGCATCTGATCAAAATGATTCATTTTATTATCAGGAGAAATAAACATTAGAAAAAACTGACAGTTTTAATTGTTTAAGAACATTACAATTCAACAATATATCAAATGCATTTATTTTGATACATATCAAATATATAATATAAAATGCGACATATTCATGTATATGCATATAGGCATGTAACAATGACTATTAAAATTTAGTTCTACTGTGTTGTTTCTGTTTGTGTAATTTTGAAAGTGTGACTCTGGCATGGTCCTCCAGTCAAGAAATAGTCATTCAGATGATAATCAGCTGCTGGGGTGGCAACAGGAGGCCCTAAATCCCCCCCCACACACACACACACCCAGACACCTGACCCCTAACAGAGGCTAAGGACAAATTAAAGGTGCCTTGTAATTTTGTGGTCATTCTTTGCTCGGACCTTTACTCAGCCCCGAAGCCCAGCATCACACTCAGTGCCCAGCTATCACCAACACAGACCACCACTCACCGCACACGGACACACATGAGCACACACACGACCCACTTCCTGTAATGCCCATCCTCACATCCCTGAATTCACACTCACAAACCACACACTCCGACACATGCACGGAGATGCAGAACAGCTACTGGGCTTCTCAGAAGATGGGAACATCTGAGGTGCGGTCCCAGACTCCCCACCCCTCCACACCCACACATACCCAGTCCCATGCCTGCCCTCTCTCCTCGCCACTGCCTGGACAGTGGTGTGACTCATTGCTCTTAGGTCCAGAGCCAGCCATGCAGGGCAAAGTGGTACCCCCACCCCCGGCCCCAAGCCAGCCTCCAAGCCTTCCCACCATTCACGGGCACCTGATTGGTTTAACACTCTGCCCAGGAGCATCCGAGGGCAGGTCAAAGTCTTCTGACAAGTTTGCTCTTAAGTGGGGCAGGGCAAGTCACAGGATCTGAGGTGACGTCATGGGACTGGAGACATCAGGAATCCAGGAGGCTTGACCCCTGGGCAGAGGGCACAGCTGACTGCCCAGGTCCGTGTTGCCATGGCACTGCTGGGACACAGCTGGCCGTGGCAGTAGTGTCCCATGAATGGAGGGCAGTAGGGCAGCCCTCGGAGGAGCCTGCCCATTGCCACTGGGCCCAGGGAAGAATCAGGAATGTTCTCCACCCTCACTCCCGGACTTGGCACCTGGGTGCCTCTGGGTGCCAAGGAGAGAATCAAAAGTCGCATCAGAGAGGCTCTCAAAAGAGACAAGGCAGCATGTTCCAGAATGCTTAAGGGCTTTCTCTTCTGTCTGATCCCCTGGTTCCCAGGGAGAACCAGGCAGCCAGCAAGCTGTAAGGAGAACAGGCACAGCTTGGTCCAGGCCCTTCGGTGGCAGGAGAACAGCCCTGAGAGTCCATGATTCTGTGGTTTGAGGCGGGGAGACACAGAGGAGAAAGAAAATGAAGAGTGGCAGCCCTCGCCCAGCTCCTACCCTCCTGAAGTGCCACCCCAGCCCACCTAGCCCCTGTCCCAGCCCAGCCCTGGCCCTTTATGAAGAGCCAAGAACCAGCAGTTTAGAGGCCCTTAGCTGGGAGGGGGGAGGGGGAGGAAGGGGGAACAAGACCCAACTGTGCAGCAGGATGATGGAGAACAGGACTAAACGTGTCAGAAAGCTGCAGCAGGAAACACTAGGGACAGAGTCAGGAAGGACTGCCTGGCTGATAAAAGACAATTTAATTCAATGAACAAATGTCCGCTAAGTGCCAACTCTGATGTAGGTGCTGGGGCCACAAAGGTGTAGGTAATATGTTCTCCGTCCTCAAAGAGCTGAGACGATAATGAAGTCATCACAGCCAGCACTTGAATGATGTTTATTACATGCTAAGCCCTGTCTCAGGGTTTAATGAGCCATTTGATATTCATAACCAACCTTCTAAGCTAGATGCCATTATTACTCCCATTTCACAGATGGCAAAGAAAGTCAGGCATGGAAAGGTTAAGCAACTTGCCCAAGGCTGCCCAGCCAAGAGAGGATTTGAACTGGGCACTCTGGCTCCTTGCCATCTTACTCTCCCCATCCTGGATGGCAGTGGCAGGCTGTCTCCAACCCATTCTCCATGGCTGGGAGCTCCTCATCTCTCCCACCACCCCACCCTCAGCCGGAATCATCTGTTATCCACTGAGGTCATCTGCACCCATTCACCAAACACACCCTACACACCTGCTGCATGCCAGGCCCTGTGTGGTGCTGGGAGTGAGTGCCAACCTAAGCTGGGCCAGAGCCTGGCTTCCAGGGAATTCCCTCTGTCAGCCAGGTAAGCAGGCCATCAATGCTTGGAGACAGGTCAAGAGGCACCATAGGTAGGTGACACTGGAGCCAGTGACAGCACCAAGAATGATGGGCATTCATGAGCATTTTAAATCCTTCGTGCACCTCTGTTCTTTGACAGATGATTGGATGAAGATGTGGTAGATATGCAGTGGGGTACTACTCAGCCATAGGAAAAGATGAAATACTGTCATTTATGACAACATGAGATAATATTTATGTCATATATCTGATCAGGGATCTTGCTAAGAGAATATCACGCTAAGAAGAATAAACCAGATGGAAAAAGTCAAGAACTATATGATTTCACTCATGTGGGATATAAAACAGAAAGCAACAAACAAAAACTTATAGACACAGATAATAGTATGGTGATTAACACAGGGAAAGGGGGGAGGCAGGGGAGGGGAAAGGGGGCTTAATAGATGGTGATGAAAGGAGACTAGACTTTTGGGAGTGAACACGCAATGCAACATAGAGATTATGTATTATAGAATTGTATATTTGAAACCAATATAATCCTATTAATCAGTGTATTCCAATAATATTAATGAAATGTTTTTAAATAGTAAGGATTTTTTTTAAAAGACACTATCAACAGAGTTAAAAGGCAACCCACTAAATAAAGATAATATTTATGTCATATATCTGAGAAGGGATTAATATCTAGAATATATAGAGAACTCCTAAAACTCAACAATAAAATTAAAAAAGCCCTAGCTGGTTTGGCTCAGTGGATAGAGTGTCTGCCCCCAGGTATTAGGGTCCCAGGTTTGATTCCGGTCTAGGGCAGGTACCTTGGTTGCAGGCTCAATCCCCAGTCCTGTTCAGGGTTCATGCAGGAGGCAACCAATCAATGTGTCTCTCTCACATCGATGTTTCTCTCTGTCTCTCCCCATCCCTTCCACTCTCTCTAAAACTCAATGGAAAAATATCCTCGGTAGAGGATTAAAAACTTTTTTCAAAAATGGGCAAAGGACTTAAATAGATATTTCTCCAAGGTAGATACACAAATGACTGATAAGCGCATGAAATGGTGCTTAACATCACTAATCATTAGGGAAATGCAAATCAAAATTACTCGAAGACACCACCTCACACCTATTACAAATGCTGCTATCCAAAAAAGAAAAAGAAAAAAAACACAGAAAATCACAAGTGCTGACAAGGATATGGAGAAGTTGGAATCCTTGTGCACTGCTGATAGGAATGTAAAATGGTGTGGCTGCTCTGGAAAACAGTAAGGCAGTTCCTCAAAAATTAAAAACAGAACTACCATATGATCCAGCAAGTCTACTTCTGGGTATGTAGCCCAAAGAATTCAAAGCAGGGCCTTGAAGAGAGATCTGTGCACCCACGTTCATAGTATTGTCATTCACAATAGCTAGGTACAACGAGGAAGCCACCCAAGAGTCCACTGACAAACGAATGGATAAGCAAACTGTAATACATCCATACAATGGAATATCATTCAGCCTTTAAAAGGAAGGAAAGTCTGCCCTGGCCGGGTAATTCAGTTTGTTAGAGGGTGGTCTTGATGCAACAGCGTTGTGGGTTCAATCCCTGGTCAGGGCATAGACAAGAATCAACCAATGGAGAGCAGGCTGGAAGAGGTTGGGGGGGTGGGGGAGGTGGGGAGGCGGGGAAGAGGACCCATTTAATATTTTCAACAACAAAGGTTTAAAAAAATTAAAATAACCCTAACCCGTTTGGCTCAGTGGACAGAGCATCATCCTGCAGACTCAAGGGTCCCAGGTTCGATTCCGGTCAAGGGCATGTACCTTGGTTGCGGGCACATCCCCAGTGGGGAGTGTGCAGGAGGCAGCTGATCGATGTTTCTCTCTCATCGATGTTTCTAACTCTCTATCCCTCTCCCTTCCTCTCTGTAAAAATCAATAAAATATATTTTAAAAAATTAAAACAAATAAAATCCAGGACCCCCGCCCCCCAAAAAAGAATCAACCAATCAATGCATAAATGAGTGGAACAACAAATCGACATCCATCTCTCTCTCTCTCAAAATCAATAAATAAGTTTTAAAAAGGAAGGAAATTCCACAATATACTACAATGTCGATGCTCCTTAAAGACATTATGCTGAGTGAAATAAGCCAGTCACATAATGACAAATACTGCATGATTCCATTTATGAGATAGGTATTTAGAGTAGAGACAAAGTGGAAGGGTGGCTGTCACAGGCTCGGGGTGGGAGGGGGCGGGGGAAGAGGGAGGAGTAACGAAGAGTTGTTGTTTAATTGGTACCGAGTTTCAACTGGACAAGATAAAAAGTTTCTAAGATGGATGGTGATGACAGTTATGTAAGACTGACTGTACTTTATACCACTGCACTGTACGCTTTAAAGTGGTGAAGATCGTAAATTTTATGTAACATGTATTTTACCACAATAAACAAAGTTAAGTGAAAGAACCAGGGACAAAGTGTAACTCCAAAGCCAGCCAGGCTGAGGCGAGACCGTTTCACCGGGGCAGGGACAGGGCAGAGGCGATAGAGAAAGTAGCAGCAGGAAGAGCTGAGTGTGGGTGAGAGCGGAGATGGCCTCTGCCACCAAGCCCCGCTGGGTCCTGGATGTGTCGCTTCCTGGCTTGAGGGCTCAGGCTCCTCATCTGTCCAGCGGGATTCATAAAATCTGCTCTGCCGATCCCACAGGAAACCGTGTGTGCGAAGGATTTGGGGAAGGATAAACCGAGAGCGCGTGGTATTCGGGACAGATGACAACAGCTGAAAGCCACCGGCAGGAATCTGGTGAAAGGATTTAAACCCCTGAGTCAAGAAAGGTGTTCACGAGAGCTCTGTGAATTGAGCAGGAAGGGAAGGCGAGCTTGAAATAAAGTCTTCCCAGAAGTAGGGCCAACTCTTTCCACAGCTCCCATCATCTTGTCCATCCCTCTGCCTCAGGGGTCCTCAAACTACGGCCCGCGGGCCACATGCAAATACAAATATTGTATTTTTTGTCATAGTTTTTTTTTTTTAAACTATAGTCCGGCCCTCCAGCCGTCTGAGGGACAGTGAACTGGCCCCCTGTTTAAAAAGTTTGAGGACCCCTGCTCTACCTCCTCCTGGCCGGTCCTACCCAGCAAGACACCGCCCCACCCCCGCCCTTCCCCCTCTCCCCTAGGCTGCAGGAAGGCCACAGGCGCTTGTGGCCACAGGCACTTGCATACACAGAGCCCAAGATGATGACAGACGAATCCAGCCTGGCCGCGCTCAGGATGATGGGATTCTCATGGAGTGGGGGAGAGGAAGAGAAGAGGCTGGGTGGGTAAATCTCAGAGTCTCTGGAGGCCTGGCTGAGCCAGTCTGCTGGGGAAATAGCAGGGGTACAGCCCATCACCCGCAATAGCAAAAAACACGGAACTTGGACGCAATGCAGGCCCGGGGGGCGAGGGGTTGCGGGGGGCGGCATGGGGAGTCCCGCTCTGCCCCTTGCTCTGGGTAGGATGGTCAGTGGTTGCATACGCTCTCGGGGCTTCCTTCTCCACGCTGGTAAAAATGGAGGTGAAATCTGTACCCTTCTCCAGGGCTTTTGTAAGGAGCACAAGTGAATCTATATACTGTGCCCAGGGCCCAACAAAAAGTGGCTCTTGTTATTATTATTACTTACTACTCTGCTCTACACGGCTGGGGGAGGGAGGTGGAACAGAGATGGAGAAGAGAAGAAGGACTGGAGGTTTGGGTGACTCGAGGGCACCTTCCAAGTCTGTGGGACATGAGTGTGTCAGGGGCTTGAGGGAAGGGCCCCAGGGGCTACCCTAACCAAGGTGTGACCGCCTGAGGTCCCCAGACATGCCCCTCCCTCTCATTTGGCTGGGAGACCCTCTCCCCTCCCCCACAGACACCCCTACCGTGGGAGTCCTAACCTGAGCCTGGCATGTTTTTTTGTCTCCCACACTGCTCTCCTGTCAGAGCTGGGGGCAGCAGCCTGGACTTTACCCTCCCTTTTGGGCTCACAAGTCCCCTGGGCTGTTTGCCCTTAAAGCCACTGGTCCGTCCTCACGGCCCGCGGCCAGCCGGCCAGAAGAGGATGCAGCCCCTCAGAGGATGGATTCAAGGGAGCCGCTGGCCTCCTCAGGTCTCTTTCCAGTCCCAGCCCGGCCACCCCTGTCGCCACCTCCCACCCATCCTCACACACACTGACATCTGGGTCTACGGGAAACCCAACGGATAATCATTAATCCCAGGAGGAGGCACTGGCCCTTTAAGGCTGCCCTGGGAAGAGATGACAAAATCACCCCATTGGACTTTGCACCCTGAGCTGCTGGGGAAAACAAGGCCTGGGAGCCGTGTGGGAGACTGCCAGGCAGGTCCATGGGTTGGAAGTCCAGCGCGGACAGCCTTCTTCCCGCTCTCTGCCTCTGATAGGCTTGCCCTGCCCGTGACTGATGGGCTCTGCTGTGCACACAGGCCTGCAGGAGTCACCGTCTCTCACACGAGCATCCTTCTGCCCAAATGTGAGGCTTCTTTCAGACCCCACCTCCTCCCAGCAGGTGTCTTAGCCCGGGCCATCCTTTCATTGCCATCTGTCATTGTGCAAGAAGGGGAACCCTGGTAAGGACCTCCCTCTGTGCCCAGCACCCTGCCCAAAGTTACTGCGGGGCCTCGGTGAGGAGGGAGGTGTCTCTGCCCTTCTCTGAGCCTAGCACGCCCGCCTGCTGGGACGGACCCCGTCATTGCCCTATGGCTCTGCAGCCCGTGGTGCTGATGATGGACCACAAGGGGTCACAGGCAGGTCTTGGGCTAACAGAGATGGGCAAAGCTCTCTTAAGCGGCTTCCACCATGAATGGCTGTGTAAGAATCTTTCCAGGGCCTCAGGCGCCAGCTTCTTGGGGAAGCATTCGCTGACATCCCAACATTTGGCTCCAGCTGGGGGAGAACCTTAGGCCCCCTGCTGGGCAGCACGAGGGAATCCCTTAAATGCCTCAGCCAGCAGCCGGGTTCTGGGCCCACTCTGCCACTCACCGGCTGTGTGGCCGTGGGCAAGTCACCAAACCTCACCAACTCTGAGAGCCAAGACATGCACCGTGCCTGGCACGCCAAGGCCTGGGCAAACAGCTCGGACTGAATAAATGAATGAATGTTGACGGCTTTACAATATCAGCAGTGTACACAGGTCCGAGTGATGACGTGTGGGTTGGGCCGGGACAGACCCAAGCTCCTTCACCAAGAAGCTGAGAAACAATCTGACCTTCCTGGCCCCACTTTGGCCCAGATCCCACAGGCCAGTTGGTTGGTGAGCCCCGATTGGGGGCCTGCTGTGTGCACGGCGTTTGCGGTGGGCGTCAGAGGGCCACAGGGAGGATTAGAGGGCATGGCCTCTGACTTGGCAGAGTTCACTGTGGCTGAACATACCCATCTGAAATAACCTGAGAGCAACAGCAAGGGGAAAGCAGGAGAGGACTGGCAGACCAAACGTAGGGATGGGAGGGTGATAAGAATAGGTAGAAGCTATCCTAGGGGGAGTCCCAAAAGAGGTAAATTCTTTTTTTTGTTTTGTTTTATTGCTTAAAGTATTGCAAAGAGTATTATATATGTCTCCTTTTAAACTTCTGAACTATAGTTCTATTCATCCATCTAACCAGACATTGTTAATGCCAGGCCCTGAGAATACACTGATAAATAAAAAAAATAAAAATAAAAACACAATGGTAAACAAATACAGTCCTCCCTGGGTTTCAGCAAGAAGGGGTCGATGGGGGAAAGGGGGGACATATGTAATACTTCCAACGATAAATATTTTTTTTAAAGAAACTGAAAAAGAAAGGAAATTTTCTAAATACCTCTTTCCATATACTTACAAACAAATAAAAATAAATAAACTCGGGTGACTGCGCGGTCTGAGATGTGACCTAATAGATGTATGGACCATGTACCAGAAACTGGAGGAGTGGGAGCCCCTTGGGAGTGTCAATATTGAAATCCCCACCAAAATCTGCCCAGCGGATCTGAGCTTCTAAGGGAGCAGGAGGCTCAGATAATGAAAAAAGGCCAAGGAACCTTATAAGGCCACAGGTACTGGCAGGTAAACAACGTTAATGAGGGCCTGTTTTTTTCTCCACGTTCTTGGTGACCTCACCTTTGACCAACAATTTCCTGGCACTGGTTCAGGCTGTCAAGGGAGCGGGGGTGGGGGCCGAAGGGGAGGAAGAGGAGGGTAAATAGCAGGTGAGGCCAAAGGTGGCCCTGGAAGGCACGGGGCACATTCCAAAAAGTCTCTCCAGCCAGAGGCCTGCAGTAGGCCCAAAGTCCGATAGTGAGCACACACTTGCATTCCAGTCACCTGAGGAGGCTGTAAATACCTGCGAACCCCCTAGAAAGGATGCTTTTGGCTCTCTGGGAAGTCTTCCCTCTCCCCCTCCACAGCCCAGCGAGAGCTCCCCAAATGCCCCCTTCTCCAGGAAGCCTCCTGGATTTGCTGGAAGGAGCTGAGGGTTTCCACCTGGGCAGGACCTCCTCCCCCACCACCTCTTCCTCTGCTCCCTGCTCTTCACTTGCCTTGGCCCCAACTGGCGGTGGGAGAACCCTAGAGACCTCCCTATGGGAGACCCTGCTGGGCAGTACAAGGGAAGCCCTGAAATGTCTCAGCCAGCAGTCAGATTTGGGGCACACTCTGTCACTTAGCTTGAGCAAGTCAGCAAACCTCATCACCTTGGCTTTATCACCTAAAAAAAAAGGGAGGAGACATTCTCACGGGGCTTCTGGAAAGAGTAAATGAGATCGTGTGCATGAAACACATTGTGCGTTATTATTTAGGGTACTGAATGCTGGATGCTGCTAGAGATCACCCCATCTTCTAGTTTTACTGATAAGGAAACTATCCCTCATCTTCTTAGTTCAGCTCGGTGTGCTCAATCTGGGTCCCTAAACTTTAAGGGGCCTTGGAGAAAGCAATGACAGCCAGGACTTTCTCTCCCCAAAATGCGTTCATCTGCATACCCCCACGTCTGTGCGGGCAATTTCAGGGGGTCCATTAACCCCAGAGAGGAAGCACTTGCCGCATGACAGCAGAAAGAGAGACGCGGGCCATCACAGTCCTCAGCTTGTGGACCCAGCTCAGGGGAGCAGAGCATGACAAGCGGCAAATCCCGAACTTTGAAGAGCAAACCTTTCCCGAAGGGTCCCCCAAAGCCAATCTTTAAGGCGCTGAAAAGAAAGCCCCCTCCAAACTGCTCACCACCCTGGCCCTTGCCCCCACCCATTTCCTCTCACCCACTAAACCCCCTGAACGCGTTCATTCCACTCTGGTCCTTGAAAGTCAAACCCAATCTTAGAGCCCATCTCTACATTCCTCCTTCCAGATGAGGGATACAACCGCAGAAGGCATGTGTACTTGCTTGAAGTCATAGATAAGCGGCACAGGAGCCCGGTTGCATTAACCAACTCAGCCCCAGGTCCTCATGTGTGTTCTGTGTCCTCTGGCGGGGGTGGGCTGCCGAGAATGGATGAGCTGTCACTTCATTGACCGAGCAAGCTTAAAACCCTTGGAATGAGGGTACAAACAGGTTATCAAGCTCCTGGTTGTGTAAGAGAGGTTGCAAAACCTCTAGAAGTTCAGCAAAGGCCGAGTTGTAGCATTCATTCCTTCATTTCTTCATTCGACAGATGTGTATTGAACCCTAAGCTTTAGACATGGGCATATAGTGGTAAATCACCCAGTGGAATCTGAGAGGGAAAGACAATAAAAAGGAAATAAATGAAGCTAGTTTAGCTAGAGATAAATGCTATAAAGAAAATAGGGTGATGTCTGAACAGCTTGGTGATATAACTGTGGAGGAGGGGGTACTCAAGGAAGGCCTCTTGGAGGAGGTGATGTTTGAGCTGAATCCCAAAATGTAAAGAGGAGGCATCCACGCAAAGTCAGAATGTTCCAGAAGGAAGAAACATCAGGGGCAAAGTCCCTAAGACAGACATGAAAATGATACGTTCAGGAGCGAACAGATCAGTGTGTGCAGGGGGTGAGAGCAGCTCTCGAGGAGGCGGAAGAGGTGGTCAGGGGGCAGGTGAGGAGGACGTGCTTTCTGCTACGTGTGACAAGGGTTTAAGCAGAGGCCGCGTGACCCTGCTGCACCTTGTGCATGACATCGTTGCATCAAAGCTCATCCTGGCTGCTGAGTGGGGCAAGAATTGGAGGGGCTGAAAGGGAGCAAGAAAGTCACAGAGGCCAGGCCGAGGGTGGGGAGAGAGGGGCAAGGGATGGAAATATTTTTGAAGTTGAACAGGCCCGGGAGTTGCCGATAGATTTGGGGGAAGGGGGATCAAGCCCAAGTACTGACCCAGTACAAATGGCAGGCTTCGGGCCGCACCACCAGAGTGTGGTACCACTCCCAGGAACAGGAAAGTAACAGGTTACAGGGGAAGCCAAGGGCTCCAAGGTGTGTATCAGGAAAAATGCTCCACGTCCTTTGCCCACAAACGCTGTCCCACATGAATGTGCTATATAAACGTGTGTCCCTATCACAACGAGGATAGAGCCTTTGGAAGAATCCAGCGGAGGTTGTGACACAGGACAGGGAGAGCAGAGGCCAGTCTCTGAAAAGGGCCAAAATGGCCAGCAGTGTCTCAATCATGAGTAGAATTTCAAAACTGCTTTCCTTCTTGGGCTCAGGCACACCATGCGGCAGGCTCTCCCCCGGGGCAAGGCAAGAGCGTCTGGGCAGGCCGGGCTCATGCCGGTCACTGCGGTTCTTTAACTCTTCTCAGTCCCCCTCTCGCTCCATCTCCGTGCTGTCCGGCAGCCATCACTGATTTTGGTGTGGTTCTTTCTTAAACGTCAGGAGTTTCTTTTTACTGGAAAAAAGTATCAGCTTGAATCACACACAAAACCACACTCTGGGTGCCTCATCCCGAGGGAAACGAGCCTCCCGGGTCACAGGGTGACGCTGACCACCTCCTCTGGGCCTAAACCAGAGGGATGCCCGGCACGTTCCTCCTCCAGGGGCTCCCTTTGGGTAACCAGCCTTTTCCTTCCACTCTGTCCTGTGAGGCACCTCTCGTCAGGAGTTTCTTTTTACTGGAAAAAAGTATCAGCTTGAATCACACACAAAACCACACTCTGGGTGCCTCATCCCGAGGGAAACGAGCCTCCCGGGTCACAGGGTGACGCTGACCACCTCCTCTGGGCCTAAACCAGAGGGATGCCCGGCACGTTCCTCCTCCAGGGGCTCCCTTTGGGTAACCAGCCTTTTCCTTCCACTCTGTCCTGTGAGGCACCTCTGGACCCCACACCCAG
>NW_006300048.1:3323170-3324517 GCF_000327345.1 Myotis davidii | reverse complement strand
CACACTCCTGCCTCTCTCCTGCCTCTCTGCTGACCCCAGCCACATCCTTCTCTCTCCCATCCCAGCCCCTCCATGTGGTCCGAAGTTACTTCTGACCGAAGCTGTCAGGTGATTTCCTCCTCCGGAAGCCCATGGGTTAGCCCAGCGCCATCTCCCCTGACAGTACAGTTTCCAGCCTTCCTCCCCTCTGCTCAGCACGCTGATGTGCGACCATCTGGAGTGTGTGTGTGTGTGTGTGTGTGTGTGCGTGTGCATGCATATGCATGTGTGTACATGTATGTGTGTGTGATGTGTATGTGTGGGGGGGTATGTGTATTATGTGTGGGTATGTTTATGTATGTATGTGTATATATATGGATGCATGGATGTGTGGATGTGTGTATATGTGGATTGTGGATCTGTGTATGTGGATATTTGGGTGTGTGTATATGTATATGTATATGTGTGTGTGTGTGGATGTATGGATGTGTGTATATGTGGATTGTGGATCTGTGTATATGGATGTGTGGGTGTGTGTATATGTGGATGTGTAGATGTGGATGTATGGATGTGTGTATATGTGGATTGTGGATCTGTGGATGTGGATGTGTGGGTATGTATGTGTATATATGTGGATGTGTGGATGTATGGATGTGTGTATATGTGGATGTGTGTGTGTGTATGTGTATATATGTGGATGTGTGGATATATGGATATGTATATATGTGGATGTGTGTGTGTATATGCGGATGTGTGGGTGTATGTGTATATATGTGGATGTGTGTATAAGTGGATTGTGGATCTGTGGATGTAGATGTGTATATGAATATATGTATGTGTAACAGGCCTGGAATAGCACATCTCTTGCCCGGATTGGGGGATCACAGGAGCCTTGGAGTGACCAGTGGACACCCTCCCATCCTCTTCTTCATGAACCCCCTTGATAGGCCTGTTCTTTGTTGCTTTCCTACCTTCCTATTCTCCCTGGTCTCTGCCTCAGGTCCCTTCCATCCAGCTGACAATATTCACGGCTGCCTACTCTGCAGACAGGCGTCGGGAGCACACCAGGGAACAGACAGACGAGGCCCCAGCCCTCACAGAGTTGTTATTCTGGGTAGGGAATCAGATATAACCAGGGCGGTGGATGGGTGAGTGGGGAGTAGGTGAGTAATAGAGGCAGAGAGAGAAAATACCTCTCCAACAGGGATAGGTGCTAGTCACTCACTCAAAAAATTGAGCACCTACTATGTGCTGGGTGCTGTTCCAGGGACTTCAGATACATTCGTGAACAAGCAGACAAAGAAATCTGCCCTTGTGGCAAAGGACCTAAATAGACACCTTTCAAAAGAGGACATTCAGAAAGCCAAG
>NW_006300048.1:3305841-3322660 GCF_000327345.1 Myotis davidii | reverse complement strand
AAGTAGCTCATGTAGGGGACTGTCTAGGGCGGGGAAAAAAATGGACACATATGTAATACCCTTTGTAATAAAAAATAAAATTTGAAAAAAAAAAAAAGAAACCTGCCCTTGTGGAACTTAATTCTAGTGAAGGGAGACAGACAATACACAATGCACATACTGAGTAAGTAAACGCCTTAGAACGTGAGGACGTTGGAACATGATCAGTGTTTAGAGCAGGGTGAGCGGGGTGAGAGTGGGGGAAGAATATTGCCATTTTAAGTAGGATGCTCAAGGCAGGCCCCAGGAAGAAGTTGATATCTGAGCAAAACCTGAAGGCGGCGAGGGAGGGAGTCCGCAGATATCTAGATAGCATTCCAGGCAGAGGAGAAGGCTGTGAAAAGTCCTGGGTCAGAAGCAGGCCTGGTCTGTTTGAAAACCAGCAAGGAGGTCAGTGGGTTGCAGGAGTGGGAAGGAGAGGAGCAGCTGGAAAGGATGTCAGCGAGCCATCAGATTGGGAAAGGATCCTGTAGAACCCTGGATGCCACTGGGAGGACTTGGGCCCTTTCACTCTGAGGAAATGAGGAGCCATTGCGGGAATCTGAGCCGAAAAGTGACTTGATCTGACTCACCCTTCCCTCATTCAAGGGCGTGATGGATAGAAAGTGATGGGGGAGGAGGTTGCTACTTTAGGCAGGAAGGTCAGGGAGGTCTTTGTTAGAAGGAGCGTCTAACAAAACCTGCTGCGGCCTGATGCCGCCTCTCTCTCCTTCCACCTCTCCTCTCTGCCCCTCATCCTCTGTCCCTTCCTCCCGCCCTCTCTTCTCCCTCCCCCTACCGACCCTCCTCTCTCTGAATCTCCCTCCTTCCCCATCTCTGTTTGCCTCTAGCCTGACCCCATGGAGATGATGGCCACTCCCCTCCCGGGTTCTTAGAAAACAGTTGTAAAAAGCAGAAGGAAACATGTGCAGGAGGGAGGGGGCGGATTACAGCGTCTGGTCCCGGCTGCTCAGCCTGTACACAGCAGATGTTTCAGGTGGACAGGGGCCCTGGGCATGGCCTGCCAGGCGGACTTCCTCTCCTCAACCATCCCCGCTGCAGGCACAGGGGAAAGAAAGAGAAGCTACTAGGAACCCCCAAGCTGTCCAACGCAACCCCTCGTAGGACAGAGGGCGGGATGAGGCCCCGAGAAAAAACAGTGCAGCTCCGGGTCACATGGGGAGATTCTAACCCGGGACATGGTCCACGCCCCAGGCTGTCTCATCCTCCGGCCCAGGCCTCGGAGCCAAGCAGCAGGTCAGTGCTGGGTCCTCTTGGCCTCAGGCAAAGAAGACCCGATGTCTGTGCTCAAACACTGGGCTCGAAGGGCAGGAGCAGGCCATTGTGCTGGTGGACGCTGGCTCCAAAGGGCCAGGTAGAACTCTTGCCCATGGAGAGTGACCCTAACCCACACCTCCGGGGCCATGGGGCGGGCTCAGCCCAGCCCAGCCTTGCCCACGGAGGGCCACTCAGACCGCCCACGGATCTTGACGCGGGAGGGAAGGGACACTGGGAGGTAGGCAGCCTGGTCAGCCCACCCCGGGGCCCGGCTCCAATGTGACCAGGAGCCTCCTGTCCGCTGGGAAAGGAGACTCGCCGTGTCAGCCGCCTGGGTCACCTGTCTGTCCGGTAGTAACAGGCTTGGTTCTCGTCTGTCACGTGCCACTCGTGGCTGTGGCCTATAGCACCTGAGTCATCCGTGACTCATCGCCCTCTGCCCTGGGTCCCCAGAGGGCTGGGCCGTGGACTCGCCGTGGAGATGGAACGAGACCTGCTAGTGTCCCTGGGACAGGCCTGTCCCTCCCCCTCCGCCCTGCACGGACACAAAGGAACAGCCAGACCCTTGCAGAGCACCCGCCGGTGACACACATCTGCTCAGAGGACCGGGGTGGCTTGTCCAGATGCCTCCCCTTCACTCTCACACACACACTCACACACACACACCCCGCCTGATGCCTTCCCACTCACATGTGTGTGGGTGGCCCCACATCCCCGAGTCTCCATCTGGCCGAGCCCGGCTCTGACCTCAGGAAGGATCCTCCCCTTTCTGGGCCTGTTTCCTGCTCTGACCTGGTCTCCCGGACCTTTCCAGCCCCTAATCTAAGGATGGATGTGAGTGCGGTGATGGCGGGCCTGTGGTCAGTCCATGAAGGGGCAGCTGGACCGGAGGTGGTGGGCATGTGGGGGAGGACTCCCTCCTGGACCTTCCAGCCCACACTGTACCGAAGGCGACGGGCAGCACCTCAGGGAAAGGATGGCACTACCAGCAGACTCCTCCCAAAACGTGTGGCTCAGGACCTCCAGGCGGCTCCACCAACACAAGGGAGGATCTCCACAGGCTCCCTCAGATGGGGGCTCCCTCAGACGGGGGCTCCCTCAGATGGGGGCTCCCTGAGGACAGGCCGTGTCCCCCTCAGACGGAGAGCCTCACAGATCAAGAACTTTGGGTTCCAATGTTTTATTTCAAACCAAAACCAAATGTTCCCTCCCTGAGTGAGCCTGACCCAGCCCTGGAGCCAGCTTCCCTTTCTGCCTGTTTTCCTGGAGGGAGCTGGACCCCAGGGTGCTCGCATCCACAAGCGAGGCAGGGGCAGCAGTGATGCAAGTCTAAGTATTACCCCAGGTCGTTCCCGCCTCCTATCTGCTTTACCCCAAAGCCTCCTGGGAATGCTGGGCACACCTGGGCCTTAGTCCCAGAGGAGAGACGGGGCAGTGAGTCACGCCCACCCACCTCCCCTGCCCCCACCCACAGCCAGGAAGGGGTTAATGAGCTGGAGCCTGCAGGGTGGAGGGCAGTTGGGAAAGCAGGGAGGGAGCAGTGTTTCTCCACTTGGCCAGAGCTCCGGTTTCCCAATACACTGTTACTGCGGGGCAGAGCTGGGCAGCGGGCAGCGGGCAGACGGGGTGCTGCCAGGCTGAGGGTCCCAGCACCTCCTGTTGGAGTGGCCGGGGAAGCAGATGAGCCCCTGTGGCTGTCTCCGTTAGGAGGGACCTGGCCTCAGGAATGGGAGGGGGTCAGGCCCACAGAGGCAGGGCAGGAAGCGGGGCCTCAGAGGAGAGCGAAGAAGAGCCCCAGAGAGGGGGCTGCCGGCAGGCCTGGCGGGGGTCCATGAGGTGGAGCCGTAGCAGATACCCTCTTCGGGGCCTTCAGCTGCCCCTCCACTCTCCGGTCACAGCTTCTAAGATACTGCCCTCCTGACTCTTTGGTTTACCATCACCCACGGGAACCAAAGTATCCTACACTGTGACCCCTGCACACATATGCGCGCGCGCGCACACACACACACACACACACACACACACACACCAAGAGTGTCAGAAAACATTTACCCTTGCTGCGTGCGGCCTCTGACCATTTCCTGCCCTGTTCCTTTTCATATTTAAGGAAAAACACAATGTCAGTTGCAAACCGAGAACCGAGGTCATGACCCACTGGTAGGCCCTCATTTGCCGTCAGGAAAATACTGCTCCTAGATCAGCAGGCTTGGTCCTGCCGTGGTACAGAGGGGCACACCGGGGCACAGCGGGGTCGGGGCCCGCCCAGGGTCACCCTGCCGGAGCTCAGGCAGCTTCTGAAGGCATTGCCTGGGAGAACAAGGCTGGGAGAGTACCCCTGGCTGATGTCGGAAAGATGAGATGTGCCCAGCCGGCGGCTCAGTGGTTGAGCATCGACCTATGAACCAGGAGGTCACAGTTCGATTCCCAGTCAAGGCACAAGCCCGGGTTCCGGGCTCAATCTCCCTTCCTATCTGAAATATATATAATTTCTTATGAGATGAATGCCTGCTGCCCAGTAGGACCTTTCAGATCTCCTGGTTCTAAAAACCAAATTGAGCCCTAGCCAGTTTTACTCAGTGGTTACAGCGTCAACCCTCAGACGGAAGGGTCACAGGTTTGATTCCCAATCGAGAGCATGTACCTCGTTTGCAGGCTCTGGTGCATGCGGGAGACAACCAATTGATGTGTTTCTCTCACATCCATGTTTCTCTCTGTGTGTCTCTTCCCCTCCCTTCCACTCGCTCTAGAAAAATTGATGGGGGAAAAAAATCCACTGGTGAGGATTAACCAAAAAAAATGTTTTTTTAAATATATCAAACTTATGGAAAAGATCAGGCTTGAGGGCAGCATCCAAGTCCTCCAGAGAATGGTTCCCACAGCTGGGAGCAGAGAAAGGGGGGCTTCCAGTCTGAGGAGAGACCCCGCGGCTGCCCGCAGAGTGGGCCTAATTCGCCCCAGAAATTGAGACACATCCAGAGCAGGGCCCTATCACAATGGAACACATGGTCAGGCAGCGAGAAGCAGCCGAGCCCCTGAAGGAATCACCGAGAGGAAGGTGCAGCCACTCCCTCCGGCAGGATTGCCAGAGTAAGTGCAAGACTCCCAGCTAAGTCTGAGTTTCAGGTGAGCCATGAACACTCAGCTGGGTGGTCCTGTGCTGTGATCTGCTATACCTGGCCACCCCGGCTCCAGGACATTCCCTCCTCAGACCCAAGAAGGCCAGGCTGGCCAGGGGGCCCAGAGGCCCATGCAGCACTAGCAGACACCCCGAGACGCTCAGACCAGGTACCAGGTACCAGGTACTCATCAGAGGGCAAGGGAGAGGTGGAAATGAGAGTCCTGGGACCCCTCAGCCTCCAGAAGGCAGTCCTCCGCCCCACTGATACCCCCAGCTTGGGCAGCCACTTCCTCATCCTCCCGGAAGTCTGGCTGGGAGGGCACAGGCCAGGAATAAATAGCCTTTGGAGTGGCATGCGGTGGTGATGGGCAAGGAAGTGGATGGCTTCCTCTGCCCCTTCTCGGCAGCCGAACCAGACCAGTCAAGATAAGACGACTTCGGGGGCACTTCCTGTTAGGCAAACGCCAACGGCTGGGCCTGGCAAACCGCCGGCATCTGGGGGCAGTTTCTCCGAAGTCTGGGGAGGGTTTACCAGCACCGGGCTGCGCTCTCACCCCACCCTCGTGTCTTCTGCCTCCTTCCTTCCTGAACCCCTCAGCATACACACCCACAGTTTTGGCTTTAGTGTGACCACGAGTCGGGCAGTGCCAGGGGTGTGGCTGGGGTGGTTGCAGCCAGGAGAAAAGGGGTTGACCCCACCGGCGTCCCCAGGAGGGCATTCCCTGAGCTCTTACAGCTTTTGTGGACAAAAACGTCCGCCTCCCCAGGCTGAGGAGGGGGCGAAGTGCTGGGCCCTGGCCTTGCCCGCACCTCCATGCTAAGTGAAAAGGAAAAGTTCTTTCTATCTTGCCTTGTGGGTTTTTAGACTTGTTCTTTCCACATTCCACACCGACCAAGGGAATAAACCATCTCCAATGCTGAGTCTTTTTTGGGTTCTGTAGATCCGTCTCCAGGAAACAAGCCCAGAGTTGCACCCCCATCCTCAGGGAGCACCCAGGCTGAGAGAGAATCTGTCCCAGCCCTCGGGGGCCCTGACAGAGGGATGTGACTAACTTTCACCCATTCGCTCAACAATTACTGCATTTATTGAGCCTGTCCTCAGTGGCAGTCTCGTTATATTCGTGGTCTAATTTAATCCACATTCACACCTGGGGGGTAGGTGTTATCACCCATATTACAGATCAAGACCGTGAGGCCAAGAGAGGTCACGCAACGTCCCCGGGGTCACAGAGCCAGAAAACTACTGACGTCGAATGTAGAGCCAAGCTCTGTCTGATTCCAAGTGCCCTCTTCCTACCACCCTGTGCCCAGTCACAGCAGACACCATAGCTGACCTTTGGGGGGCACTGACTACATGCCAGTCACCACCCTAAGCCCAGCCACATGGGTCTGAGCCTCAGGTATCACGGTACCCGTTTCACAGATGACAACTGAGGCTCAAGTGGGTAGTTTTGTCCTAAGACACAGTTTAGAAGCTGACTGGGTTGGGGCCTTGTTTTGGGTCTGGGTTTTGGACATCAGGGACTCAGGATGAGCAGCTGAGATTTGAACCCAGGCAGAAGTGACCCAGTATTATCAATTCTGTGGCTGCCAGATAGAGGGTTATATTAATAGCCATGAGGTGTTTATTGCTGAACAGTCAGCAGTTCCCAGAGGGCAGCTTGGGGTCATGGGATCGCAGCCAGGTCAGCCCCCAACCCCCAGTCCCATGGGGGCTTGTCCTGACAAGCCAGATCCCTCCGCTGGGCCGCACAGCCCCCGCCCCAGGAGCCCTTACCCAACCAGCGGCCGCCCCGTGACTGGGAGCCGTGACCCCTGTCACACTTGTGTGTGTGCGACCCTGTGTGGATGTGCTCGTGCAGACAAGGCCTGTGACCTGGCAGCCTGCTCCGCTGGGAGGATGCTTCGAGGGTGTCTGTCTCCCCCACAGTTCCCACCCCAGGGACCATCCTTCCTGTCTTAAGCTGGGTGGAGGGGAGCAAAGGAGGAGCCGCTGGGAGGAGAGTGCAGGGGGTGGAGCGGGGAGCCCTGGGTCGGGGTGGCGATTCCTCTGGAAGCCAAAAGCAAACTGATACACAAACAGGCTCCCTGCAGATTTCTCCAGAAGCCATCCTCCCACTGCCTCCCCGGAGATGGAGCCACAGGAAGGCCTTCCTCTCCCTGCCTCCATCTAGGGGTCCCGCCCATCCCCGTGCCACAAAGCTTTCCCCGTAAAATCCTGGGGGGCTTCTGAGACAGACACTCCTGAGGCCTCCATGGCAGGCCCCCCAGATGTAAGCTGGAATAGGCTGGGAGCAGCAGGACAGGCAGCCCTGCCCCAGGCCTCAAGGTTTTCTGCCTGGAGCCCACGTGTGTGTACAAGGGTGGACATAAGACCTCCTCCTTCACACCGAGACTCCCAGTGCGTTTGGGGGCAGACAGAGAAGACCAGCCTTGTGTTCTGGTCCCGTTCATTTACTCATTAATTCCACCAATGCTCATGTCAACCCCAGAGCCGCAGGGTGTCACCCCTGACCAGGACGGGAGGGTCTCTCCACGCCCGCCTTCCCTCCGGCCCGGCCCCTCTGCCCGACTCCTGGCTCAGGGCTGAAGCTGCCCTGCCTTGCCTCACTCCTCAGTGGAAAATGAGGCTAGAGAATTGCAAAGGATGGATGTAAAACCCAACCATGGTATTTTAATATAAAAATGAAAAAATGAGGCCTGGCTGGTGTGGCTCAGTGGTTGAGCATCGATGTATGAATCAAGAGGTCATGGTTCCATTCCCAGCCAGAGCACATGCCTGGGTTGCAGGCTCAGTCCCCAGTAGGGGCATGCAGGAGGCAGTCAATCCATGATTCTATCTCTCTCTTCCTCTCTGAAATCAACTTTTTTAAGTTTTTTAAATGAAGAAATGAAGTGGAAAAAACCCAGCCGGATTATACTAAAGGGGGAGCTCAGAGAAGAAAAAGGCTTGATGCGGGGACGAGAAATCACAGCATAATTGTGAGGACAGTTTGTGAGCGCACCCTGCACACCAGCCACTGTTCTAGGTACTATCACATGCCATCCCTTCGTCCCCCCAAGCTCCCAATGCAGGGACGATTGTTCCTATTTCACAGACGAGAACACTGAGGCCCAGATCAGTAAGTTGGCTAGTGGCAGACCCAGCATTCCCCCCTGGCTCCGTCAGAAGTCTCTGTGGAGCTTAGAGCGGCCCAGGTTGGGCTCGGCAGAGGCACCCAGCAGGACGTTTTCAGAGAGGCCTCTGCAGACTGGGCCTTGCAGGCCATCTCCACACCACCTGGGGGACTTCCAGTCAGTCCCAGGTTGGCTGGATCGGCTGCAAAAAGGGTGGGGAGTCGGGACATGGTCTTCCTGCAGGGAGCCTGAGGAGGTGACGGATGGGGCTGTGAATGCGGGGGACAGGCGGGGCCTCGGCATGTGCTGGCATCTGCCCCACTTGGGGCCAGACCCGGGGATCCTCAGGGGACGTGTGGGGAAACATCAGGGCGCAGACTGGTGAGCCGTGTTCGGCTCATAACAAATGGAAAGAGCAGCCTGTGGGGAACAGAAATGCGTGCTGGGAGAAGAGGGAAGGGTGGGGTGGCAGGTCCCCTAAGAGCTCATCAGGACCAATATCCGGTGATTCCAAACATTGCTACAGCCCAGTGAATGCTTTCCATCTGAATCAGCAAGGGAACGTCTGATGGCAGGGGTCTGTCTCCTCTCTCGGACTAGAAACTCTGTGAGGGCAGGGGCCATGTCAATCTCTCAGACTGGGAGCTCCCAGGGGCCGGCACTTACAGACGAGTCCCCCGAAAGGCAAAGGCAACCTTATAAAATGTGTTTTAAAGCGCAGCCCGCGGAGACCAGGCCAACCTGCCTCTGATAGGCACCCATGCCCGATGGGTTCTTTCTCTGTGAATCATTTTCCCCTTCCCGAGTCACTCTGCCCAGCCTCTAACTCAGCCAGGCCCTATCTTTGTCTTGCACTTTCCCTTTCCAGGCAGATTGTAAATATTTGCAGATCCCTTTCCTCCCCTTGCCCATTCCCCATGTTCTGATGGAGAAAGCCCTGTGGATGCAGCTGAATTGTCTTCCTCCCGACAACTCTGAATCCAACCTGGTGGGGCCTCGCCAGGGTCATCTAGGCCATCCGCAGTCTCTAGGCTGGCGTAGGCTAAAGCCAGCCCTAGCAACCGAGAGATCATTCTACACCAGGGCCTAGCACGTATGGCTGATAGTCCATAAATGCTAGAGAGTCGGAGAGAGGGAGGGAGAGGGAGAGGGGAGGAATGAGAAAGTATCAATAGCGCCCAGCCAGTGTGGCTCAGTGAGTGAGCATTGACCCATGAACCAAGAGGTCACAGGTTCCATTCCCGGTCAGGGCACATGCCAGGTTGTGGGCTCAATCCCCAGTAAGGGGCATGCAGGAGGCAGCTGATCAATGATCAATGATGTTTCTCTCTCATCGATGTTTCTATCCCTCTGCCTTCCTTTGTCTCTCTAGAAATCAATGAAAACTTATTTTTTAAAAGAGCCCATAGCCTTTTCCTCCAAATCTTACGCTTCTCTGCCAGATCTTCTCATCCTCTAGCCTCTTCCCCTCATGCTGTAGGTCAGGCTAGTTTCTCTTGGTGAAACTTCAGTAAAACTGAGTCAGTCTCCTCTAGAAATTTGGACAATATTTTGTCCGGCCTCAGCCCTTGCCCTGAGTCTCCCACCCGGGCAGACCCCTGGTCTCTGATTCTTTTAGAAATATGTCCTACCGTCCTTGATCCTCCCTTTACCCCAGTGGTTCTCAACCTGGGCTGCACATTAGAATCACCTGGGAGTCTTTTTAAAAATCCCGATTTCTGGGCGTCATCCTCCGGAAATTCTGTTTCTTTGTTACTCATGTTGTGGCCCCACCCCATAACAAAGAAACAGAATTTCCAGAGGATGAGGCCCAGAAGTCGGGATTTTAAAAAGATTCCCATTTTCATTTCATCCTATTTGCTCGCAACGCTCTACACTTGGGCAAGGATAGCTTCCCCCTACCTTGCGTGCTGTTGGCTAACATGGCTCGCCTGGGTTCGGAGAATCCAAAATGATCTCATTCGCGTGCCTGGTGCCTTCGCTTGGGCTGCTGGGAAGAGCTGGGAGGTATTTCTGCCTGAGCCTCTCTCGTTCCCTCTGACCTGGTCTCTCTGCAGCAGGGTAGTTGGGCTTCCTTACAGCATGGCGGCTGCCTTCCAAGAGGGCAGAAATGAAAATGGCAATGTCCCTGAAGGCCTAGGCCTAAAAGCCCAGGAATCTCTTCTGCCACATTTTCTTAGACAAAGCAAGTCACAGGCCGGCCCAGATTCCAAGGAGGAAAAGTAGACCCTATTGGCTAGGAGGAGCAGCGTGCAGGCAGCAGGGTGGGGAAAACTGTTCGCAGCCATATCTGCACACAGGCCACCACAATGGTCCTAACACCCGAAAACGGATCCGGAGTCACCAAGGTCTGCATGGATCCATCCAACCTGCCTCCTTGCAGGAGGGAAGAGAAAAGTCTGGCAGGTTCTTTGGAGAAGCAAGTAGTACCCCAAAGGACTTTGGGGCTACGATCAGGGTAGGTCACTCTTTAGGAAAAAGGGAAAGGGACTCAGGGTGGGCGGAGCGGGAATGAAGAGGAGCACTGTGGGTCGCCAAGGACAATGGTGGTCAGACCAGGGGGCAGGATGTGAGTCCCGCAGCGGGGGAGATGAGCTGGGACAGCTTGGCAGACCTGGTGACAGAGAACAGAGGCACTGGGCCTTGCCTGGGTCTTCTCTGGGCCTTCGCGGTCCTCTGGGAAGGCTGCAGGGGTGCACGAGCGGGTCTTATACAGTTGGGGAGATCGCCATGTCCGATTTCTCCTTCTTTTCTCCATAATCTATTTAAAGACTATTTCTTCCGAGGCTGCATGTTGCAATCTCTTTCGTACTAAGGTTTCGGATTTTCCACTGACGAGCCCCAACCCCTGGAGACGTCTCTTGCCTCCTCTTGCCTTGCCTTACCACACGGAGGAAGTCTGGATTTCAGCTCTGGGTTTGGCCTCCACCGCATCCTCCCCCTGTTCCACTTTTCTTCTGCCTGTTTGTATTGAGTCTAGACTTTCCTTTTTATTTGTTGATGCCCTGCCCTAGCCTGGGGCAGCTGTGGTGTGGTGGGAAGAGCACTGGAATTGGAGTCCGGAAAGCTGGTTTCGATTCTGGCTTGGCCATTTCCTGGCTGTGCCTAAATGTCCAGGCAAGTTATTTACCCCCTCTGAGCCTCCTGCTTCTCCTCCGCTACGCGAAGTAATGCGCCCCCACTCCAGGGTTGCTGAAACAAGGAGACAGTGGCTGGACTGACGAAGAGGCCTTTGTTCCTGGTACCTACCACTGAGTCCCCTTCCCCGCAAGCCCCACTCAAATCCCCACCTTTCTGAAAGCCCGGAATCTCTCCTGTCACATCCCCTCCACCATACATTCTCTCCAGTGCCAGGCCTCATCCACCTCCACAGTCTTGGGGCGAAACCCTCCGTTACCAGGTCTCAGTTTCACAAATGTTTATTGAGCATGTACTATGTTCCAGGCACTGTTCTGGGCGCTGGAAACACAGCGATGAACAAAACAGACAAAAATCTCTGCCCTCCTGTTGCTTGCACCCTAGTCGGGGAGAGCAGAGGGGGGAGAGGCAGCGAAGACAGACCGAGTGGGGAGTAAATCCTGGAGCTACACTATCCAAAATGGTAGCCACTGGCCACCTGTGTAGATTGAGCATTAGAAATGGGGCAACTCCCAATGAGACGTGGGTAAGAATAACATGCACAATGATTCAAAGATTTAACTTTAAAAGTATGCAGTCTCTCATTGGTTTTTATATTGACTAGGTGGTGGAATGATACTTTAGATATGTTGGGGTTACGTAAAATGTATTATTCCACTCAGTTCTACCTGTTTCTTTTTACCTTTTAAAATCTGGCTCCCCGCCCTAACTGGTTTGGCTCAGCAAATAGAGCGTCGGCCTGCAGACTGAAGGGTCCCGGGTTCGATTCTGGTCAAGAGCATATACCTTGGTTGCGGGCACATCCCCAGTAGGGAGTGTGCAGGAGGCAGCCGATCGATGTTTCTCTCTCATCAATGTTTCTAACTCTCTATCCCTCTCCCTTCCTCTCTGTAAAAAATCAATAAAATATATTTTAAAAAATATATTTAAAAAAATAAAATCTGGCTCCGAGAAAACGTTGTTACATTCGTTGTGGCTCATGTTATGGTTCTATTGAGCAGCTCTGTTCGTTCTAGAATATGTTAGAAGGTTGTATGTGCTACGGGGGGAAAGGGGTGCTCAACAGGAGCATCCGGAGCACATCTGGGCAAGAGTGCTCCAAGCAGAAGGAATGCCAGCGCCAAGGCCCACGGAGGCAGCATGCCTGCCGTCCGAGGCACAGAGAAGCCGGCGCGGCTGGAGCCATGTGACCGAGGGGCAGAGGCAGCCTGGATGGTGCAGGGCCTTTTAAGGCCATTGTACAGACTTCGGCTTTTTCTGAGTAACATAGAGTCTCGCAGGGTCTTCAGCCAAAAGGTGATACAATTGGGCTCACACTCTAACAGGCTCACTCTGGCTGTTGTGTGGCAACTAAAGTGAGTCGAGAGGACAGTTTGGGGTTGAGAGGCTCAGGCCAGTATGTCCTCGGGATGACCACAGCCCCGCAGGGCAGTTATGTGGAGTCAGTGGGTGTGAGAGCAGCAGGGGGAAAGCACCTGGAAAATGAGCTCCAGTGCAGGCAGGGACCTTGCCTCCGGCCTCAGTGTAGCCAGGAGGCAGCGGGCACCCTCCCCAGCGGTCGTGGAAGTCACCACACCACCACCATCCGGGCCTCTCCCCGCGCAGGGCTGCACCCCCGCCTCGCTGCTGGGATGCTCCGTTTAAAGCCCTTCAGCCGCTGCTCAGTGGCTCTGGTGGAGGCAGCATTGCAGGCTCCCCAAAAGCTAACCCTGCCTGTCTCTTCGGTCTCCACCCCTCGCCCACTCCCTGCCCGCGTGCCCCTGCCAAACCTTTGCTTACACTCTCCCTTCTGCCTGGAATGTCCGCTTCAACCCTTCCATCCTCCCCTCCGTGGTCGGTCTTCTTCTACCACTTCCTTAAGGGGCAGCCTAGAGGGAATGCCATGAGAAGACCCCAGACTCTGCTACCCCCAAAGCATCCCAGCCCCAAACGATCAGAGGCGCCCATCCTATTTTATGTATTTTTCTCTTCGTGGATATAGTTCTGTGAGGGTTGGAATTGTGTCTTGGTCCTAACGGCATCCTTGCCCTAGCCCAGTGGTCAGCAAACTGCGGCCCCTTGAGTGTGGCTCTTCCACAAAATACCACGTGCAGGCGCACACCTACAGTGGGATTGAAACTTCATGGCCACACTCAAGGGGCCAAAGAGCCGCATGTGGCTCGCGAGCCGCAGTTTGCCAACCACTGCCCTAACCTGATGGCTATCCCAATAAGTCCTGTTTGAAGGAATAAGAGAGGCTGCAGGAGGCGGTTTTGGAAGGATGCTCATAAATGCCAATGACCCAGACAGATTCTACTTCCCCCAGGACCCCAGGAGAGAACACCGCTCAGGGGCAACCAGAGCCGTGGGCCGACCTTTCAGGGGCTCAAGGAACTCCAGGGCTCACTAAGTAAAACTAAAGTACATCTTGGGGTCCAGGTCCGCATGAGCACCCACTTCCCAGCCCCATAGCCAACTCCAGCCCCCCCCCTTTCCACCGAGCAGCAAGCTCAGACCCATAGCCAGTTGCTTCCTGGACCAAGGGCCAGGGCGGGCCGGGACTACGTGGTTCCTAAAGGCATCACTACTCACTTTGGGGCCCTTGGCTCCTGTCTAAGGAGCTGTCTCTCCCTCCCCGGTTCCCAGAGGGCCCCCCGCCCCGCCATATCATGGCAGAGCGTGGACAGTTCCCCCAGGACCAGCCCAGCTACACCGGAAGGACTCAGGCCCCAGCACCTGGGACCCCTTTCCCAGGCCTAAGATAAATGCCATGTTCCCCAAGGGAGGCGGGAAAGGGGGCAGGAGGAAATCTGGAACAAAGATTCAATGGAGAAGGAGAAACCAGGAGGAGCTCTGAGATCAGAATTAAATTCTTTAATACAAAATGCTTTTTTTAAGATATATCTGTATTTCTTTGTTGCTGTTTAAAAATAAATATGTACTACGGAATATCTCGAAAAACTGCACTAGGGACAAAGATGTGATGTTAATATCTTTTCCCCCACAATTATTATGGATAAACAGTAGCACCAATAAATAAATGATAACAAATATTAAAATTAAAAAAGGAGAGAGATTTAGTATGTAGAATTCTCTATTTTTTCTTGTTTTGTTTTTACATATAAAAAACAGAATAGCAATGTCTATTTTATCAGAATCACATATATACATAAACATATATATATATATACAAACACGAGTTGCCAAATATATATATAGTATGTAGATGTATATTGAAACCTTATTTCAAAGGAATGTGTGGTGGGGAGCCGGGGGAAAGGGTAGGGCAGAGATGAGTGTTAGCAAAATTAAATATCTGTTCAGGACAAGCTAGTGACTGTCACCGATCAGGGAAGAGAGACTGGAAACATGAATTTTATACACAAAGACCAGTACAAATAAGAGAGAGAGAGAGAGCGAGAGAGATACATCTCATAAATAGTTCAAATTAAATATTAACCAAGAATACTGAAAAAACCCTACTCTTTAATTAAATTAACTGTTTTAATTTCTAATTAAAAAGAGATATTAAATAAGTACCGTATATAAAACACTTTCTCTTTTCTCTGCCTCCATGGTGGGCACATGGATTCTGCCCTGTCTCTCTGTGCCGCGGGAAGGGTCGGGTGGGGGGAGAGAGGGATGTCAACCACTCACACACACAGAGCCAGGTCTCCTGGGGGACAGAACTAGTGGTTTCAATGGTCTGAGGACCTCGGGCCCCCTGGGCTGCGCCCAGGAAGGGAGCAGGGAAGTGGCCAAGGCAAGAGGCCCTTCCCACAGACGATGAGCTTCATCAGGCTGCTCTTCTTCCACCAGCATCCGCTTCTCTTCGCCAGGACACCTGGCAGTGGCCTCCTGGGCACCTCAGAGGCAGGTGAGAGTAGGTAAAGGCTGCCCAGGCTCCTGAATCCTTCAGGCAGTGCCCCTGGGGGCAGGATGCCCGTGCAGCACGTGGAGGGGCTCCCCAAAGCACAGCAGTGTCCTGAGGCTCCCCAAACTCCCGATCGGAGCCAGCGTCCTCATCCCTGTACCTGCCGTCTGTCTTTCTGTCCATTTGACTCGGGGTAGAGGCTCGGAACCAGGGCTGGGTTTGTCGGTGTTCCCAAAAGCAGGCCAAATGTGCCCCCATGCCCTGGCCTTGCATGCTCCTAGGCAAGGGAGGGAACCCTGGCCTCCCCAAGAGCGACAAGAAGACCATGCCAGAGTCTCTCCTCCCGTCTTCTTCCTTGTTGGGATCTGGGTGGGAACAGTGTCCTCCCAACTCAAGTCCACAGCAGTCAAATACATCCAGTGAAGACACCAATAACATTAGCAATGTTAATTTAAAAAAAAAAGAATATATATATTTTATATATATATAAAATATATATATTTATTTATATAGCTTCTGCACAAAAAAAAAAAACCATCAACAAAACAACAAGAAAGCCCACTGCATGGGAGAACATATTTGCAAATATATATATATATATAAACATATGTATGTGGGTGGGTGTGTCTACAGGAATCCCAGAAATAAAACTCTCTACCGGGCTCGGTGATTTAGCAGCAAGAAAAATAAAATGGCGATCCAATTCCAAGAGGGACCGTGCTTGGTCACCGGCCCGGGAATGCTTCTGCCGGAGTCTCGCCCTCCGGACCCAAAGTGCTCTGCGCAGTCTCCTCTTCCTTCATGTCAGGTTTCTGGATTAAGGATGGTTCTGTCGATGGTGGTGGTGGTGGTGTGGTGGCAGCGGCGTGGTTTCTGTATCAGTCATTCTGTATCCACCTCTCCTGGTGAGAGGTCTGGTTCCCGAAACCCTGAGGGAGGCTCCTTCCTCCAGCCTGGCTCACCGCCTGGGCTTGTCACATCTGCGGATGGAAAACAGAGGCGGGGTTAGGGCCAGGGGAGGAGCTGGGGGGGAGTCCCCGTAGCTGGAGGATGGTGACAGCATGGTCCTGCCTCGGGACCCCGGGCGAGGGAGAGGCCAGCCCCTGCCCAACAGGCCCTGTCCCAGCCACTGTCGGAGCAGTAGCCATGCTCAGGGCTCCCCATCTGCCCTCTCAAGCTAACAATCAAGTTGAGACAAAGCAAGGACATGAGGACACCCCATCACAAGCAACAAATAAACACACACTAAGAACAGTCCCTGCTGGACACCTAAGAGCTAATGGGTGACCAGAGCTGGGCCAAGTGAACCAGGAAAGGACCCCTGCAGAAGGAGGTGTTTCAGCTCCATCTCACGGGGCAGGTCTGGGGGAGAGAGTGAAAAGAGCGCCTTGAGCCAGGGGAAGGGGCCCGGTGGGAGACAGCCAGCTGATGGGACTCTGCGCCTGAGAAAGTGGGGCTCCCAAGGCAGGGGAGCCGGTGGGGTGGGGGGCACAACTCCCTTCCCCATCCCCTCCCTCCCAGCCTCAGCCACAGGCCTCAGTCAGTCCTTCAGGCCCCAGGCTGCTTTCCTTTCCGATATGCTCCTTAACGTGGGGTGGGGGAGAGGCCACTGGAGGCTGTGCTGTCGCACTGAAGCGTAGGGGACTCCAAGAACTCGCTCCTCATGCCCCCGCCCCCTGGGCTGATGGACATCTGCCCGCCCCACTGTGAGGCGTTGGAGCAGGCCCTGCCCTTCTGAGAGTCTGAGAATGGGGATCCTAAGCCTTTAGCTGGGGCACTGAATCCCCCCCCCCCCCCCACAGCCAAGTCAGGGGCTGGGGAAAGTCCTTCAGTTAGCTCCTAGGTCACTGCACACATCCCACCCCAGACAGTCTCTCTGCAGAATAACCTCTGTGGAAGCCCTATAGTGGCAAGTCCCGGATCTCCCCCAAGCTCCCCAGGGGGGTGTGGAGACCCCTCATCCATTCCTGGAGTTAGGCAGAGCCCCCACCGCCAACACTAGTATACACTCTCTGTCTTCACATATCACCAGACAGACAGAGCCCCACAGCGACACCCCAAGACACGGTCCCCAGCGTCCTCTGAACACTCACAAGCCACAGGAACACGGTGGCGGGGAAGTAGCCACATTCTGAGGACTTTGTTAATGAAGCATGTGGACTAGCCCGGGAGTCCCCACAGAAGCCCCTCCTCCCCAGGTGATGCTTGAGCACAGCCCTGTGCTCCCGACCTCACCCTCTGACCTCGCTCACACCCTTGACACTGCCCTGGTCCCCACTGTGGACAGGGGTATAGAT
>NW_006300048.1:3295237-3305812 GCF_000327345.1 Myotis davidii | reverse complement strand
GGGGGGGGGGGGGGGGCGCGCGGGTCACACAGGTACACAGGTGAATAAAAACCAGGCCCAGGTGTGAGGGGTTAGTTCACAGTCTAATGTTAGGAAAGTGGGCATCAGCCCTCCCTCCACCCATCCTGGGGGTATTTGTAATATGTGGGCTGTTAGGGGTTGTTGCCACGACTACTAGAGTATTAAAGAACTCTCTTGTCCCCAGATGTTAAATCTCCGACCCTCCCTAAACCAACAGCCAGAGCCCATGCCTTCCGGAACCTGGTATGAGGAGAGACTCAAGTCCTGCCCCTGTGGAGAGACAGTGAGGGGTGAAGGGCCCAGTGGTGCAGACTGCAGAGGGCCTGCATGTTATAGACGGCGGCGGCCCCACACCGGGAAGGGCCCTCCGTGTTAATAGCGATGGTAGTAACCACAGTGTCAGGACCAACAGCCACCACAAGCAGGACCACAGGACACAACACTCAGCTTGCGTCCACACCACCACAGTAAGCCACACCAGTCGACCCAACTCAGGCAACCCGGGCAGCCTCAGAGGGGCCCTGCCAGGCCAGACCAGCCCCCGCCACCCACCACAGGGGCCTCGCGAGCCAAGAAGGTAGTAGTCGCCAGGCAGGCAGCGAGAAGCCAAGCAAGCAGCTGGCCCCTCTCAGGTACCGCTCGCTCTCTCGCACTTTCTCTCTCTCTCTTCCTCTCTCTCTCTCTCTCCAACTCTGTGTCAAGCCCCTCTCTGACTCGCTCGCCCTCTGGGAACCAACCTGCAAGTACGTTCGTTTAACTCAAGCTGCCTCGCCTTGCAACGTGAGTCTGTGTTTTTGCAGGAACATTTACACGTCTGCGGATCTTGTACAAACAAATGCTTTCTCCGCTCTGAGCAAGGCCCACAGGGACTGCAAAAAGGCAAAAGGAAAGACATCTAAGCTAGAGCGTCAGCAGAGAGAGAGAAAAAAAAACCATGCAACACCCCCTAATGTGTGCAGCAGGGCCCCCACCCAGCTCGTGGGCCCCCACACCCTTCCACGCCCTGGAAGGATCCAAGTGCCACAGTGGAAGACAGAGAGCACGCGGAAAGAGGCAGCGCTGGTAGGAAGCCTGCCCACAGAGAGAGGCAAACACAGACGGGCAGAGAGTGCAAGGAGAGGGCAATGCTGTCCACGGGACAAGTGCAAGCCTTAGGCCACAGGGTCCCCACTGCTGCTGCCCCCAAAAGAGCCCCTGGCTCTCCACCTGCTGGGGCGGCCATCGGGAGCCACCTTCTCCCTGTGCGAGGGCACGTGCCCAGGTCCCTCCACCAGAAGTGGGCTGAAAGGGGGTGTGACACCCGGCTGAGCCCAGAGGCAGTGTCCGCAGAGGGGGACACTGGCAGCTGCCCCAGAGCATGGCCCACCACAGCCTCCAACACAGAGCAAGCAGCCGCCCTACTGAGAGGCCTCTGTGGGTGCCGTGGTCAGGCTGGAATCGAGGGACCTCCTCGAGGGGCTCCAAGTCCATGGGGGGGGGGGGGCAGATGGTGCCTGACCTCACCCCACCTCCTTCTTCAGCCAACAACCAGCTGCTTCAGGTCATTCAAACCCATTCTTCACACCACCCTCCTCACCACCCTCAGCTTCCAGACAAGCACAGAAGCCCAGAGCAGTGGAAACCAGTTGGGTGAGCAGGCACCAGTGCCCGGCACCCATGCCAACATGGGCCGGCCACCAGTGCCCAGTGGGTGAGAGAAAGGCAGTGCCCAGCCAAGCACAGGCCAGAGCCCCCTCCCTGATTCCTCCAAGCCCACTCTGCCCACCCACCCCCAACCTTGGACCAGCAACAACACCACGAAATCTACCCATTGGTGCCAATTAGTGGAGTGAGAATGAGAGAGTGAGACACTGGGACAGAGGGGAGGATAGGAGGCAGAAGGGAGGGACAGAGGGACAAGGGAAGGGTTAAGGGGTCCTGCAAGCGGGAGTTAGATTGGGGGCCCTGGGGAGGCTCCAGGGAATGAGACAGTAGCGGCACCACGTACAAGTTCCAGGATTTATACCGGGATTTCTTGCGCTTTCTTTTTTGCCCCTTTCCCTTTCCTCGAACTGATTTTCTGGAAAATAAAAAAACAGAGCCAGAGAGGAGGGGGGGAAGGGAGAGGAAGAGAAGCCGTGAGGAGGGCAGGGGACAGGACATGCTCAGGGGAGGGGGCAGGCAGCCTCCAAGGAAGAGCTTGCACGCATGTGCAGGTTGGTGCAGCAGCCTGGATGGCTCCTTTGCCCCGGACACGGCCTTGGGTGGAGGGCATAAGCCCCAAAGGCCGCCATGCTCATGGGGGCTCCTGGCCCCCGAGAGGGGCAAAGCACCCCAAGCAGGCCCCTGACCCTGTGTAAGTCTGGCCCTGGTGGGCAGGGGGCTATAAAAGGTAGGCCAGGCTTTGGGGAGAAAGGTCAGAAACCTGATTTAATTGGGGGGGCAGGGGGGCGCTGTGCTTCAGGCACCTTCTATCTTCATTCCAAGTGCAATAGCAAAAGGATCCCTCCAGAGGCCTTGCCTCTGAGAATGTGGGGGAGCAGCTCCACCGGGGGCTGGCACGAAACCAAGGACGGCACACACAAGGCATCTGCCGGTCCGAGTCATAACCTGGGCTGCTGAGAGGTGGGGCTGGGTGTCCTCAGAGCCCCAGGCAGGCTGGCAGGAGGATGGGGTGGGAGTTAGGGAGGCGTGGGGAGGAGGGGCCTGGGCGCACTTGGCAGGGTGCATCTCCCCAGCCTGTCAAAGCCTGCTGCACCATCTCACCAGACTCCCTGCCGAGCCCAGGCGAGCCCCCCCCCCTCCCCCCCACTCATCCTGTGGGCAAAGCAGGCCTTTGGGGAAAGGGCAAGGGAGGCAGGCTGAAGCCTGTCCAGTCGAGGGAAACAGCACTCTTCTCACATGCCAGACCCAAGAGAATGCCCCTCAGAATGTCCGCCACAGGGGAAGCAAGAGGGAGGAAGGCACTGAGGAAGGGGGCAGGTCTGTTTCCTCTGGTTGGGAGAAATGCTAGGAGGAGGAAGGTCTTCGAGTGTGTGCACATGCATTCTCCCTCTTCCTCCTTCTCTCTCAGTCTCTTCTCTCTCTCTCTCTCTCTCTCTCTCTCTCTCTCTCTCTCTCTCTCTCTCGTCCACAGCAATTCTGGAAGTTGGGGACTTCAGAAAGAGACAAAGGGTTGAGGCCTAAGGGCCTTCAATGTCCTCAGAAAATGAGCAGATAGGGTGGTGAGGGAGGGGAGGGAAGGGCATAAGTGATCTCTCTCAGTCTCTTTTCCTGCAGACTCGTCCCCCAGGTCAGCTGTTCACCGAGTCCTGAGGGCTCACTGCCCCCAGACCTTGCCCTGCTCCATCCTGACTTGACCCTCCACACTGAGCAATTGGAAGCCTCAGGAAATGACGGACATTCAATCAATTCTTTCTCCCTGACCAAGAGGGCTGGGTGTCTCTGGCCCGCTTCACTCCTGCAGGAGGGCATACGCCCCAAAACACGCCAGCTGGCCCCAAAGCCAACTGCACCACCATCGCAGCCGCCGCACAGAAGCTGGCCTCTCTGTCACCGGCTCCCTCTCCCTGCGATGGGTGCTGGGAAGCCACAGCATGCCAGGAGCCAGTGTCCACACTCCGCCTCGACACACCACGACCACCAGTCCCAGCCTGGGATGACCTAGAGACCTGGGACTCATCGGTTCTCCCAAAGGAAGCTCCAGGCTCCAGGCTGGATTTCGTCCCTGCGTCTACAGCCATAATCCTGGAGTTTGCTCTACCCCATTGCGGCCACCACATGTCCTCATGAGACCAAGTCTTGACCCAGGGAAGTCATCAGGCCCCTGACAGAGGAAGCCAAGAGCCCCAAACCGAGAAAACAGGCAAGGAGAAGGAGAACTGAAGTCATGGCCACTTACTTTTCTTGCCTTGCTCTCTCTTTCTTTGGTCTGCAGCGGTAGAGAAAGAGAAAAGAACAAAACAGAGAGGGGTTCAGATGGTGATGACAGTGATGATATAATAACAATACTACTACTAATGAAAACTTAACATAGTGTTTACAATATAGCAATACAGTTTTCATCTCTTTAGATGTGACTCACTTAATCCTTATAACAATGGTATGAGGTACATACTATTATTGTACCCACTTTATAGATGTGGAAACTGAGGCACTGAAGTAAAGTTGAAATGCCCAAGGTTACACAGCTGGGAGGTGGAAACGGGCCAACAAGCGGAACGGGCTCAACCCTGGCACAGAGCAGGCGGCCGTTTGCTGACTGCGCCCTCACCTGCATTCACATTTGCTGTGCTGTAGGAAGCTCATCTCTCCTATGTGCTGGACTTTGTGAATTCTGATCCGCATAATCTAGAGGAGAAGGAAGCACATCACAGAGGTTAGTGACCCAGCCAGCCATACCCAGATGGGACACCCCTGTGGCTCCTGCCACTCAGCACCCAGGGGTTCTACAGAGCAGTGGTGGGTGGTGGAGTTAGGGGGACCGGGGGCTCTATCAGAAAGAGCCTCAGGCCCACCCCAACTCCCCCAACCCCGCTGACCTCAAGGAGCCCCTGCTCCTCTTGAGGCAGACACAGCTGCACGGGTTGGCCAGGCTGGGAATTCAGATCCTAAGTTCTCACCACTCCCCATCCCTCCCCTCCTTTCCTCCCTTTAGGCCTCACCCTGAGAGCCCCCACCTTGGGGTCTCAGAGCTCCCTCCCTCCCACCCTGTCCAGGCTGAAATGGACCCCATCACCAGACAGCATCAAACCTCTGGCTTAGAAACGCTCCACAAACCACACTCATCCAGCTTCCCACACAGAGCCCCCGAGAGGGAGGGAGGGCGAGACAGGCTCCTGTCACAGGTATCACCCTCCTCCTGAACCCAGGGGCAAAGGTCAGGGAGAAGGAGGAGGCGGTGGGGGCTTGCTGGGAACCTGGACTGGGAAGGACAGGCTTCTTTTTCCCCAAAGAGGCGAGACCTGCCACACCTCCCCGCCTGACTCAGGGGCAGGCGCTGGACAAGGCAGGTCTGGCTCCTCCTTTCAAGTGCCCCCCCGCCCCTCCTCCTCACAGGGACGCACCTGCATGGTGACGTTGTACTCCTCGGTGGGCACGCACTCCAGGCCCTCGTCGTTGCAGCAGCCCCCGCACCGCATCAGGGGCACACAGGACGGCTTGAAGATGTACTCGATCTCATCAGGGTACTCCTGGAAGATGTCCACCAGGGTCTCGATTGGACGGCAGTAGCTGCGCTGGTAGACATCCATGAACTTCACCACTGCACGGGAGGGGGTGACACATGAGCCCAGCAGGTCACACAAAAGACGGCCAACCCCTATCTCCACCCCGCTCCACAAGGCCACCCCTCCTGGTTTCTGTGAGAGGTGCCCACTATCGGGCACGTCCTCTCATACATCTAACTTAAGTCCCTCCGGCTGTGGTTGAAGTCCTTCCCTAAGCTTTCTATCAACACTGCTGAAGACCTGCTTTTATGCCAAAGATCGCAGGATGCTGTCGGGTTCTGCGGGAGACGGCCCGCCACTTCTCACCCCCCTGCCTCAGCATGACAGCCAAGCCAATTCCTGGATCAACCCTGATGCCAGAGGACAGTCTGAGTAGGAGTATACCTGTTGGGGGTGCTCTAAGCATCCCCTAGAAAAAGGAACAGCCAGCTTGGCCATCCTACTCCCCATTGACGTACAACCTCTCCAGAGCCACTGCCATACCCTACCAACCTACCAATACCATTTAATGAGCATTTACTTATGCCGGGCCCTGTGTACAGTACTCTACAGTTGACATCTCAAACAATTCTCTACTATGAGGTTCTAGGACCTCCATTTTACAAATGTGGAACCAGAGGCTCGGAGGCTGAGTAACTTGCCCCAAGGCCACACTGCTCGTAAGTGGTAGAGTTAAAATCAGCCTGGGCATCAGAGCCTTCAGCCTTCCTCTGCCATGAGAAAACAGAGGGGAAGCTTCAGGGGGCACCTTGCCACCTGCCATATCCCCCACCTCCCCAGAGGTAGGCTGAGGAGGCAGTGGGCATAGCACAGGACTGGGGCTGCCTGGAATCAGCAGGTGGCAGTGGGCGGGCACACTGGGCAGGCCCTGCCAGCCACCGATAACCCCACCCAAGAGGGCAAACTGCTTGCATCATGGAAAAAACGGTGTTGCCACTGCAGCCACAGAGCACTTCTAGAAGTTGATCCGGAGGGAGAGCATGGCAAAGACGGCGTCCCAGGCTGGAGGTGGGGCCTGAGGTGCATCGGTGCATGAAGGGGTAATTCTGGGCCACAGGGGCGGGCCTTGAGAATAAATAAACTCAGGACTCTGGAATGACTACTCCAAATTGTGGCCCAGCCTGCCACTCCCTATCACACACCCCCACCTCCACACAGCAATTCTGTCCCTGGAATGAGCTTCCCCTGCACAAGAAGGAAGAGCAGCACCCAGCCAGCAAGGAGGCAGGGCTCCGGCCGTGACTTGGTGTGACCGCGGGCCAGTCCCTCGCTCTGCACATCTGTGCAAGCGGCTCGGGCTGATCGCTAAAGACATGGAAACAAAGGCTGAAAACGTGGAGTTTTTGTCTACCCTTTCCAGCCCCAAAACAAGCTCCCTTTTCCCAGCCCAGGTAACACAAGGTCTGGAACCTCAGCGAGCCCTCCTCCCCCTCCTCTCTCCAGGGGAACGAAGGCAGAGGAGCCAGAGGGGCTGTGCACGTCCTAAGTGGGTTGAGGAGAATTTGGAGAGTTGAGGGAAAGTCAGTAGGGGCGGAAGCCACCGATGTGAAAACAGAAAGAACAGTGGGGACCCCCAAGCCCGTCCCAGGCCTTGCCGACCACCTCTACTTTCTCTATCCAGGCAACGGCCACAAAATTCTTCTCGACCCCCAAAAAGGGTTAAGGTAAAGTGTCTTCAAAAAGAGTATAAAAACATGACTAGGGATCTGAAGAAGTCCTTTTCTAAGCAGAGTCTATACTGAAGTAGATGACTAATCAAGACCTGACACTTTGTCATGGTTGGGGACAGAGGTGGCCCAGGCCTCAGGGCCACAGGTCCCACCCAGGACAGGAGAGTAGAAAAGTCTGGCCGGGGCCATGGTGGCTGAGAGCTGAGGGTAAAAAGACTCTGGGTGAGAATTCCTTGGAAAAGCTCCCCGGATTCGCCAGGGTGGCAGGTAGAAGGGGAACACTTCACCAGCACGCTAGCCACTGCCTCCAAAGAAAGCTGTCCTGCTTTGGCACAGGGCGTGGACACACAGACACTCCGACATCGGGCTTCCGTTGTTTTCCTTATTTCTCGAAGACAACCTGTTCCCCAACAAAGACCACTTGTCTTGCCTCTCCCCGGCCACTGAGACCACTGGGAGGCTGAGGGGGTAGGGACACAGGGAGCGGGTGGCCTGTCAGTGGTAGAGGCTTGGAGTGGCCAGGAAGCCAGGCCCTGGGCCAAGGGAAGGGTTCCCAGGCCAGGAAGGAGGCAGAACCGGCTGGGCATCACCACCAGCAGGGAGTGCAAACATCGCCCTTGGCCACTACCCTGGGCCTACTTGATTAAGGTCAGGTAAAAGCGCCTAGAGGAAGACCGCCTCAGAGATGGGGAGCTGGGGGAAGTAGCACTGGGCACTGGGCCCCCAGGCTTGCGCAGAGGCCACATGCAGGGGTGGGGAGAGCCTGGACATCCCTAGAGACAAGGGAGGCTCCCTATACCAAACCTCAGCGAACAAAAGGCAGGCCAGGCCAACTGGGCTTGGGCAGGGGGTGGGGCGGGCGCCTTGGAGTGACAGCCAGCCCCCTGCTGGCCCAGCGGGGAAGTTCACAGGACCCAAACCTCCTCCACCTGGAGGGCAGAGGGAGGCCTTCGGGCTTTCTCTCTCCACCCCCAAAGGAGTACAAACTGGGGGATGGGGTCCCCTGAGGCTGGGTCTCCGCACCCCTAGCTCATGCACAGCCAGCTCTCTGGATGGCAACAGCCACAGCCCCTGCACACAGGCCCCACAGGTGAGACATGCTGGGTTGAAGTGACATGGCGTATCCATCCTCCCTTGGAGAAGGGCGGGGGGACCCCCAGCCCTGACCTCAGACCTACTCATTAAACAGACTTCTGGGATCCTTGAACATTGTTTGTCCTCCTGGTCCAGGCTCATAGCTCCCTCTCCAAAGAAAACTTTACTGGAAAGAGCTGACGAAAAAGGCCACAAGTCCTATCCCTAGTAGAGGCTTGCATAGGGAAGAGCCAGTCCTCCAAAAGGAAGGGTTAATCTTACCCTTTCCTGATCTTCGCTGCAGATCATAACAGAAGAAACAGGGCCTCCCTCCCCAACCCTTGGGGAGTTAAGGGGTCCCATCCGGGAGCCAGGAGGACTCACCTTGGGTTTTCTGCTCTCCTTCTGCCATAGGCGCAGCCTGGGACCACTGAGGACAAAACAAAAGAGTGAGACATGGGCATGGGCAGGGGGACCATCACTCTGCCCCTCCTTCCTCCTCCCTGCCCTCCCTGCCCATAGCCTCTGGCTTCTCCAAGGCTTCTGAGTAGAACTGGGCACCACCAGGGGCTCCCTACAGCCAGAGCCCACCCACCACCCCCAGACTGCTCCAATTTTGAAGCCAAAGAAGATCAAGACTGACCAGACACTGGAGGTGGGAAGCTCAAAATGCAGTAGGAAAATAGCAGAATATCCAGGTCCCTTCTCCACAGTTCTCTCTCCCCATTCTCACTGGCCCATTGCTGAGCTAAGGGAAGTGAATCTTCTCACCACCCCCCAAGCCCCCCCACTCCCTGGTCCAAAGCCACAGCTAAGTATTAAGGTCAAATAGGACAAATGTGGACTGGGGCAGGAAGGAAGGACTAGGGGCGAGGAAAACAACATGGTGACCTTCTCCTGCTGACATGACAAATACCAGGGTGAGCTGATGCTGGGAAGGGACGGGGTGCAGAGGCCTGAAGGGCACCAACCACACTCCCCCATTCCAGGCTCTTAAGTCTTTGGGAATAGTCAGCAAACCCACAGGTTGCCTGGAGGGTAAAACCTGGGAGGAAGGCCTGAGAGAGGGGAGAGCTCATTGCTCCCCATGCACAAGTCTCACCTGGGCCTGAATATATCTCCAACATCTTCAGCTTCACACTCCTAGCTTGTTCCCTGGTTTCTCCTCCCTCCCAGACTGAGGGGGTCCCCAAGTCCCTCTCACCTGGGCACCTTCCTCAAATGCAACCAGGGAAGTCTTTTATGCCTTAGCAATGCCCAGCCCCTAGGGGGCCCCCTGCACTACCTAGGCCTGAGGCCTCCCCCCATCCCTCCCCACCCTCACCAGATCATTCCTCCCCTCCCCAGAAGCTGTGAAGGTCAACAAGTTCAACCATGTGAACCTGACAGCACTGGGCAAAGGCTTCTCCCAGCCCTTCCAGAGGGTCTCGGGTTCTCACCAACTGCCCACCCCATCTGCCCCTCTTTCCCAACCAATCCTGAACAGCAGAGCCACCCCTAGCCCACAGAACTGCAGACCCACTGAGAGGAGAGTTTCAGCCTGTCTGCCTCTCTCTCCTTCCCACCCACCCCCAAGGCACCCCAGTTCCCCTAGCCTTGCCCCCAGGACCAAGGTCAGATAACAGTTTCCAGACTCCCAGCTGGATAGCCTCCAATTGCAGCTCCCTCAGGGGCTCCCCAGAGTCTCCACCTCAGCCCCTCACCCATCCCCAGGACACCCCCAGCCTTCTCTCTGCCAACATTCTCTCTGGCCTCCACTCCTCCTGGGCCCCAACTAGGAAGGGGACAGAAACTTCATACCCCCTGCAAGGCCTGGGGGCACAGGGAGGAGCAGCCCTGCGCGGGGAGGGGCCAGGTGCCCTTCTCTGGGGGCCTCTGAAGGTCACGCTATGGCCAGTCCGCCACTCCTCCCCTCCCCTCCCTACTTGGAGGCCTGGAGCCAAGGCCTTTGTGCCAGGGTCTGGGGAACTCTGGTGGCAGCAGGACCCCAGCCCGCTTCCTCCCTGCGGCCTCTCTGCAAGGGGGAGGTCTCCGGGAGGGGTGGGGAAATGGCCCCTTAGGTGGCCTGGAGAATCAAGTTGGGTGGGCAAGTTTGAAGTTCCAAAAAACCACCTGCTCCTGCTCCGATGGCTCATTTCACTGGGACAAAGTGTGTTTGCAAGGCTGGCAGGAGTTCTTCCCAAGGCAGCCTACATCACAGCGAATTTCAAACCCTTTTCCCAACAAAGTGTAAAGTGGGGGACTGGCACTCTTTAAACCCTCCCACGGCCCACCCCATAAGAGCTACAGCGCATCCCACTTGGAAGTGTGGGGGAAGGGAGGGCGGCTGCCTGTCACCGAGTGGTAGCCCTGGACAAAGCCCCCGGGGGGCCCTGGCACCCTGACCCCTGACAGAGACCCCCCTCTCCCCGGACTCGGGGGCTGAGAGAGGCTGGGTGGGTCTTCTCCGCAGAGGGGAGTGAAAACTAAAGGGACAGGCAGGGGTTCTCTCCACGCTGGGGAGGAAATGGGGAAGGGGCGTCAGGCAATCCCTCCCAGCACAGGAAGGGGTGAGGGGCCGGAGGCGGCCGGAAGGGACAGGGTGGTTCTCCGGGTGCTCCCGC
>NW_006300048.1:3293735-3294196 GCF_000327345.1 Myotis davidii | reverse complement strand
TCAGCGCGGCTGTTCTGATGCGGGGCCGCGCGCTGGCGGTCACCCCCAAAAGCAGGTCACTCGCTTTGCCCCTGTCCCTCTCGTGGCTCGCTTGCTCGCGCGCGCTCTCTGACCCGGTCTCTCTCTCTCTTCCTCGACTTCTCTTCGGAGCTCTTGCTACCTCTTTCTTCTCTCCGCTGGTTTCCAAAATCCGGAGTGACTGGGGAGCGTGAAGGAGCAATCTTCCCAAACGGTCGGCCCGATTTCAGCGGGGGAATGGGAAGCAAAAATAAATTAAAACTGAAAAGAATACGGTTGGTTTTTTTTTAAGAAAAAAAAATGTTTAAGGGGGAAAAAAAAGGGAGGGTAAGCCCTGGACAAATGAATATCAAATTCCAGTGCGGAGACCCCTGGCTGGTGACTCCGCGGGTTCGTCTGCCTCGTCGCCGCGTCTTCCGACCGAGCGCCGCTGCCGCCGCCTC
>NW_006300048.1:3282764-3293448 GCF_000327345.1 Myotis davidii | reverse complement strand
CACTCGCCTCCAGCAGCTCCGAGTTGGGCTCGGCCCCCTGGCGCAGCCTTCGCCAGCGGACACCTAGGGAAGCCGACGCCCCCCACGCTCCCCGGCGAAGGGAGAGCTCGGCCCCCACTGCGGTTCGCAGCCTGAAATTTACCCGCCCGCCCCCCTCTGCCCGGAGACCCACACGCGGTGTTTGCGGGGAGGGAACAGGAAAGTGAGGTTACGTGCGAACAGGACTAGAAAGCGATTCTCCCCCTTTGCTGGGAATATTGGGGAGGGCGTGGGGATGGGGGCATCAGACAGGGGCGAGTGGAGGTAGGGACACACAGACCTCCTGAAATCCTGGGGTGACCCCTGCCCTTCTTCCCCTCTCCGACACCCTCCTCCAACACCCAGTTCCCCCTCCCCACACTCACACTGACACTCACGCGTCCTCACACTCTCCGCTGACGCTGCTCTACCAAGTTCACCCAGCTTCCCTGTGGTGGCCGAGCGCCCCCTAGTGACACACCCCAGCTCTGGCTCAAGAGGGAATGGGCCTCAGGATGAGAGTGAAAGATTACCCCTGAACCCTGCATTTCTGGTCTCCCAAACAGTGGTATTTTTTGGACTCGGGGTCACATGTGCAGAGAGCCCAGTGACGGGCACAGAGGGCCCACCGTGTGTCCATCTGGACAATGTGCTCACCAAAGTGAGCTGCAGCCAGCAGGCTGGGGTGACTGGGTTCCTTTGGGAAGTATCCAGGGGGGGCTTCCCTCCGGAAGTCCGGAAGAGTATTTGGCACCAAGTTTGTGGGGCCGAGAATGGAAAGCGTGTGGTTCTGGGGTTAGTCAGTGGCCCAGAGGAAAGAGGACCTGTTGGAGACCACGTATGCTCCGTGGAGCCTGGCAGAGCCCAAAGGGAGAGGCAGCGGGGCAGACAGAGGCCCTTGTTTCTGCTCCCCCCGCCCAGATGTTGCCAGGGAACTGAGGCCAGGGGCTGGTGGAGCGGAGGGAGGCCAGGGCCTGAGTGATGATTCAAACCTACTCACCAGCACTAAGGAACGTCTGTAGGCCAGCTGCCCAGAGCTCCCACCAGGCTGGGGGCCAAGGCTTCCATCAGCCCCAACCAGGCTCACAACTCGTCTTCTGAAAAGAATTGGGGAGTTGTCCTCTGCACCCTCAGACCCCTGGATCCCTTGCCTGCTTCTCCCAGTTGGTGGCCTCTCTTCTCTCTCCTAGGACTCTTCTCATCCCCTCCATTCCTTCAAAGCCTCGCTCTTTCCCAACTCCCCTATCTTCTCTAAGTGCTCCCCAAGGCCCCCCACCCTTGCATATAGGACCAACCTGGAAAAATTCCTGGTTGGGCTTTGACCCAGTAGCTCCTAGGCTCCCCCAGGGAACAAAGCGGGGCTCTGATACCTGTGGGAAGAGAGGGACCAGTGGGTCTCCTTATTTATCTAGGTCTGGCCAGGGCCTGGCCTAGGGCTGGTGTAGCCTCTGTGAATGCCTGGGCTGAGAGTGGAAGCCGGGTTGAGAGAGAATGGGAATACAGCAACTTCCCCCAAGTTGGTCAAAATGATCCAAAAGGGTTCCTCAGCCAGCCCCCCACCTCAGCACGTTGGCGCTGTGGTTTAGTGGGAGTGCTAGATTACCCCTTTAGGACTCCACTTCCACGGGAGTGGTGTCCTGAGGGCCCTATGAGCAGAGGTGCCCCCCAATCCTATGTTGGTCTTTCCATCATTCATGCCTCCAGGCCTCCAGGCCTGTCTCCACCACCTGGCAGGCTTCCCAGCAGCAGGAACAAGGTCTTTTTACAGTTTACTTTTTAGTAAACATTTATTTGCTGGCTCAGGGCCCCCTCCCAGGCAGGCCTCCTCACCTAGGCTCCATGCTCAAGCTGCTGCATGGGATCTGGAAGGCAAGCTGCTGAATTTTCTCCTTGCCCAAGATGGTTCTCCTCTCAAACCTCCAGAGCACACGATATGGGCACCTTGGCAGAGTCCCCCTCCCTCATTCCTACCCTGGAGCCAGCAGAGCCCAGGACAGGGACTCCCAGTGGCATCACTTCCACATCCCTTCTCATCTCAGGCTTCCCCGGCCTCTGGAGAGGCCGGAGGAGATCTTAATAAAGGGCCCTGAAGTTGGAAGGAGGATGGAGAAGTTCCAAGGAGGTGTGGCCATTCATTGTCACTTACGCTCTCCCCAGCCTGAGCCAGCCATCCTCTTGGTGGCATTCAGCAATGTGTGTTCCACTGCCCTATGTGAGGTTCCCTCTGTGAGCTCTACCCAAGGAACCAGAGGAAACAGGGAAGCGGAATTGCAGGCTGGCCTGCGGGCTTTTGAGCACCCTAGACCAGGGCGAGAGGGGGCTGGGGGTCTCCCATCTCCACCTTTTATTTCAGACACACAACCTGGTGGTGGTGACTTAGAGGAGGGGCCTGGACCCCAGTGTGGTATCACAAGCATTGGTAAGAGTACGCCAACATGGACCCAGCCAATGCTCACATTCTCATGGAATCCAAAGCCCAATGCACAGAACAAAGAACACAAATCAGCAATCATAAGACCACATCATGTCTCCACAGCACCTTCTCTTCCCAACAGCTTAATCCACAAACCTAATTTCCCTTCTCCTCGCTCCGTAGGTGGCTTCAGGGCCGGGAGTTTCGGGGCAGACTGTCCCTCCAGAGAATCCCACGGGCACAGAGGGACCCCAGGTCACCCAACAACGTGGTGCGGGATGGGGCAAGGGGCAGAGAGCAGCCCAAAACCAGCTGGGTCCTCTCAGGGGCAACCTCAGCTGCACTCAGGGCTGAGGAGGCCTCCACAGAAGGCTCTGTGCAGTTCAGAAGGCGCCTAGGAGGAAGGAGAAGGTGTTCCAGGTGAGGGGGAGGGGAGAGACGGGCAGGGTTGGGGTGGAAAGAACGTGAAAGGTGGCCAGGAGCCAGCTGTGGCCCCAAACAAAGGAAGCAGTGATCGGCCCAAGGCACAATACTTGTACTTTGTCCTGAGGTCCTGTCACCTCTGATGTTCAGGGAAGCTCTCCCGCCCGTGTGGGTGTGGGCAGTGAACCTCCACGCCTGTGCATAAAGGCACAGAGCCCCTCCCAAGTGAGGAGAGGGTCCTGAGTCTTGCTGCTGTCTAAACATTTCTCCACGTGGTCTCTCTGTGATGGAAGGAAGGTCTTCTCCCTCCACTCAACTCCCGACCCCCAGACACGGAGTGGTCCACAAATCTAACCCGCAGCAAGGGCAGGAATACCAGCCGGTTGAATTGAAAGAGAGAGAATGGGGTGGGTTCCTCTCAATACCGTCTGGCCGTGGGTCGGTCTCTCTCTCTCTGACTCTCACTAGGTCTTTGCAACAAAGCAATGGAGAGACAAAGCAAAGGCCAGGAAGGAGGGCCTCTTTCCCAGGGCCAGCATCATAGCCACATCTGGACCCGGAGGCTTGACTCGGTTAATGACGGGTAATCGTGCCGATTGGTAACACGATGGGAGCAGAGGAAGCCAGAGAGGTTAACTCCCTTTAGAATCCAATCAGGAAAAGGGAGGGAAGTAGGGTGGGAAGCAGGCGGGAGACAGGGCAGAGGGGCTGGGCAGGGACACTAACTGGGGGAGCACACCAGCCCCTGCCCCATCAGCCAAATCTCTGCCTCTCCTTTCTGGGCCTCAGTTTAACCCCCTAACACCAGGCTGTCTCGCTGGATTGCTTCTCCCTGTCAGCGCCAGACATGTCCACTTCCTGACACCCCTGTCCTTGCTAACCCTCAAAGTCAGACCCCCATCCTGCCCATTGTTGCCCCATCCGCACCTCTGCCCCGTCTTGGAGGGTGTCTCTCTGCTGGGAAGAAGATGATGGTACAAGGTGGCAGCAAAAGTCCTAAAGATATATTCCCCCTTCCAACCTGGTCACTGCCTGGACCGAGCTTCATTTCAACTTGTGTCTCTTTTCCAGGGCCTACCAGGCACCAGGCACTGTGCTGGTATTATAGGAGGTACAGGGAGACCTTCAGGAGGTTAGTGGAAAGCTCAGGGGCTTTGGGTCCAGATGGACCCAAGTGGCACTCCTGGCTCTGCCACTTTTTAACTGTGTGACCTTAGGCAAATTACTCAACCTCTCTGGTCTACAGCTCCCCTTGGCTGTAAAACTGACTGACAATGCCGGCATAGGAGGGTTGCTGCACAGATGGCTATGCACACAGTCACCCCAGAAGGTATGACGGGAGAGAAGCCCCTGGGCGAGGCACAGAGTGCCATGAAGGTAAGGTTCTGGGGCCGAGCAGCCCACCCGGCTGGAGTGTCTCTCCCCCGCTCCCCCAATCTCACCCCCCCGACCCCCGGACAGCATGTCTCTGCCAGAGAATTTAAACAAACAAGCAGACACTAGAGGTAGGTCCAGCACTGCTGTTGTTTGCTGGGGGCCAGAGGAGGAGGACACCAGCGAGTGACCAGCGCAGGGCCACTCGGCTGGGGCAAGGCGAAGCAGAAAGGTCTTCGCTCCAGCTTTGCCCTCTCCCCGTCCCCGGCAGGTGCCCAGAGCTCTCCTGGCTGCCTGCCGCACATGGATGGAGACCTGGCGATCGCCCCGGGCAAAAAGCGTCAAGCCTCCTACACGCGGTGTGACGTTGGCCAAGTCAGTACCCACTTCTAAACCCCAGGCTCTGCCCAGGTAAAAGCAGGAGGTGACATCCCCTGAGCTTCAACTCTCTGTCCCGGCTCCATCAAGCATCCGAGTGCGACCGCTAACACAAAGTGTCACATCTTCCAGGCAGTGTGCCTTCTTAAAGGCCCCTAGACAGGACGATGCTGAACTCAGAGAAACCCCGCATGCATGCTGAAACCTGAGGCACGGCACCACGTGGTGCAGGGGAGATGTGGTTCCAAGGAGCCCATCACGTTTCAGCAGGTAGGGGACTGCTTCCCTGGGAGGCCTGAACCTCGGTCTTTTTTTCAGAAAAACACTGGCGTGTTGAACCCTCACTGTATAAAGCCCCCAGCAGCTCCCCTACCCCACCCTCCACCCACCTGCATAGCATGCAGTGAGAAAAGCCAGGCAGATTAGGCTCAGTCTTGGTTCACCACGTCCAAGCTGTGACTTTGCACACGTCACTTCCTCTGTCTGAGCCTCAGTCTCCTCATCTATAAAATGGGAGTCACGGACCTTGCCAAGGTTGTAGGGAGATCCAGTCTGCCCACCATATCCTCGGAGGTTTGGCAGGGAGGATTGGGGGGTCTGGCAGTATTACAGATACAGGGTGACAGTGAATACAAGCAAAGCTCCTGGCCTAGCCAGAGTAGGGGGCCCATCATGTTACTTCCCTTCCCTTTCTCCTGTCCCTACCCCCGTGCGGGAGCAAACTCCCCGAGAATGCAAGCCCATTATCATTTGGCTACAGTCAAATGGAAAGAAATAGGAAAGTAAGTTTATCCCATCCCATCCCCCTGTTAAAAAAAAAAGAAAAAGAAAAAGACAAGAAGTCACACAATGCATGCCAAAGATGACTCGGGGCGGGGGTATGTTGGCTGGATTCCTGCTCTAGCCTTGCTTTGGAGCAACTGTGTCACCAGGTTGTCACTGAGTTGGCTGCAATGTAGGTTCCTTCAGGGAAATTCTAGGGAAAAATAAAAGAGGCCAAGACCCAAAGTGCCCCCGACTTCTTCGCAAGAAGGGTCCTTTCCCTCCTCCTCTAGTGACCCCCTGGGCCTTGGCCGGAAGCCTGGCCCAATGACCCAAGCCCCCCAGGACAGGTCACAAAGATAAAGCCAGTTAATGATTGGCCCCTGGGAGGAGTCACCCCCACCATGCTGCCTGCCTTCCCTGACCGAGAGGAGAGGGCAGGCCACGGGGAGTGGGAACGACCTCCCCTCGGCTTCCAGCAGCAGCCTGGCCTCACGTCCTCGAGATAGTCCATGAAGCAGACAGTTAGTCAAGGGGTATCCATGTGAGGAGAACTTCAGACCATGATCTTGGGGGCCGAGGGGGGCCTCAGAGGTGGGGCAGGTGGGGGAGGGGTGGGAGTTGGCAGACAAAACACACCCAGTTTTATCTTGCTCACTGATTGGAGTTTTCGTGGAATTCCATCTGAAGGAAAGACTCCGCTGCTAAAGAAGTGTGAAAGTTTGCCGAGACTGGTTTGGCTCAGTGGATAGAGCGTCAGCCTGCGGACTCGGGGGGTCCCGGGGTTCGATTCCGGTCAGGGGCATGTGCCTGTGTTGCGGCTGATTGATGTTTCTCTCTCATCCATATTTCTAACTCTCTCTCTCCCTTAACTATTTTTTAATAGAAAACATTTTTATATATTTGAATTTTTTTCTGTATTAGTGAGTAAAATTTAATTATTAAAACTTTCAGTGAAAAACATCTCACTCTTCCCTGTATAAAATATATTAAAAAAAAAAAAAAAGAAGTGTGAAAGTTCCTCGGCTGGCCAGAGGAGCAGAAGTGAGGCACAGCGTTGTCCAAAGCCACACGGCTACCCAGAGACAACACTGAACTCAGCTCTCTCGACTCCTAGCTTAGTGCCATTTCTACCTCTCCAAGGGCCACTTCATCACTTACTAGGGTCCAGGACTGAGCCAGGCACCTTTGGGATACTGAGAGCTTCTGCCTGCAAGAGCTAACTAGCTGGTTGGGGAGCCGGGCAGTGCCAGGGTACGCTGGGTGCCATGTGCACCTGCAGCAGGTCAGCTGCTGGGCTCAGGGTTCCAGGGTTCGCTCCTCCCTCCCATGTGGAGGAGCTGGTGTGAACCATGGCCTGGGTCCCCTGGAGAGATGGTCCTGCCTACATCTCCCCAAATGCCAGCCTGCTCAGCCAGACCACCTCCTTCCAGAACGCCTGGGAGCACCAGGAAATGTAAGGTAAGGCGGCTCTGCCTGCTGCCAGCTCCCCCAAGTCCCAAGTCCTGGCCCTGGACTGCTCCAGCTCCGAGGCACCTGCTCCCCGGCATTTAACACCATTATGGCCCCGGCATGGTTCACATAGAATTGGGGGCATATGCCAAGCTAGGCATAGACCCCTCAGTTTCTGAATTGTGGGGAGGTCCCGGGGACCCAGAAGGGGGCAGGGGTGGTCAGAGAGGCAGACAGAGGACTCAGGGGCTGGAACAGCAGCGATTGACCAATCAGGTGCCCGTGCTGGGCTGTACCAGCTGCCTGTCTGCCCTACCCCGGTCCACTCTCGACTCGAGGCTGGAATGTGCAGTTCCCAGCCGACAAGGAGGCCTGCCTGGGGCCCTGATCCGCACGCTTCCATACCTCCTCCACTCCTGGGAAGACCACGCCAGGACTCCCCCGACTCTCTGGACATACGCGTAGCCCACACTCGCCATAGCAGGGACCTCACAGGTTCCAGCCACTGATGAAAACATGGCAGACGTGGCCAAGCCCACCCTTGGCCTGGAATCCCAGCCCCAAGTACCCAGATCACAGACAGTATAAGTAACCAAAGCATTTTCCTTTCACTTTCACTTTCCGTGGGCATCTCCATCCCTCCTCTCCTCCTTCTCTCCCCGCCCCCTTCTCTGCCAGACCCCCCTGTCCCAGGAGGACAACTGGCCTGTCCTAGTGGGTCCTATTGGCTGAGTGCTTCTCTGCGCCCATCAGAACTTGAGGTTCTCTGAGTCCCCTGGGAGGTGACTGCTCCCCATTTTCCACTCGCTGTTGGGAGCCAGGCTGGGTAGTGGGGGCCAAGCTAGGGGGAGAGATGGTCTTCTCATCTCCCCAACTCCCATCGGCCTTCCAGAGACTAAGGGAGAAGCTGGAGGAGGGAGATTGCTGAGGAGACGGGACACATTCCTGCCCATCGGGTGCTAGGGGACCTGGGGTGGCAACTCCAGAGAGCACAGTGAGGGGCATCAAGGCCCGCCCCTGACAGGCTCTGAAGGACAAAGGCGGGCACAGTGAGTCTGCCTTCACCAGATGCATCATCGCCCTCCCCACGGTGTGACCCTCTCTCCACCGCTCATCCACCAATCTCCTCTTCCCTCAGGTCTGCAGGCTGAAGGCCACAGGAAAGGGAATCACAATACCAGATATCAAGTTATACTACAAAGCCACTATAATCAAAACAGCCTGATACTGGCACAAGAACAGGCATATAGATCAATGGAATAGAACAGAGACCTCAGAAATTGACTTAAACCATTATTCTCAATTAATATTTGACAAAGGAGGCAAGAGCATACAACGGAGTCAAGGTAGTCTCTTCAATAAATGTTGTTGGGAGAATTAGACAGATACATGCAAAAAATAAAATAAAACTAGACATCCTAATACACCACACACACACACACACACACACACACACACACATCCTGCCGCCACCACCGCCTATGATGGGGTCCCACCAAGAAAAGAAGTGTGCTCTCCCAGAAGTCCAGCAGTTCCAGGCAGGCTGATCAGGGCTGTAAGAGGCTGGACATCTGTCCCATGAGCACTCTGCCCCCCAGTACTGCCAGGGGGGTTACCTTGAAAGTCCCTCACACAGAGTGTCTCTGAGCCATGGCACTGAGCACTGCTGCTTCCTGGGTAGCTCCTCAGGTGTCCCCATGGGGGGCCATGGCTGGGAGTCAGGACAACTAAGTTCAAAATCAGAAACTGTCGCTGCCTTGCTGTGTGGCCCAGAGCAGAGCCCTGCCTGTCTCTGGCCTCAATGTCCTCTCCCGAGAGTAAAGCATGGACCGGTTTCTAAAGCTTTGTTAGGGCTCCAGTCAATGGCCGTAGGGACTGGGGAGAAAGCTGTAAGGCCTGCGCTGTGGACACTCTGGCCCGTGGCCTGGCTGATGGAGATGGCAGGAGGACCAGAGAGCCCCACCCGGGACCACCTCTCAGAGATGCTACCGAGATACCTGCAGTGCACGTGGGTGGGGACGCAGAGGGTAGGGGCGCTTCCATCCATTGTCTGATAAACACCCTGGGTTTTCCGATGGCCACCATCCAGAACAGTGGGATTGGAGCAAGGATTTAAGTTAGATAAGCGAGGCCTACCCAACGCATCGGCTCTGGGGGATTTACAGGGCGATAGTAGCAGGATGTTTACTTAGAGACTTCTAAGCCGGCTCCCTACCTGGATGAAATGTCAGGGAGTGGGAGAGAAGGGGAGAGAAAGGCGGAGAGGTGAGAGAGGGTGTCAGCTCCTGCCCCCCCTTTGGGAGCAGAGGTGGGTGGGGTGCCTGTGTTCTGATCTGGGAGCTGAAGTGGGGGAAGGAATTCGTCAGGGGTGTGGTGGGGCCGAGAGCAGGGCAGCAGGGGAATGGAATGAGAAGGCTGTCAAGTGGCAAAGCAAGTGTTTGTGGGAAATGGAGGGAAAGACCATTCCCCGTTGGGAGGGGATGAGAGGGCACTTGGCCCTGGGCTCCCTGCCCGGGCACCCGAGCCACACTCCAGGCACAGCAGGGCCCCCACTGTGGCATCAGCTTGGGCAGGGGAGCCCAGAGCCACTGTTCGGGGAGTAGAAATGGCACCCCCAGGCACTGGGAAGGGGAGGGCTGGGGGTGTCCCTGGGGCAGACTGTGAGGACAAGGGGCTTCTTTCCCCAAAAACTGACAGGGCACTGTGGCCAGTCCTGCTTTGTCTTGGCGGAGGGAAGCAGCCACATCCCTCACCTGGGGGCAGCTGGTAAGGCTCCAGGAGAGAGTCTGCCCTTGCTCTTCTCCTGGCCTGGCACACGGGCAGATGGGACAGTTCTGTAACGCATTCCTAGGCCCTCCTCCTCCTCTGTCCAAACCAGGAATCTCTGATCTCCTGAGGGAACTGAGGCTGAAAACCCAGCCAGGGAGGAAGTGCCTTTGGCCCTCTATACACCTTTTTTGCTGCAGGGAGGACCAAGTAAGGGGAAGAATGAGCAAGAGAGTGGAGCCAACCCCCCCCCCCCAAAATGCCACAGCCAAATGATGGGCCGAGGTTAGGGCAGGGTACCGTGATGGGGGCCAGGTCCCATCCTCCCCTTGTGACTTAAAGCCCCTCTGGCAACTCCTGACTGTCAAAAGACAGAACTGCAGTTGCCCCCCCACACCCCCCAGGGCTGGCAGGGGCAGTCTCCAGGCCCCTGGACACTGCCCTGCCCGAGGGGAAGGTGAGAAGTGGAGATGGGCTGTCTGGTTGGGCTGGCAGGGCACGGGCTAGAGAGCGCCTTCTGAGACCCATAGGCCGGAGAGCCCTCCAGTCGGAGGTGGGGGGCCTTGAATCCCCACCGCCTGAGCCCACAGCACCATCTTGCTGACCCTTCCCATCAGCAGGCTTCAGATGAAGCTGTTGTCTGACTGCAGACACCCTCCAGACATTCTTGGAAGCCCAGGGCCCCCTCCTCAATCAGGACCCCTCCTGGGTGGCTTCCCCAGTGCCACCCCAAGCCTCTAGAGGGCGAGGGAGAGCAGTGCTGGACTTCAGCCCCTGGGGCATAAACAGGTAGCTCTCTGCACAGGCCCCTGGGACCAACCAGCTGCCCCCACCCTCTGCTCCTAGGGGAGGGGCCGCCTGCTGGAGGCTAGGCAGCCAGGTTCAGCCATCTAGACACAGAAGAGTCTGGGCCAGACCTGGAAGGGGCTATTTGGAGGGTGCAGGGACAAGAAGGGAGGGTTTGAATAGTAGAATGATTATCTGAGACCGAACCCTGTCCCCCTGTTCAACTGGGGACAGAAAGGAGAGCAGTGGCCTGGCCCTGGGAATTTCTGCCAGACTTTGGAATAAAAAGAGTATTTGGCCCACACAGCAAAG
>NW_006300048.1:3281607-3282150 GCF_000327345.1 Myotis davidii | reverse complement strand
CTCTCTCTCTCTCTCTCTCTCTCTCCCATTCAGGGTCATAACTAAAGTGAGGCAAATGAGGCAGCCAGGGCACAAAATTTGAGGAGGTGCTTACTCTCAAGTGCAGGCTTGGTCCTGATAGTGAGGGGCTCCCTAACACTGCACCTGTCACCTCACTCCCTCATCCAAGTCCCAGTCCTGCCCTCTGGGCTGCCTGTCATGGGGACTAAAGCCACAGGAATATGTGAGGCAGAGGCTAGGTAGATGAGGAGAGGGATCACTTTCCACACCACCCCTCAAAGGAAAGAAGTGGCCCCTAACTCAGCTAGAGGGGAAGGGAGCTAAGGATGAGAAGGGACACGACTGTCGGTCGCCTGAGCCTGGGCCCTGGGTGTGTGTCTGTCTGTGTCAGCGTCTGTGTGTGTGTTGTGCATCCAAATTGTGGGTCTGCCCGTTTCTAGCTCTGTGTCGTTGGGCAAGTTACCTAACCTCTCTGAGCCTTAGTCTCCTTAAAAACTTGCGATAAGAATACTTACATTGTAAGGTTGTCGTGAATTAAATGAG
>NW_006300048.1:3280956-3281434 GCF_000327345.1 Myotis davidii | reverse complement strand
CCAGCCAGACAAGCCCCCTGACAGCCCCAAACACACAGTGCTTCGTTCTGAATCCTGGTCTATGCCCCAACAGTCATGAAGTCGCAAACTCTTAAAACGAGAAGACTCTCTAGACCACTTCTGCTCAGGGGTCCCCCCAGAACTCCTACAGCGTTGGTCTCCATCTCTCATGCCAGCCTCGAATTGCTATTCCATGCATTTAACTTTGTGAGTGTGTGTGTGTGTGTGTGTGTGTGTGTGTGAGAGAGAGAGAGAGAGAGAGAGAGAGAGAGAGAGAGAGAGATCTATATATATATATGTATGTATAGATATATATAGATGTATATGTATTTGTTGATTTCAGAGAGGAAGGGAGAGGGAGATAGAAACATCAATGATGAGAGAGAATCGTTGGTCGGCTGCCTCCTGCACGCCCCTCACTAGGGATAGAGTCCACAACCTGGGCATGTGCCCTGACCGGGAATGGAGCCAACACCTG
>NW_006300048.1:3280379-3280906 GCF_000327345.1 Myotis davidii | reverse complement strand
CATTCAAAACACTTCTGGACTTTACTTCTTTTTGTGAATTGACCTCAGACTTCGCTGTGTGCCAAACAAGGAAATCAATCTCATAATTTGATGCCACACCTTGTTTAGGACCAAAAAAAAAAAAGGTGTTGTCATTACCTGTTCAATTCACACTCACTCTTCCAGGTCACATGTCTTGGCATTAAACAACTTTTGGCTCTTTCCACATACTGTTCAGTTCCCAAGAATGAAATCTTGACATCGTTGAGGAAATTTTTTTTCTTCAAAAAAAAATTTTTTTTCAATTATGGTTGCCATTCAATATTATTATATTCCAGGTGTACAGTATCATGGTTAGACATTTATATAACTTATAAAGTCTAGTACCCACTTGGCACCATACATAGTTATTACAATATTATTGACTGTATCGCCTATGCTGTGCTGTACATCCCCATGACAATTTTGTAACTGCCAATTTGTATTTCTTAATCTCTTCACCTTTTTCACCCATTCCTCCAACCCCCGCCCATCTGGCAACCATCAGT
>NW_006300048.1:3265725-3272008 GCF_000327345.1 Myotis davidii | reverse complement strand
ATATTTATGTGAGTGTGTGTGTGTGTGTGTGTGTGTGTGTGTGTGAGAGAGAGAGAGAGAGAGAGAGAGAGAGAGAGAGAGAGAGAGAGAGATCTCCAAGCACACATAGTAGGGACTGTATTTTTCAGTGACCTGTATCACACACACCCCCCACCTCCAGCCTAAAGAGTAATACGGGCCTGCTGGTGTGAATCCCCACAGGAGCCTCTTTGTGGATAATGATGATAATCACGGTAGATACTGCCCTGGATGGCACCCCTACAGTGTGCCTTATGTTATCGCATTAATCCCCACAATAACCCTGTGACGTAGATTATAATTGTAAAACTACAGCTTGGAGTCTTTGAGTAACTTGCCTAAGGCAATTCAGCAAATGAAAAACAGAGCTGGGGTTTAGGCTGGCTGGCTCGGAAGCCGCACTCTGGTTTGAGTAAAAGAATGGACCCCAAACCAACATTTCCTTTTCGTACTCAAAGGAGGAAATCACAGTAAAGCAAGGTGATACCAAAACTTCAGTCAAACGATTTCAGGGTTTCCAAGCAGAGTTTGTGGGAGGTAGAGTCCCATCAGACTGTTCAGAGTGCAGCCAGGCCCTCTGTCACTGCAGAAACGGCACCCGGGTGGTCTTCCCTTACTCAGGTTTTAGAATGGTGTTTAGTAAGTGAGGTTGAAAAAATACTTATCCCAGAGTGAGTCAGAACAATTACTTACCTAGATCGCTCAATCACCAGAATATCCCAACCGATCCTAGCTCTATTTTAACTGTCTATGGGAGAAACTTATTTCCTGTCCCTTGGTTGATCAATAATTTAGCAACTTTTTGATAATGAAATGGACAACTGTGGTCAGTCAGCAGATAGTACATGGAGTACCCACCCACCAGAAAACCACTTGCTGACTGGTTTTCACATGTGCCGCCACCAATCCGTAGCTGTTATGACAAAATTTGGCCATGGGGAGTGTGTTCGACTTCTGGCCTCCTTTGCTGTCTTCCTTTTGTCATTCTGGGGCTAAACTGACTTCGAATGTCAACTACATTCCTCTCCCTGTGACTCAGTTTCCTGATCTAGAAAATGGGGATGGTAACAATACTGACTCCCACAAGGTCATGGCAAGGACTTCTGCACTCGCTTGCCCCTGTAGTCACCTCTCATGCTCAACAAAGACTTAGAATCGATCAAACTTCATGGGCAGAGAGGTAGTGGGAGCTTACCCAGTTCAGCTTAATTTTTTCTGATAGGGAAGGCAAAACCTTCTGCAACCCGAATGGTTTGTCCCAAATCACATACCATTTGCTTCCAAAGCACTTGTGAAATCTTATACATCCAAACACGGGGCCCAACATATTTGGACCAAGGAAATCAAGTTCATTCAAAACACTTCTGGACTTTACTTCTTTTTGTGAATTGACCTCAGACTTCGCTGTGTGCCAAACAAGGAAATCAATCTCATAATTTGATGCCACACCTTGTTTAGGACCAAAAAAAAAAAAAGGTGTTGTCATTACCTGTTCAATTCACACTCACTCTTCCAGGTCACATGTCTTGGCATTAAACAACTTTTGGCTCTTTACATACTGTTTCAGTACTAAAGAAGAAATAAATGATTTTTCTGAATTTTAATTTTTAATTACAGTTGACATTCAATATTATTTTATATTAGTTTCATGCATACAGCATAGTTAGACAGTTATATCATTAACGAAGTGATCCCCTTATAAAGTCTAGTACCCACTTGGCACCATACATAGTTATTACAATATTATTGACTGTATCGCCTATGCTGTGCTGTACATCCCCATGACAATTTTGTAACTGCCAATTTGTATTTCTTAATCTCTTCACCTTTTTCACCCATTCCTCCAACCCCATCCCATCTGGCAACCATCAGTTTGTTCTCTGTGTATATGAGTTTGTTTCTGTTTGTTTGTTTTATTTTTTAGGTTCCACATATAAGTTAAATCATATAACATTTGTTTTTCTCTGTCTGACTTATTTCACTTAGCATAATACCATCTAGGTCCATCTATGTTGTCGCAAACGGTAAGACTTCATTCCATTGTATATATGTACGACATCTTTTTTATCCAATCATTGATCGATGGAAACATAGGGATGCATATATCTTTTAAAATTAGTGATTTGGACTTCTTCAAATAAATACTCAGAATGGGATTGCTGGATCATAAGATGGTTCTATTTTAAATTTTTCTCTCTCATTTTTGTTTTGTTTTGTTGTTGTTTTGTTTTGTTAATCCACACCCAAGGGTATTTTTCCATTGATTTTTTTTTTTTTTAGAGAGAGAGAGCGAGAGTGGAAGGGGGCAGAGAGACAGAGAAAGGGAAACATCGATGTGAGAGAGACACATTAATTGGTTGCCTCCCTAATGCACCCCCACTGGGCCCCTGCAACAAAAGTACATGCCCTTGACCAGACTCAAACCTGCAACCCTTCAGTTCACAGGCTGACACTCTAACCACTGAGAAAAACCAGCTAAGGCCTATTTTTAATTTTTTTAGGAACCTCCATACTATCTTCCATAGTGTCTGCACCAGTTTGTGATCCCACCAATAGTGCACGAAGGTTCCCTTTTCTTCACATCTTCCACAACACTTGTGTTTATTGATTTATTGATGTTAGCCATTCTGTGGTGATATCTCATTGTGGTTTTGATTTGAATTGAGCACCTTTCATGTCTATTGGTCATCTGTAATGAGGAATTTTTAAAATTTAATAAAAGCTCTAAAGGCAACTCATTTGTTGATTCATACATTTAGTAAATATTTATTAAAACTTTCTTACATACTAGTCCCTGTGCTGGGGGATAAAATACCACAGTAAACCAGACGGACACAATTCCTGCCTCATGGAATGTACAGGTTAGCTCCTGAGGAGAGCTTACATGATACATGGGATTGATAATTTTAATAAAAGCCTCTAATAGCAGATTAAGCGACTTCCAGGAAATAATGGCAGCCTAAACTTGCATGCACTTTTGAGATAGAGTTAGATTTAACGTATGAAAACTTTGTCTAGAATTTCTGCAGCAACACTCATGAGGAATATTAGTCTATAGTTTTCTTTTCTTGTAATATCTTGGTCTGGTAATATTGGCCAAAGAATGAGTTGGAAGTATTCCCTCCCCTATTACTTTCTATAGAATTGGTCTTATTTCTTCCATAAATGTTTGGCAAATGTTATCAGTAAAGTTATCTGGGCCTTGAGTTTTCTTTGTGGAAAGGCTTTTAACCACAAATACAACTTTTTAAAAGCAGCTCTAGGTCTATTCAGGTTACCTCTTTCTTTTTGAGTAAACTTCTGTAGTTTGTGTCTTTCATGAAATTTGTTTACTCATCTAAATTATGGAAATTATTGCAGTAAAATTATTCATAATGTTCTCAAATTATTCATTTAACATGTGTATAATCTATAGTGAAATCACCACTTTCATTCTTTATATTGGTAATTTGTGTCTTCTCTCTATTTTTCCTGCTCAATTTGGCTCAGTGTTTATCAATTTTATTGTATTTTATTTTATATTTTTATTGATTTTTGGAGAGAGAGGAAGGGAGAGGGAGAGAGAAAAAGAAACATCAGTTGGCTGCCTCTTGCATGCTCCCTGACCATGGATCAAGCCCAAAACCCAGGCATATGCCCTGACTGGGAATCGAACCAGCAACCTTTTGGTGCACAGACGACAGCCAACCAACTGAGCCACACCAGCCAGGGCTCAATTGTATTGCTCTTCTTGAAAAAACAGCTTTTGGTTGTATTGATCTTCTCTAATGTTTTTTCTGTTTTCTATTTTATTAACTTTCTCTGCTATTTACTAGTTCCTTTCTTCTGCTTACTTTGTGTTTATTTTTCCCTAAAGTTTTTTTAATTTATTAAAATTTAGACTAAAAATAATAATAATATAGGAACAATTTTTTCACTTATTTTTGTGCTCTAGAATAACCTTTCTATTTCAAAAGCTCTTGGTAGTATGAAAACACACCCAATAATTCATTCATCAAATATTTATTGAGCACTGACTATGTGTTAGGTACTATTCTAGGCACTGGAAGTAGAAGAGTGAATAAACAAAGTTAATACCCTCACTTATCTCACTTCTGGTTGGAGAACACAGGCAATAAATGAATAGCCCAACACATATATAATATGTCAGGTGGTAATAAACACTGTGCAGAAAAACAAATGAGGTGAGGAGATAGAGGCTGAGCAGGGGTAGGGAGGGGAATATACTATTTCTATTTTAGGTGGGGTCAACAAAGGGCTGGAAAGCCATGACTTGTCTGGGGAAGAGTTCTCCAGGCTGTGAGAGAAGCACATGCAATATCCCTGACATTGAAACATGCTTGTCTTTTTGAGGAAAGGTAAGAACGTCTAACTGGCTGGGGAGAGGGGCAGCCAGGGGTCAGAACATGTGGATTCTGATAGGCTGCTGCAGAAACATCACTTTTCATGGAGAATTCTAAGATGGCCTCCCAGGGTTCCTCCTCCCTCCCCCATGTACAGTAGTCCCCCCTTATCCATGGTTTTGCTTTCCATGGTCTCAGTTACCCGCAGTCAATTGTGGCCCAAAGATATTAAATGGAAAATTTCAGATAAAAACAATTCATACGTTTTAAATTGCATGCTGCTCTGAGTAGGGTGATGAAATCCTATGAAGTCCAGCTCCATCCTGCCCAGGGTGTGAATCATCCCTTTGTCCAGTATCTGCGCTGTGTACACTACCCTCCTGTTAGTCATTGAGTAGCTGCCTCAGTAATGGGAGAGGGAGAGGGTGAGGGAGAGGGAGAGACCACATTCATATAATTCACATAGTTTATAGAACTCAGTACTACCTGCAGTTTCAGGCATCCTCTGGGGGGTCTTAGAATGTATCCCTTCAGATAAGGTATGGCTCTTGCAATTCAAGGACTGTGATGTGGGCGCCTTCATTGTGATTAGGTTGTTATATGGCACAGTTGGCCATGGAAATAAGAGGTTATCCCAATGGGCTTGACCTAATCACACGAACCCTCTAAAAGAAGAGTTTTCTCAGCAACAAAAATCAAACAACCTAATTCAAAAATGGGCAAAGACTTGAAGAGACATTTCTCCAAAGAAGATACATAAATGGCCAATAAGCACATGAAAAGGTGCTCAACATCACTAATCATTAGGGAAATGCAAATCAAAACTGTGATGAGATACCACTTCACACCCATTAGGATGGCTGCTATGAAAGGGAAAGGAAGGAAGGAAGGAAGGAAGGAAGGAAGGAAGGAAGGAAGGAAGGAAGGAAGGAAGGAAATAACAAGTGTTGCTCAGTGGTTAGAGCGTCGGCCCACGGATTGAAGGTCAGGAGTTTGATTCTGGTCAAGGGCACGGACTTCGGTTGCAGGCTCCATCCCCAGCCCCAGTCGAGGTGTGTGTGGGAGGCAGCCGATCAATGTCTCTCACATTGATGTTTCTCTCTGTCTGTCTCTCCCCGTCCCTTCCATTCTCTCTAAAAATCAATGGAAAAATATCCTCAGGTGAGGATTAACAACAACAACAAAAAAGAAAATAGCCAGTGCTAACAAGGATGTGGAGAAACTGGAAGCCTTGTGCAGTGTAGGTGGGGATGCACAATGATACAGGCACTGTGGAAAGCAGTATGTGGGTTCCTCAAAAACTTAGAAAAGGAATTATCATATGATCCAGCAATCTGTTTTCTTCGCAGCATTCCTCGCAGTAGCTAAAATGTGGAAGCAACGCAAGGATCCACGGACGAACGACTGAATAAGCAAACTGTGGTGTGTTCACACAATGGCGTCTCATTCAGTCTTAACACGGAAGGCAATTCTGCTCTCTGCTACAATGTGGGTGAACCTTGAGGACATCATACTAAGCAAAATAAGTCGATACGAAAGGACAAACATGCACGATTCCACTTAGACAAAGTCCTTAGAGTAATCAAAATTACAGACACAACGTGTCATGGCAGGTGCCAGGGGCTAGGAGGAGAAGAGAATGGGCGTCATTGTTTGATGGGTCCTGGGTTTCAGTTTTGCAGGATGAAAAGCGTGCTGGAGGCGGAGGGGTGTGCGATGTTATACAGGCATTGAATGCAGCTGAACTGTACACTTAAAATGGTCACGACGGTAACTTTTATGTTACGTGTATTTTAATCCCCATAAAAAATATTGATAAAGAAAAAAAAAAAGCAAAGAGTTTTCTTTGGCCGGTCAGAGAAGAGGAAGTTGGAGATTTCCAGCATGAGAAGGAGTTGATGTGCCACTGCTAACTTCAACCT
>NW_006300048.1:3258540-3265709 GCF_000327345.1 Myotis davidii | reverse complement strand
GGGGGGGGGGGGGTGCGGGGCCGTGTGGCAAGGAACACGGGCAGCCTCGGGAGGCGTGAGCAGCCGCGGCCGGCAGCCAGCAAGGAAACGGGACCTCAGCACTCCAGTCACAAAGGGCTGCCTTCTGCCAACAATAAGAATGAACTTGGACGTGGATTTTTCCTTCAGAGCCTCCAGATAAAAACTCAGTCCAGCTAACACCTTGATTTCAGCCTTTTGATACCCTGACCAGGGAACCCGGCCACAGCACGCCAGGCTTCTGAGCCACACAACCGTGGGCTGATAAAGAAATGTTGGGGGACATTGTCTAGCCAGCAGTCGGCAAACTCATTAGTCAGCAGAGCCAAATATCAACAGTACAACGACTGAAATTTCTTTTGAGAGCCAAATTTTTAAACTTAAACTATATAGGTAGGTACATTGTTATTAACTTAACTAGGGTACTCCTAAGGCTTAGGAAGAGCCACACTCAAGGGGCGAAAGAGCTGCATGTGGCTCGCGAGCTGCAGTTTGCCGACCACTCTAGTCTCTTGTACTGACCACTTGGAAGGCTGGCTGAGGTTTATGTAAGTGTTTCAAGGAACAGCTGCGCTCGGTAGATGCACGGCTTTCCTTCAGTCTTCCCCTCTTCTGGGAAGTGCAAGTTGCTGATAGAGCTCACCCTCCACCCAAAAGCAGCTCCCGGCTTTCCCTTCCGCTGCCAGGAGCACCGCCTGGCCCACGTGCCCAAGCTCGGAACCTTTGACTCACACTCAGTTCCTCCCACTCCCATCCTCCCCATAGCCAGGGTCCTAGAGGTTCATTTTCCAAAATGCCTCCCCATAAACCCCAGGCTTTGTGTTCCCACCACCATCAGCCCACTGAGGCCTCGTTAGCTCTCCCCTGCATGTCGGCAAGGGCTCACTAAGGGCTTCACCATCCCCCCTTCCCCGCCTCAGATCCTCCTTGGTCACCAGCACCTGGCAAATCCCCATAAGATAACACTTGGCACCGGTAAACTCTTCCTCTAACACCCCCATAGGCTCCTCACTGGTCACTTGGGTGAACTGGGTGCCCCAAACCAGGCTGTCAGCATCTTGAGAGCAGGGGCCATGTGCTGGGCATCTTCGTGGCATCATTGGTGCTCCATGTCTGTGTGAGGCTATTCATGATAACGGTCATGAGCATGAGAATTTGGAGGCCTCGCTTTCTTCCAGGTCAGAGAACACCGGCCTGGGTTGTCACTCTCCCACGCTCGAAAGACAATCAGAAGCAGGGGAAAGCCGTGGAGCGTATCTACTCCTCTCTCTAAACCTACTGCCCCCCACCACTCCCCATACCAGGAACTCCGGCCAGCATGCTCCCACCCCAGTACTTCCTTATCAGTATCAGCTGTCAGATCTTTTGTTCATGATGAAGGGCTCCCTTCCCAGCGGCATTTGCAATTTCATAAGCAGACAGCCTTTAAGAGGCAAAAGTTAATGGTGGGGTTTCAAGTATCAGTTGTTGGTGGAGTGAGATGTTTGGACAGGGATATAAAGCTTTGCTCTTGCATCCAAAAGTGGGGGAATCCATGTGGCAGGACTGATGCCGATAAAAGAATGGCATTGGACACGGGTACCTGCCCCCCACAACTGGGGACAGAACAAGAATCCAAAAAATGGGCAAGATTCAGAGTCTGGAAGGAATCCCTGGTGAGATGATGGAGAGGACCTTTGCTAGTTGTGGAATGTGGAGATCTTAACAGAATACAAGGAAAGCTCCTCTCTGTCCCCCCCTTCTCCTGCACCTTAAAAGTCAAGCCGGGTTGGGGGGCCACTCGGTTTGGAAGCACAGGGAAAGCTCCTACGGCCTTGCTCATTCTCATGCCTCATCCTCAATACCACGTCCAAAGAGGGTGGACCCCCCTCTCCCTAAGTCCAGCCCACCTCCAGGATTGGGCGGTGAAGAAGGCATCTTCTAAGTTCATCAACCTCTCCCTAGTCTGTCTGTCCTGTTCCCCCTGCGGAAGCCTCTGCGCAACCCTTTCCTCCCATAATTGTAGCCCACAGCTTCCTGGACCCAGAGGGGGAAGCCTGTGTGTGTGTGTGTGTGTGTGTGTGTGTACGCACGTGTGTGCTTGCAGGTCGGGGGTGGTAATGGAATAGGAGGAAGGGAGGACGATTGCGCAGCTGGGTTGGGGGGACTGGCCTCCTGGCATCCTGGGGGAGTCTTCCTCCTTAATTGCTTGCGTTCTACAGCTGTCATCGCTAACGAGAAATTAAAAAGCACCCTGACCCCTGCCCCCACCCCTGCCCCCGTGGCTCACAAGTGCTCCCTCAGCACGTTGCTCTTGGAGAAGCACCCAGCGGAAGACGCTGTGGACACACAGAGTGCCTGGGCTGGCGGCTCCCAGCCCCTTACAGGGGTAGGCGGGGGCCACAGCAGGGAGGGGAGGTGGGAGTGGGCCCCAGCGTCCCTGCTCCTGCTCTGGTTTTCTGGACGGCCCTAATTATTTTATATATCCTGCTTCATAATCCCCACAGCTCTTCTGGGACTTGTCAAACCTCAGGCCAAGATACGGAGTCTGGGAAATAGGTCCCTGGAACTGCAGATTGAAGATCTATACTCAACCGCCCTGCACAGTGAGCAGCTGTGTAAGATGCAGGACAAGGAAGGAGGGTCAACCCCGCAGCGAGGAGGGTCTCAGTGAACCCGAGGAAGAATTGCCCCGCTGTCTCTCGGTCTCCTCTCTGAGGATAAGGAGGCTCTGCCTAGCAGCGCCCACCGAAGTCTGTGTGACCTGGCCCTGCTTCCCACCCCACCCGGGACTCAAGGCCTGACACGAACTTAATTGCTCTCAGAGTGGGCTTCCCAGCACCTACAGATATGAGACCATCCTCGCAGTTCCTCCCCTTCTCCCTCCCCTCCTCCCCCAAGGACCACTGGATTTTTATAAGCAAAATGCTGTGTTCTAAGGCCTTCCCTTCCCATTTGCCACCTGCACCTCCTGGCACAGTTCTACACAGTACAGCCAAGTGGGGACGTTGTGCACCCAGGTTATGAATGGCCTCTCCCAAGAGAACCCAGCTCTTTCACTTCAAATAACACTGCCATGAACATCTTTGTTCACATAGTTGAGTGGATATTATTCTTTTTTTTTAATTAATCAGGAAGATTTATTTGATAATAAGAGCTTTATTTTTTTAATTAAATCTTTATTGTTCAGATTATTACAGTTGTTCCTCTTTTTCCCCCCATAGCACCCCTCCACCCGGTTCCCACCCCACCCTCTGCCCTTACGCACCCCCTCACTGTCCTCATCCGTAGGTGTACGATTTTTGTCCAGTCTCTTCCCGCACCCCCCGCACCCCTTTCTCCCCGCCCCGAGAATAGTCAGTTCACCAATTTATTCTGTTCATCAGATTATTTATTCATTTGATTTTTAGATTCACCTGTTGATAGATGTGTATTTGTTGTTCATAATTTGTATCTTTACCTTTTTCTTCTTCTTCCTGTTCTTAAAGGATACCTTTCAGCATTTCATATAATACTGGTTTGGTGGTGAAGAACTCCTTTAGCTTTTCCTTATCTGTGAAGCTCTTTATCTGGATATTATTCTTGAATGTATTTGCTATTGTCCTTGTTTAGATATTGTGGGGATTCATGATACGCGACCTCGTTTCAAGTTGTAGCCATCCCTCGGTACCATAGGGGGGATTGGTTCCAGGACCCCCCACAGATACCAAAATCCACAGATGCCCAAGCCCCTTAGATAAATGGTCCAGTACATGCCCCACGCACAGCCTCCCATATACTTGAAACCACCCCTCAATTACTTACAATGCCTAATGCAATATAACATGCTGTGTAAGTTGTCGTTTAGGGAATAAAAATAAGGGATAAAGGTCTGTACCTGTTCAGTGCGGATGCGACCATCACAGGCCTACTGTGTAGCTCATCTCCACAACACCTAACTGCTTGTTTAATATTCCCCATCTGCAGCTGGGGGAATGCGGACGTGGCGCCCACCGGTCCAGAGGGCCCACTGTGTTCCTCACGTCAGCGTAGCTGGTGCCTTCACAGGCTTTCTCACATGCCAGGCACCTATCAGACAACAACCAGCCTTGGGAGCTCTGTGTTGTTTTGAAGTTTTTAGTGTTACAATAAGGTTTTCCAGCTCAAAATGATTGAGTATCTGTACACGAAGACAACCAACCGTTGCCACACACAAGTGGTTCCCAGATCAGGTTAGTTTTACGTCCTGGCAACTCGTCCATAAATCCATTTCTACGTAAGTCAGAATGCTTTCAAAGCTGGAGGTACACAGAGCAGGTATCTGTGCGGCAGCCACGCAAACTCAGGGGAGAGGGCGCCACCCGCTCTCCTCGCCCTGAGCACCGTGTACACCCCACAGGCAGCACCCTCTCCCCACAGCTGCTGGGCCAGCCTGCCGCACGAGACTTTACATAAGCCGGCCTTCCGGAAGTGTGCACCTCTACAGAGGTGGAAGGTACAAGGAGAAATGTAAACAGCCGGGATTAGTGGGTGTGAGTTTAATTCGGGGTAACTGATAGTGCAAGACCACTTTAAAAATAATGTAAGCATACTCAGAATCAAGCTACGGCAGGACGCCGGCTGCGCGCCCAGCCCTGTGGAGGGGTTGTCAGATAATTAAGAGATGTCATGAGACACGGTCCCTACCTCCGTGATGCTTATAATCAAGTTGTGGACAGGAGCGCTAGACTCCGCTAAAGCGGGCTTCCGTGGGCCCCCCACTCGGCTGGGCTGGGGCTCAGGCCACCGTTCACTTAGTGCCCCTCCCTCTCCCCCACACTACGCTCTAGCCAAGCTCTGTCCTCATACCGTCCCCCAGCGTGTCCCCCACAGGACTCCTCCACTTCGTGTTTGGAACATTCCTGTGCATGTCACTGATACTCTTGCTATGGCAATGTCAAAAGCACTCCCCACCCTGCCCCCCTCCCTCAACTTCCTTCCTTGCCTCCCCAGTATCTTTGGGGGGCTCCAGTGTTTCTGACTTATATCTATTCCGGCCTCCTCCCCAAACACAGCGCAGGGGAACTCAGAATGGAGGGGGGAGAGAGGAGTGGACAGGCCTCCACCATCTGTATGTTCTCAGCAATCAGTCCTCCCCCAACGCCTCTCAAGCGGGGGGTGGGGGGTGACTGCTGAGTCAGGATATTCCTCACATTCCCTCCCTTCTCCCCTGCCAGCCCAAATGCCACAAGCCCTGCCTCTGAGTGACCGGCCTCAGCCAAGTGGCCGCTCTCCCCACTCTGACCCCAGCCCAAGACCAGCCCTCCTCCCTCACACCCAAAGGAAGGAGGTCACCCTGCCCGCTGTCCTTTGGGGCCCTGCTGGGAGGAGGGGTGGGGGGCTATACTGCCTCCTGCTGTCCCTGTTCCCCTCCCTCACCACTGGCTCCATCTCCCCCAACCAGCTGCACTTACAGGATCTGCTGCCAGTGGTCAGGAAAGGAGAGCAAAGGTGGCGGGGAATCGGGAGCAGGCAGCCCCCCAACACACAGCCAGCTGGGTACCACACAGAGGCATAGTCACCCCTTTGGTGCAGCGTGGTCAGGGGAGACCCAGTGTGCAGAGGCCACCCTGGAGGGAGGCCCCAGGGAAGATGTTCAATCCCCGGGAGCCCCAGACTGAAGGCCTTGCCCTGTCCTCAGGGAGCTTCCAGTCTGATGAGGGGGACCCCCAAAGACCAGTGGGCGAGGGAAGGAAGCTGCTCCCTCTCCCCAACATATCCTGACGTATAAATAAACAAAGGCTCCAAAGTTCAAGGGCAAAGCGGTCTGAGCGAGCCGGGAAGGAGTCAGAAGCACAGGAGTAATCAGCCGGTTAGACTGGTCTGAGCAGGAAAGGAAGGCTTCCTGGAAGAGGAGGGCTTGAGGAACAGAGAACCTTTCTGGGGGCTCAGAGATATGCAAGGAGGACAAGCCACTCTGGATAGGAAGGCCCAGGCAGAGAGAGGGTCCTCCCGGCAGCGGGGCTGGGAATGCGCACTGACAGGGAGCAGGAGTCCCAGGCTACCTGCCAGGGTTGGCAGTGGCCACAGACCCTCCTCAGTGCATGTGGCATTTGGCCACAGGACTCCTAGGGTGGCTCCATGACGGGCCCCCATGTTCGGCTTCATGCTCCACTGTCAAACAAAGGACCTGCATTTTCATTTGGCCCTGGGCCCACAGATGACACAGCAGTCTTGCCCCCCAGCTCAGAAAGGGAAGGAAAACAGGCGGGGGGTCTGCAGGGGCTTGGGTCCCCACTCCCCAGGTGCTCATGCTCCTAGAGGCTGCGTGAGGGAAGAGACGGGCCCTCCCTGACGCTGTGGCCTGAGCCCCAGCTCCTGGCGCACGCAGGTCCCCAGCCTGACCCTTGGCAGCCAGCGGCAGCCCACTCAGTCCACAAATGGCCTCATCTCTTGGAGGCCCAGCAGGATCGTTTCACAACTGTGTGCACTCGACGGAGCCTGTTCTTGGAAAGCTGGGGACGGGACAGCTCAGTCCAGGGTGTGGGAAGGGCCTGGGCCCCTGAGGTCTGCACTTGAACAATAAACAACCGCGGGCCTGCTTGGGTAGGCGGGGGCGAGGGGACAGGGCGTAGCTCCCCCCCCCCCCCCCCGCATCAGGGACTGGGATTCAAGGACCTGAGGCATGAGGAATGTGGTGTGGCAGGGGAGGATGCTATAGCCCAGTGGGCTGAGAGGGGGCTCTGAGGGCAGGGCACTCCCGTGTCTGTGACAGCGTCTGGTTCCCACAAGCACACCTCATGAGTTTAGGAAGTAAACATGCAGAATTAAGAGTCAGGGGCGGCAGTGTCCTAGAGGTACCCCTTCCAGATGACTTATTCTCGTGCAGCTGGCGTCTGACCTCAGCTGGGACCCAGCGACAGGAGAGAAGCCCAGACCACAGGAGGGTCTGGTTTGCAGGGACAGACTGAGGGCGAGTGCTCAGGAGCTGGTGGGAGAGAGACAGACATCCTCAGAGAAGGCCTCCTGGACAAGGAGCTGGAAAGCTCTTTGTAACAAAGGGGAAGGATCGAGGCTCTGCACAGAGCAGGGCCCAGGGTGTCCTGGCAGAGAAAACAGCCTCTACAAAGGCCTGGGAGCATCTGGGAAATGAGGACCTCTTCCCCTGTGTGGGTGAGATGTGTGGGGGGGAGGGGGGAACGAGGGGGGGGAGA
>NW_006300048.1:3225203-3258516 GCF_000327345.1 Myotis davidii | reverse complement strand
GAGATAGGGGGAGGAGCTGACATGGCTCCAGCTGATCATGGAACTAAGCCCCTGAAGTGAGGTCAGGCCAATCCGCCTTTGATGTGCCAATTCAAGTAGCTGACGCCTGGATGCTCCTAACAGGTGGGCGGGGCCTCGGGGGAATGCTGGGGAGGGGCCTTGGCGCAGAGGCTGTCCAGGCACAGGTGCTGGATCCAGGCCTTAATGAACGAGTCGATCGAATAGTGGCCGAATGATCGATCGATCGATCGACGGGGTTTATGAGTCTGGGGCAGCGCTTTTGTGAGCGGCTGGTAAAAGCAGTCGTTGGGCTCAGCCCCCTTCTGAGGGCCCCTGGGGACCATAGACACACTGCAGATTTCACCTCCCCAGCTCTCCTGGCCCCTCCGCCGCTAGCCACTGTGTTCTCAGAGGCCTTGACCTCTAGAGCAGTGGCTCTCAACCTTCCTCATGTCGCGACTCTTTCATACAGTTCCTCATGTTGTAGTGACCCCCAATTTCACTGTTACAAATTGAACATAATTAAAGCATAGTGATTAATCACAAAAACAATATGTAATTATATACGTGTTTTCCGATGGTCTTACGCGACCCCCGTGAAAGGATCGTTCGACCCCCAAAGGGGTCGCGACCCACAGGTTGAAAACCACTGCTCTAGAACAATACAAAATTAGCAAAAAGCATGCTTAGGTGCGTATTACATTCACCTACATATAACTGCAGCAGCAATACTAGCTAACCAGCCGTGGGCAAACTACGGCCCGCGGGCCGGATCTGGCCCGTTTGAAATGAATAAAACTATTGAAAAAAAAGAGACCGTACCCTTTTATGTAATGATGTTTACTTTGAATTTATATTAGTTCACACAAACACTCCATCCATGCTTTTGTTCCGGCCCTCCGGTCCAGTTTAAGAACCCATTGTGGCCCTCGAGTCAAAAAGTTTGCCCACCCCTGAGCTAACCCTTCGTGACTGTTCACTCTGCGCCAGTCACCATGCCGATGACGTGACATGTCTAATCCTGTAAGCCTCAGAACACCCCTTCGAAGTAAACACTATTAGATGCAGAAAGTCATGCGTCCAAGAGAAATGTTTTTAACTTTATTTTGGTTCCCTGACACACATTTTTCATTTCTGAACCTCCCTGAAATCAGAAGGCCCCCTGTCACCACCGAGAGGGCACTGTGTCAGAGTTTAATTAGCAGTGTTCGCCTTGCGGGTACGTAATTGAATTGTGTGTCTTCCTTTTGATGAAACACAGTTGATCGTGTCCATGATCTGTGCGACCGACCGCCTGTCCCTTCCAATCAGCAGTGGATGTTACCCAGCACCTGTTCCTGTTTCCAGGCCGGTTTTCAGGGGTAGGAGGCTGTGTCTCGGCCATCCGCCCGGGACCTGCCTGACGACAGGCTGTCCTGTGTCCCCAGGGCTCCCAGCAGCCCCTGGCCCAGCACTCGCAGTGAGGGAGCCAGTAGACATACAGGATAGGTGGGCACAGAGAACCTCAGGCCTCAGAGAAAGAAGAGCCCTGGGAAGCCGCTGTCAGCGGCCCCGGGCGGAATGGAGGTAAAAGGGAAGGAGCGGGTTGCTCCACACTCCACCAGGAAGCTCCGGGCCAGTGGAAACAACAGGCCGGCACTAGGCCATCCGGACCAGGAGCCAGCGGCCAACGCCGGCGCCAGCCTCCCCCAGCACTTGCTGTGCTCACCTGCCAAAGTGTGCTCCCCTTGGCCTTTCCCTCTGGCCTCCCGCTGGCCAGGGAGGGATTGCTCCGGCTCATTGGAGAGCAGAAGAAACTGAGGCCAGAGGGCCCTGGCCCGGCTCCTGGGCCCTCGCTGCTGGGCTCCAGCAGAGGTGCTGAGCTGGTGCCCGTGCCTGCCCTCTAGGCCCCTCCAGCGGGGGATCTCCGGGGTGGCAAGGGGCAAGGGGAAGGGAGAAGTGTCTCTTGCCAGGGACTCTCCCACTCGGTCAGAACATGGCCACCCCCTCCTCCTCTTTTCCCTCTTTTCCCAGGACTTCTCCCCTCAGAGGCATCTTCTCTGTCTTCCACTTCCCAGAAGCTCCATCTTGGGGTCCTAGTGGCCCCCAGATGCCCAATGACTGCTCGATCAGGTGCTCAGGCCCAGCTTGTTGTATGGGGGAAGGGACAGAGAAACTGTCACTTGTCCCCTCCCACCAGACCCGGGGGGCGGGGGCGGGGGGCGGGGCAGGTAGAGGCCTCTGAGTCTGCAGCAGGGGCTGGAGGATTAGGGTCTTTAATGAGGACCAGGGACTGAGGTTGGGGAAGGAGCTTTCATCCCACCTGGCTGGGGGAGGGGAGCCCAGGGTCTCGTGCTGGGTTTCCCAAGCCCACTCTCTCAGCACCACCCCCTCTCCCTGCCTTTGGAGGCCCGCTGATCGATCCTGCTGGGGTGCAGGTGGGAGACCAGAATAATGGCTGCCCCTCCGGTCCATCGCCCCTCAGGACGCTCAGCCAGGGCCGGCCAGTGTCGCACATGCCCAGAATCCCCACTCACAGCTGTGGGCTTCAAAGACAAAGCCCATCCCTATTGCTCATCCTATATCCCCCTGTGGTGCCCTGCAGACAGGTCTCAGAGGGGCCTTCCCTGCTCTCGATGCCTCCTGCTGTGGGCACAGTCTACGGCCTCTTGCAAAAAGGGGTGGGAGGGGGAGGTGTGCAGGCACAGGGACCCAGCTGCTGCCGGGGCTCACCAAGAGCCTGGACCCGCGTGCAAACGGAGGTGGCGATAGAGGAGCATGCCCGGGTTTAGGACAGGGGCTGAAGACTCAAGTCCCAAGACTGAAGCTGGAACTGGGGGATTGGGCTGGGATGCCTGGGACCTGAACAGATAACAACCCCCCAAAAGTAGACAGAGAAGCCAAGGCTGGATTCAAGGACAAAATCTTAAGCTCAAAGGTTGTCAGAGGTGGGAGGAGCCTCGGAGATGGGTACGTACCAGACTTCAGACCCAGAGAGGGATCCAACTAGCCCATTGTCATGCGAAGGAAGCACTATATGGTGGTAACTCACATACTTCCTCTTAGGGGGAAACTGAGGCCCAGAGGGGCCAAGTAACTTGCTGGAAGTCAGACCCAGACGCCTGGCTCTCTGGGAATGTCTGGTTCGCAATCTCTCTCAGGTTGCATCTTGGGTGTAAGGACTGAATGTCTCCGGGATGCAGAGGTGCAGGGGTGCAGGAACTGGGTGCTGGCCCAGGAGTTGTGGGGGTCTCCCCCTGGCTTAGGCGCAGAGCTGGTCCCTACCCTGCCAGGACCATCCCAATCCCCACCTGGAGGACCCAAGACGGGCGGGTGACCTGGCGCCACCACGTCCAGCCTACGCACTGCTGCAGGAGTGCCAGTCCTACCCTGCCCTCCCAGCAGAGTGGGCCAGAGTGTGGACAGCGCTGCCTTCACTGGTCAGCTGAGCTCGGGCACTGCTGGGCCCTGACTCCTCCACCCCATCCCAGCCCACTTCCAGGGAGGCCAGGGGACATCAAGTAGCAGGAAAGGGGAGACTCTGCGAACTTAGACATAGCTTCTCACCAGCATGTCTGCAGCCGCCTGGCACAGTGCCTCACTGTCAAAGACACTTAGTAACTGCTTCGTGAATGACTGAGAAACACAGAGCTCCGTGGGGCATGGACCTGCCCTCCGAGAGGAGGAAGTATGATGGGAGAGTCATTATGTACTAAGTATAACACAAGGTAGGCCATGTGTGGTAGAAACTCAGTGGGGGAGGGGGGGAGAGAGATTAATTTCAACTGTGGGACTGCAAAAGGCTTTATGAAGGAGACAGCATTTGAGCTTTGTAATAACAATAATAGTGATGATGATGATGACGATGGCTTGTATTTATTGGATGTGTTTGGCACATTTCTCAGTGATTTTTATGCATTAACACATTTATTCTTCATAGGTCACCAGATACAGATACTATTAATACACCCATTTTACAGATGAAGAAACTGAGGCTCACACAAAGCAACCTGCCGTAAGTCACACAGCCATAATAAATGACAGAGCCACGATCTAAGCCCAATTATGAACCAGAGATGGGTGGGATTTTTACATTCACTCATTTGACATTTATTCAATAATTATTTACTGAGCTGCTGGTTTGTTAGCAGGCGGGCAGATTAATCTAGCACAGAATTGAGCCCTGCATGTAATGAGCAGGACTGTAAGTAACCTTGACATAGGCAGGAAGTGATTTGGGTCATAAACGATGTATAGACAGAGGATGGAGGGAGTGTAAGGCAAAGGTGACAGAGGCTTCATGGGGGAGGTGGCCTGTCAGCGGAACTTGGAAGGATGGGTGGGACTTGGACCCCCAAAGAATGCAGAGGGCATTCCAGGCCGAGGGAACCGCTTAAGCAAAGTCATAGAGGCAGGAATGGGAGGGGCCTGTACAAGACACAGGGAAAGGCACACAGTCTGATGAGATGGGAAGGTTGCAGACTGGCACCCTGTGGACCACATCCGGTCCCTCAGACGTGTTCTGTCTGGCCCACCCGCACTGGCCTGCACAGAGTCCTTGAAAAGGGTGCAATCCACCTCCAGAGCCAGAAAGTAAACAATGAAGCTGGGGGTGGAGGAGAATGGGCTTTGGAGTCTAAAATTCCAGAAATGCACCAACCATTGAGAAGCCGCGTACCACACCTCCCCCCGCAGTCCAGTCCACTTCCCTTGTCCCCAGTTACCTGTCTGGCCCCTGTAGGCATTTGAGTTTGAGGACCTGGAAGAGAGCCCAGAGCACCCAAAAGGACAGCTGGAGTGCAGTCCATGGGAAGGTGCCTTGAGGTCTAATCGCAAAGGGCCTTGAACATCAAGCTAAAGGACACGGGCTTTATGTTGGCAATTGCTCTGTAACAACAGGCCCTTCATCGCGAGCAGTTGGATGGGAAGGCCATGCCTGCATGCACACGCCTGTGTATACACACACACACACACATGCACACACATACACATACACACACGGGGGCTGGGCACAGTCCACACTGAGGTCAATTGAATGGGAGTTCAATTTTTTACACACATTATCCTGGCCTCAGCCTCAGATTTTGCACTCCTGTTGCCCCCGTATCCAGCCCCACAATTGTCCCAGCTGTGCCCACACCAGCCAGCCCTCAGCGAGCCTCTTTCTTCTTTATGCAGAAGAGAGTCCCAGAGGTGTCCCCTGGTCCCAGAAGTTCCCCAACTTGCAGGGCAGAGCTGGCTGGCCAGAGAATTCTGGATGGATTTAGGACTGGAATTTCCCTCCAGGTGGGCGGGGCCGATCAGGTGAGCCATGTTACAGGGCTGGAGGATGAGTGGAAAAATTTGGTCTGTCCCGTCCCCTTCCCCCAGTGACTCAGGCTCCTGGTGGCAGTGAGTCTGGGGAGGGGATGAGACAGGAACCCACAGAAAAATGTTCCCTTGTCTCTCTGGCTTTGCCACTGCCCAGTTCTCCTCCCCCATTCCACACGCACCCGCCTCCCTGCTCACCACAGCCTCTCTTTGTCTGTACCTGCACTGACGGCCCGGAGACAGCATTTCCCAGGGTGGCCAGCCCCCTCCAGGCAGCCGGGGGGACGCAGGTGTTCCTGATGAGGGCCATGGTGGATATGGGGGTAGGGTGGTCAAATAAAACGCAAATAAAAATGCAGGACACACACAGTCCCATGCAATATGTGAGATAGACTAAAAAACTATTTGTTATTTAGTCTCTCCTTCTTTGAGCAGAAGGGAGTCCCAGGACCGAGGACTCTGACGTTCAAATTTAATGGGAATCCTGAATTCTATCCGGCAACCCAAGGCCCCCACCACCACCACCACTCAGACTCACCCCTGGCCCAAGACTTCCCCTGTCCCTGCGCCTCAGCATGTGGCCCTGCTACATGTCACTGTGCTCCCTTTGGCCTCACGGCCGGCCTCAGGCCTTCTGAGTCTCCAAAAGGATGGTGGGGCAAAGAGGGTCCGGCCCCAGGGGACCTCCTAGATGCCCGCCTTGCACCCTCTTCCGAGTTTCTACCAGAATGTCCCCCTCCACCAGGGTGCTTCCCTCTCTTCTTCTGGGCGCCACATCTCTGGTGACCTGATATTATTCCTCCCACTGAAGGGCCAGGGCTGTGTCCAGGGAAGGGGAAGCAGGCAGGGACTGGATTCCACCAGCCATGGCAGACACTGCCCTAGGCCCCAGGACCACAGGGATGTTCCCAGCCTGCTGGGAGCCGGAGGACACACACCTCGCCTGAGGGAGGGGCAGAGACAGATGAGGGAGGACAAAGGACCTGGCTGCCTCCAGGGCTGCTCAGGGAAGGCCTCTGTGTTCTACAAGGCGGACACACCCGCCGGTCATGTGTCTAGGGCAGGGGTGGGCAAACTTTTTGACTCGAGGGCCACAATGGGTTCTTAAACTGGACCGGAGGGCCGGAACAAAAGCATGGATGGAGTGTTTGTGTGAACTAATATAAATTCAAAGTAAACATCATTACATAAAAGGGTACGGTCTTTTTTTTCAATAGTTTTATTCATTTCAAACGGGCCAGATCTGGCCCACGGGCCGTAGTTTGCCCACGGCTGGTCTAGGCTGTGGGCAGTGGGGGCTCCTCCTCCAGGGGTTTAGTGGGGCCTCTGCTGCCCCAGCCTGTCCAGGTGGACGGGCTCTGACAGGAAGCTCCCTGCAGGCAGGGCCACAGCCTGCCGCTGCTGCGTCAGATGCTCTCTGCAGATGGAGGTGTTTGACTCGGGATTGATTGACAATTGCCTGTTGGCAGCGGGTGTCTCAGGCCTTGGGTGAGGGGTGGGCCATGCTAAAGGACCACGTGGTCCAAAAGACCCACCCTCTCCTTCCTAGAGATTTCCACACCCACCTGCAGTGCAGGGAGGACCCATTGCCCAGATGCAAACGCCAATCCCAGTGACTCAGCTAAAGTCAGCAGCCCATGGTGGGAGGGTGGAGCCACGAGAAGAGATGTGGGGGGTCCCAGAGCACAGGGCTCCCAGACCCTGCCTTCCCCTAACCTCCCACCCATCACACTTTGTCCAGCGATGCTGGCCCAAAGCGAAGACACGGCCTCTCACTCCTTCAGGAAGAGCCGTCGGAAGCCAGAGGGGAAAAGGAGCATTTCTCTGGCCTGAGGGACCCTTCCTCACTCCAGCCTCGGTCCTGACCCTCAAAGGGGGCTGGACCCCGGGGGCCAGTTCTGGGTTTGGCTCAGGTGGCCTTCCCACACCCATCCCATTTGGGATCCTGACTAAAAGTCACCCCCGACATCCTGTCCAAGTCATTGGCTTCATAGCCATCCATCAGCACCCTCCCCACACCTTGGCCTTGTCTTGAGCAGTCGGATGCTGGCCGGAGTCAAACACCTCAGGCACCGGTCACTCCCAGGCTGGACTTCCAGTGGACAAAGCACTGAGCTGTGGGCCAGCAGAGCCCATCCGGCCACTGCCCCAGCTGGGCACCCCCCACGCCACAGCCTCTGCTCTCCTTGTCGACAGGGCGATGTTGTTGAAAACAGAGGGTGAGCCTGCTGGAAGGGCCCCATGCCCTCACCCAGCCACCTCCAGCAGCAGTCCCAGCATCCCAGCAGGAGAAACTGGTGGGAACAAGGAAAGGCTGGGAGCAGGCCCACAATGTCAGAGCTGGGAGGGAGACGGGAGACCCCTGGGCACCCACTCAATACACAGACAGGGAAACTGAGGCTGCAGGATAAAGGAAAGAGAAACAGGCATCCCAAACTTTGGCTTCTAGTATTGGCTCAGCCACGTGGGAGCCTGGGCGAGTCTCCCTACTCTGTGCTCTCATAGTGCCCAAGTTCCGGTTACAGCATCTGGCCTGAGGCTCCCAGGCCCACAGCAGCCAGCCTCCTGTGGACTCCTCTCCTGACTACGCCCCCAGCCCCTACCCCGCCAGGTCCTGGGGACTTGAGTAGATTGGGTGAAGAAAGGGGAGGAGGTGGGTGTCACCCAGGGAGGGGCAGCAGGGGAGGGAAACTGAGTGTGTCCCTGGCGTGCCCCAGCCTGTCCCCTGCATCCGGGAAGGGTGAGAGTGACTGTTAGCTGGGGAAGGGGGGCAAGAGGGGCAGGCTGGGGAGGGGCAGGGAACCCCCGTCCGGACTTGTTGGGGCAGCCGGGTGCAGCTGTTTCCGGCTGATGAAAGGGCCCTGATGGATATGGCAGCGGTGACTGACGCTAACCCCCAACCTGAGCCCTCCCCACCCTCCCCAGCTGGGCACGCCCAGGGGCCTGCTTTAAGGACAGGCAGAAGGTAAGAGTGCTGCCACTGGGGACAGTACCCCAAAGGAAGAGGGGAATCTTGCCCGCCCTGGGCCAGCAGGAGGGAAGGCAGGGCTGGGCCCCGACAGGGGCTCATGGAGTTGGGGGAAGTAGATTAAGTCAGGGCGCAGGAGGACAGGGCCAGGGAAGAGGGGCAAGGGGCTTGTACACACGCTTTTGAATATTCATGCACATATGCACAGAGATAGATTCTATCTATCCCCCGGGGAATGGCAGGGAAGCGAGCAGGGATTGCTGTGGAACCTTCATCTTACAAACTGTCTAGCTGTCTGCCTTTTGCCAGGCCCACAAAATATTAGCTAACATCTACCGAGCGTGCCCGGTGTGCCAGGCACCCTTCCAAGACCTTTATGCTCATGACCACATTGACTCCTCACCACAGCCCTATGAGGTAGGCGCTGTCATCACCCCCATTTTATTTATGTGAGTATTTATTTTTAAATATATTTTTATTGATTTCAGAGAGGAAGGGAGAGGAAGGGAGAGGGAGAGAGAGAGATAGAAACATCAATAAGAGAGAATCATTGATTGGCTGCCTCCTGCACACCCCCTCCTGGGGATCGAGCCAGCAACCCGTGCATGTGCGCTTGACGGGAATCGAACCCGGGACCTTTCAGTCTGCAGGCCAACGCTCTATCCGATGTAGAGACCCAGAGTAAGGAATGTGCCAGTGGTCACAGTGGTCAGCGGCAGAATGAAGATGTGGACTCAGTCTCCAGGGCTTGAGGTCCTAACCATTATGAAACACTGCCCGCAGGGAACTCATGGTGGGTGGTGGAGACAGGCCCAACTTGTAAACAAATAAAGACCTCAGAAGTGAGAGAGGTTTTAAATAGAGATGTACAAGGTGTGCTGAGTCCTCAGAGGAGGGGCACTGTGGGGAGGTCGGGGTGAAGGGAGAACCAGGAGAGGCTTCAGTAAGCATTTGAACTGGAATTAAATGCTTTTTCTAGTTTAATTATTTCTCAACTTTTTGTTATTATGGTAAAAATATACATAACATTAAATTTTCCATTTTAGCCCTGGCCAGGTAACTCATTTGGTGAGAGTGCCATCCCAACACACCAAGATTTCAAGTTCGATCCCCAGTCAGGGCACATACAAGAAGCAGCCAATGAATAATTAAATAAGTGGAACAACACATCGATGTTTCTCTCTCTCCTTCCCTTTCTTTCTCTCTAAAAATAAATAAAATTTACCGTTTAAGTCATTTTAAGTGTACAGTTCAGTGGCAGTTTTTAACTTTTATGAAGTTCAATTAATCTCTTGTTTCTTGTTCTTTTTACTCTTTACTGTTGAAAGTAGTGCATATGTTCCCTTTTTTCCCCATTGACCCCATCTAGCCCACCTGCCCCCCACCCCAGGCCTTCAACACACTATTGTCTGTGTCCATGGGTCATGCATATACATGCATACAAGTTCTTTGGTTGATCTCTTCCCATCCACCCACCCCTGCCTTCCTCTGAGATTCCTCAGTCTGTTCCATGCTTCTATGTCTCTGGATCTATTTTTTCATCAGTTTATTTTGTTCATTATATTCCAAGTTTACTTTCAGCCTCACAAGAAAGATGTAAATACTATTTATTATTGTTAAGAGATAACTTTTAAAAGGGGGTAAAATTAGGACACATACAGATCTCAAAATGAACATGTGTTAAAGACTTTATTTCACTTATAAGCAATGAACCAGAAAGATGTCATAAGAGAGTCAAAGAAGAAATCAAAACAGCACACATTTCTATGGAATAAAGGATGTTGAAATAAATGTGCAAATGGTGGCAAAAGTGACTGCTGCAGGGAGAGAGGGAGGTCAGTTGAAACTCCACCAGGTAGGACAGATTTTGCTTGCTCTTAGACAAGAATTATTTGCCATTGCTTTCAATCACCTACAATTTACAGACCTGTGAAATAGCTTAGATAGAATCAGAACTAGATAATCCAGAGTAGCATCTGGAGCAAGCATGTCACACTCAAAAGCTAATATGGGCCAGATAAACAAGGTTGAAGTTTATGTGGGCCGCAAGAAAACAAAAGCTTCAATTTTCATAGAAAAGTAGGTTTATTTCAATAGAGACATGCTGAATACAAAGGGCTGAAATAAATGAGTAATAGTTAACATAAAATAATAGAACATTTTAATAAACATTAATATTTTTTCTTGAACATTAACTTACCAAACACTGGATAACTGCATAAATTAATAAGCGTAACACAAATAAGCGTATTTCTCTTGTTCTCTGAAAGCGAAATATTTCCTGTTGTGCACACCAAACAAGTCAGTCCAAGACTAATGATGTGGCAATTGACTGCTAAAATATTCGCTGCTAGTATTAGTAGAGAGAAATGGTGCACCTGTGCATAAGGGAAATGAATGCAACATGATTATAGCAATCAGTCATTAGCAAACATTGTAGTTCGTTATTAATAATTATGTATAACAGGATATTGTAAAAATTAAGTTACAAAATGTTTATTAAAATGTTTCTTACATGCCGTTATATTGACTGGGCCGCAAAAATATTCATTGTGGGGCGCATGAGGCCCGCGGGCCTAGAGTTTGAGATGCTTGGTGTAAGGTAAGATGAGATACATCATCTGTAAACAGAGATCACTTTACTTGTTCCATTCCAACTAGATGTCTTTTATTTCTTTTTCTTGCCTAATTGCTAGAACTTCCATTACTATGTTGAATAAAACTTTAAAAAATAAACAAAAAGCAGGCATCCTGTCTTGTTCCTGAATGTAGGGGAAAAGCTTTCTGTCTTTCACCATGGACATGATGTTAGCTGTGGGTTTTTCATATATGACCTTTGTCATATTGAGAAAGTGTCCTTCCATTCCTAGTTTGTTGAGCATTTTTATCATGAAATTTTTGTATCTTATCAAATTATTTTTGCACATCAATTGAGATCATCATGTCTTTCTTTCCTCCATTCTATTAATGTAGTATATTACATTGACTGATTTTCATATACTGAACCATCCTTTCATCCCAAGGATAAGTCCCAATTGTTCATGGTGTAGAAATCCCTTTAATATGCTGCTCAATTCGTTTTGCTAGCATTTTTGTTGGGGATTTTTGCATCTGTATGCGTAAGAGATATTGGCCTGTAATTTTCTTGTAGGTGTGTGTGTGTGTGTGTGTGTGTGTGTGTGTGTGTGTGTTTGGTTTGGGTATCAAGATAATGCTGGCCTCATAGAATAATTGGAATGTTCCTCCCCACCCCCTCAATATTTGGAGAAGTTTGAGAAAGATAAGTGTTCATTCTTTTTTTTAGATGTTTGGTAGAATTCACCAGTGAAGCCACCAGGACCTGGCCCTGGGTTTTTCTTTGTTGGAGAGGGTTTGGTTATTAACTCAACCTTTTTAGTTTTCATATAGCTATTCATATTTTCTTTTTCTCTTTAATTCAGTTTTGAAAGTTTGCACATTTCTAGGAATTTGTCCATTTCAACTAGGTTATCGGATTTGTGGTATATAATTGTTCATAACATTGTTACAATCCTTTGTATTTCTGTAAGATCCTGCTTTCGTTTCCGATTTTAGTCATTTGAGTCTCCTCTCTTTTTTTCTTAGTCAATCTAGTTAAAGTTTTGTCAGTTTTGTTGATCTTTACAGAGAATTGTTTGTTTTGTTTGTTTTCTGCATTGCTTTTCTATTCTCCTCCTTTATCTCTACCCTAACACTTATTAGTTCCTTTTTCTGTTAGTTTTGAAGTTCCTTTGCTTTGCTTTTTCTAGTTTCTTGAGGTGTACACTTAGGTTATAGATTTGAAATATTTCTTTGTTTTAATGTAAGCATTTACAGATATCAATTTCTCCCTGAGCACTGCTTTTTCTGCATCCCATCGTTTTGGTATGTTATGCTTTCAATTTCATTCATGTTTTTCTAATTTCCCTTGTGGTTTATTCTTTGACCCAATGGTTAAGAGGATGTTGTTTGATTTCCACATATTTGTGAATATTTTCATTTTCCTTCTGTTAATGATTTCTAGTTTCATTGCATTGTGATCAGAAGAGATACTTAGCCCTAGCTGGTTTGGCTCAGTGGATAGAGCATCGGCCTTCAGACTGAAGGGTCCCAGGCTCGATTCCAGTCAAGGAGACGGACCTCAGTAGCAGGCTCCTCTCCGACCAGGGCCCCGGTCAGGGCACATGCAAAAGGCAACCAATCAATGTGTTTCTCTCACATCAGTATTTCTCTCTGTCTTTCCCTCTCTCTCTTCCATTCTCTCTAAACATCACTGGGAAAATATCCTCGGGTGAGGATTTTTTTAAAAAGATACTTCATATGATTTTAATATTTTAAATTTCATTAAGACTTGTTTTGAGGCTAACACGTTTATCCTAGAGGATGTTGCATGTGCACTTCAGAAGAATGTATATTCTGTTATTGTTGGATGGAGTTTTCTGTATGTTAGGTCAAATTGATTCATAGTGTTGTTCAAGTCCCCTATTTCCTTTTTCTTTTTAATCTTCACCCAAGCATATTTTTTATTGATTTTACAGAGAGGAAGAGGGGGGAGAGAGAAAAAAACATCAATGTGAGAGAGAAACATCAATTGGTATGTGCCCTGACCAGGAATCAAATGCACAACTGAGGTATGTGTCCTGACCGGAATCACTTTTGGTGTATGGGACAAAGCTCCAACCACTGACTCACCCAGCCAGGCAATCATGTCAGTGCTTGCTTCATATATTTAGGGACTCTGTTTCTAGGTGTCTATAGTTTAGTAATTGTTACATCTTCTTGCTGAATTGAACCTTTCATCTACACTAATAAAAGACAAACATGCAAATTGACCATACCTTTGCTACACCTTAAGTCACACCCACCAGTCAATCAGAGCGACTATATGCAAATTAACCCAACCAAGATGGCAGCCAGCAGCCACGGAGCTGGTAAAAAAACAGAAAGAAAGAAAGGAGAGGCTGGGAGCTTACTTCAACAGGGGGCTTGACCAGCCTGAAAACGGCCCTCAGCCCCTCACCCAGACTGGCCAGGCACCCCAGTGGGGGCCCCCCACCCTAAAGGGGGTGTGGCCAGCCTGAAAACAGCCCCTCACCCAGGCTGGCCAAACCTCCATGGGGTGAGGGTCCCCACTGGGGTGGACATCCTCCGAGGGGTCCCACACTTCAAGAGGGCATAGGCGGGGCTGAGGGACCCCCCAAGTGCACTAATTTTTGTGCACCGGGCCCCTAGTTAATATATAATGCCCTGCCATAGCCAGTTTTTCTCAGTGGTTAGAGCATCAGCCCTCGAACTGAAGGGTCTTGGGTTCAATTCTGGTCAAGGGACATACCTGGGTTGCAGGCTTGATCCAGTTGATGTGTCTCTCTCACATTAATGTCTCTGTCTCTCCCACTCCCACTCTCTCTAAAAAAAAAAATCAATGGGAAAAATAGCCTCAGGTGAGGATATATATATTAGTATATATTCCTTTTTTGTCTCTTGTAATATTTGACTTACAGTATATTTTGTATGACAATAATATAGCTACCTCAGCTCTCTTTTGGCTGCTATTTGTATGGGATATCTTTTTCCATCCTCTTATTTTCAATCCCTATGTGTTCTTATATCTAAGGTGAGCCTTTTGTAGACAGCATATAATGTTTTTTAATCCAGTCTCTGTCTTTTAATAGAAGAGTTTAGTCCATTTACATTTACTGTGATTGCTGATAATGATTTACTTGATTTTTGTTTCTCAATTTCTTCATTGCTGTACTTTTTTTAGTTGATTGTTTATAGGATACCATTTTTATACCCTTCTCTTTTTTTCTTTTTTGTATATTTCTTCTTATTTTCTTAGTGGTTACCTTGAGGTTACAATTAACACCTTAAACTTATAACAACCTAATTTTAATTCCAACTTAGTTTTAACATACAAGCACTCTCTGCTTTATGTTATTGTCACAGATGATATCTTTATACATGGTGTCTATTGTCTATAATTATTGTTTATGCATTTGTCTTTTTTTAAATATATTTTATTGATTTCAGAGAGGAAGGGAGAGGAAGAGAGAAAAACACCAATGATGAGAGAGAATCATTGATCAACTGCTTCCTGCACAACCCCCACTGGTGATTGAGCCCCAAACCTAGGCCTGTGCCCTGACCGGGAATCGAACTGTGACCTCCTGGTTCATGGGTCAATGCTCAACCACTGAGCCACAGTGTCTGGGCTGCATTTGTCTTTTAAATGAAATAGTGACCTTAGAAGTAGGAAAGGTGCCCTGACCGGTTAGGCTCAGTGGATAGAGCGTTGGCCTGTGGACCAAAGGGTCCCGGGTTCAATTCCAGTCAAGGGCATGTACCTTGGTTGCGGGCACATCCCCAGGAGGGGGTGTGCAGGAGGCAGCTGATCGATGTTTCTCGCTCACCGATGTTTCTAACTCTCTATCCCTCTCCCTTCCTCTCTGTAAAAAATCAATAAAACATATTTATTAAAAAAAATAAAACAGAGGTAGGAAAAGTTTCAGAGAAGATGATGAGTCCTCAGAGGATGGACTCATGGGCGGGGACGAGAGGAGAAGAGGAGAACCAGAGGAGCCTTCCAGGACAATAAAGGTTTGAACTGGAACTGAGTTTTGAAGAACAAAAGAATCACTGTGTAAAACTGCTTATTCACAGAAAAAGATGTCCAACGTATTTTATTTAGGGCAAGAAATAGGTAATCAAATTCCATACACGATCTCATTCTTGTAAATATGTATGTACTTATAGATACATATACAAAGATACATGTTTATATGAGTGGCCTGGTGCATGGATTCATGCACATTGAAAGGAAAACAATTAGAAGAAACATTTTAATATTGCTATTTGCCCTTTCTCTGTAATGCACGCTGGTCACCGTCTATGTCACATTCCTGGTCGAGGGGATAATTTGCATATTAGGCTTTTATTATATAGGATATGCATAGAAACATATTCATAATTTACTCATAGTGGTTCAGCATTGGTTATCTCCAATTGGTAGCCCTATGGGAAGAACAGTCATTCCTTCTTTTCTAGTGCATCTATATTGTTTGAATTATTTACAACTAGGGGCCCAGTACATGAATCTGTGCACCTTGAAAGGAACTGTTGGCCGTGAGGCTGTGGTGGGCACAGGGGCTAGTCTCGGCCCATCCTCCGCACCCCTGCCCGGCCCCTCATGCCGCAGCCCCCTGTCTGCCTGCAGCCCCGCTCCCACCACCACTCCCATGCACTGACAGCGCCGGCCGGCCCCACTCGCACCTGCTGACAGCGCGGAGCGATTGAGGCCAGCAACAGCAGCAGGTACAAGCAGCAGCTACCACCCCAATCACCCCTGAGGGCTTCTCCACCTCCTCCTGCTTCTGAGGGGCAATTGGGGCAGCAGCCGCTGCTTGCACCTGCTAATGGCGCCAAGAGATCAGGACTGGCGCCAGGCACTGGCAGCAGTTGCAAATGGCAGCTCCAGCGCCAGCTGTGGGTGCAAGTGGGGCCGGTGCCAGCCATGGGTGTGAGTGGTGGCCCCGGGGCTGGCAGCAGGTGCAAGCACCGGGTGGGACCACGACGCACAGGAGCAAAGGATTTTCAGTAACCACCAGAGGCTTGCCCTGATGACAGCGACCAGCGCCCCACCTTGGTCTGGTGTCCCCGCTCACCTGCTCCACCATCCCGCCGCAGGCCGATGCCAGCCATGTTCCATGCACGCACCTGCTGGTGGTCAGTGCACATCATAGCGACCGGTTGTTCAGTTGTTCCACCATTCAGTCTATTTGCATATTAGCCTTTTATTATGTAGGATGAGCATACATCACTTTTATAACCAGGAAAAGCAACAATGTCTTTTTTTGCTTCTGAAGAGTAAAATGAAAGAGTGGGCATTCACCCTGGAGCAAAGTTAAGAAGGATGAGCTAGGCAGAGGGAACAACACAGGCAAAGGAAAGAAGCATGAAAACCATGCTCTATTACAGGAACTTCAGGGATGGAGAAGAGCCCAGAGACTGGGAGGAGGGTGTTGCAATCACCGAGGGAAGAGAAGATAGCGCTGGAGCTGAGTAAAGGCTTAGAGGGTAGAGAATAAAAATGGAAATATGAGATAAGTGGACGCCAAATCAGACAACAATTATCCATGAATAGGAAGTGGATGTGCCTGTCTCACTAGCGTCTCCAGTGCTGCGGCCCAGCCTGGCATATTAATGACAGGAAGCCAGGTCTAGAGATGATTATGAACATGATCATAATGAAGATGATGGTTATTCATGAGGAGGAGGAGGGAAATCTCATTAAAAGAGCCCATTAACCCTTTGCAGCCTTCAAAGTCCTCAGACTTCCATCTCCTACATACATTGCATCACAATGTATGTCCCAGTCTACCGATGAATAAACTGAGGCCGAGAGAGGATGCAACCAAAGACCATCATTTAGCAGGCATGGGAATGGGCAGCCACTGCTACCCCAGCAGAGCCTGAGCAATGCCTGAGGAATGTGTTCACTTCCTAGGTGTGTGATCTTCAACAATTTATATAACCTCTCTGTGCCTCAGTTTCCTCTTCTATAAAATGGGAAAATGGTATACTTATCTGATATAGTTGCTGAAAGGATTAATTTACTTAATACATGCAAAGACCTCAGAGCCTAGCAAAGTAAAGACCTCAGAGTAAATATATGGTCTTGTTATTTTTTGTAATTATTATTCATATCCACACAGTATCCCAGACAGATCACCGGGAAAGAATGAATCTGGGGAAGCCAGGCCCCTTTCCTTGCATCTCAGATCCTGACTCCTGTGGAAAAAGACCCAGCAGCTGGAATCTGCCTCTTTGCTTAGATTCACTAGGGCTCTGGGGCCTTTTGCAGCACCCATCCTATTCATGCCCGTGTTCCTAGGTACTCACTTACTCACTCACTTATTCACTCAACAAACAGGTACCAAATCCTGATCTGGGCCTGTGCTGGAGGCCTGGGCCTGCCTTCAAGGAGCTCACCGCGTGGTTGACTCAGCGCCCTCTGACTTACTCACCCGCTCACTCCTTTATTCATCACTTACTAGGAACCTCCTCTGAGCTGCGCACACGCACGCTCTGTTTATACCTCCTCCTGCCTTTGGACGCCAAGCAATTACTCAAGGAGTCATTTCCCAGAGTTGTTATGTTTCCAATCTCTTTCCCATACTTTCCCCCTTGTGTACCCACTCTGTGCCCACACCCGAGATCACACCGGAAAACCAAAACAGAGATCCAGAAAGAATAAATGCTTCCCCCATATTTCCTGTGACTGAAGAGCTTCCACTAGGTCCTGGAATCTTCTAGGGAAAGCAGCAACAACTGAGTCCTCTGGACTCTCCCCCATTCGTCCATTCGTCCATTCATTCATTCATTCATTCAGCAAATGCTTACCGGGCACAGTGTCTGTGCCAGGCAGTGTGGGGCTAACACAGGCGCCAGCGCACAGCACACCCTCAAGGAGTCTCCATTGCATCAGTCAGTGACTCACTCTCTCCACAAATCTTTACTGAGCATCTACCGTGCACCAGGCACCAGCCGGGGCTTTGGGACTGTGAATCAGGAAGACAAAGACCTTGCCCACATGGCGCTTGCCGTGTAGACAGAGAGACAGACGGCGGGCGAGCAGACACATAAATAGACAGGCAACTATCTAGGGCCCAGGCCCTGAAGAAAACAAAACAGGGTGATGTGATAGTGACGGAGGTTAGACACCACAAGCTATTCGAGCAGGCACTTCCATCCTCTAAGCTTCAGCTCCTCACAGAGAGCAACTATGCCTCCCTCGGCTGTGAGGAGGAAGTGAGTTAAAACACAGTAAGCACCATATGTTATTTTTTTAAGTAGGTACGTAAACAGACCATCAAAATACTAGGCAAATAGCGCAGGACAAAACAATATAGAGCAAGGAAGTCTGGGAGCACTGGGGAAGAGCCTCAGAGGGCCGGGTGCAGCCCAGCCAGGGACCGAGGTGAGGACCCTGGACGCGGGTGCCCTTCCTCCCCTCCCCCAGCCCTGCAGCCCACTGGCCAGGCCCCAAAGAGGTCACCTCTAGAGGGACGGCAGCAGGTGAAGTGCGCAGAAGGAGCACACGCGCTTCCCTCTCTCCAGGACCAGGGAGGAGGGAGGCTCACAGGTGAGCACTGAGACCCCTACCAGGCACAAGGCTGGCAGGATATCACCTGCTTTCGCTGCTCATCTCCTTCCAGGGCCCCTGGCTCTCCAAAGCGCCCATCGCCCCATCTGGTGATGGAGACGCGGGGGGTGAGGATGCCCGGATTCTCAATCCGTGTGAGAGTAAATGAAAGGGCAACCCCTACTAAAGAGGTCCTTCCCAGGGCCTAGGACCCCTTCGAACGGCTCTGTGGTGGACGTATCTATGCACCCATCTCTCAGAGGAGCACACGGAGGCTCAGGGAGCACACAGGTCATTCTCAGTCACTCAGTTCAGAAATGGCCGTGGGCGGTTAGAATGTGGCCTGCGGCTGCTCTTTTATCCTCTCCCATTCTGCTTCTTGTCGGTGGAGCAGGGATTGTGCAGGAGCTACCATGGGGGGAGGAGTGGGGAGCAGGGCTGGGGGACTCAGGAGGGCGGAGGGAGCAAGAGACAGATGTTGCTGTGCAGCATGACCTGGGACTGGGGTGAGGACTCCAGGATTGTTGGGGAGCGGGGAGTTGAACAGGCGGAGGTTTGACAACCAGGAAGAGAGGAAACCACAGGGAGGAAGCCCCGCTTGCCCCCACCCCCATCACAATAGGCATCCTGGCAAACAGGATGAGGATGGAGCAAGGTCTCCCTCTCTGCTCCAACCCCCGCTCCAGCATCAGCGGGCCAGGCAGCCCCCTGTCAAACCCTGTGCCCACAGGGATCAGGATGTGGGCACCAGGGGTGGACAAGCCCTGACGTGGACAACTCTGCGACCCCCGTGCCTGGCCTCCACGGCCACAAGCCAAAGACGCCTTGTGGTTTGGGCCCCAGCCAAGCGCCCACGCCCCAGCTCACGGGACCACAACTTCCCTGTTGCGTCAGGTTACCGAGCTCGTGCACACACCCCCAAGCTGTTACACAACCGCAGTGCGCGCACACGGCACCCACACCCCGGGTGGCCCGACAGTCCCAGGAGAAACCACAGCCCTGAGGGGAGGGCACCGGACCCTCTACAGCCTCCTAGCCTCTAGAGCTGGGGAGAGGAGGGGAGAGCACCTGGCCAGGAGCCAGGGTTCTGCAGGCTTTACCACTGGCTCCTTGTGAAACCCCAACAAGTCGTGTCCCTACTCAGAGCCTGTTTCCCCACCTTTAAAGGAAGATCTCCTTCTACCCTGGTGATCCAGATTCCCACTCACCACCCCCCGAACACCACCAACACCCTCCTTTCCCCTAAGAATGGCCATGGGAAAGGAGACCGGAATTGCAAAGGGTGGAGAGAGGGGGCTGGATGAGATGATCCCTGAAAGGGCTCTTTTCTGATGGGCTCCCCCTCCCCCAATAGAAATGTATGTGCCTTGAGGGGAGCCCCACGGTCACCTCCTGCTCTAGAGGAAGAGGGGGGACAGTGCCAGAGTTTTTTGAGGTGAGTCTAAGGAGCAGGAGACAGGGGAGGTAGTTTTCTTCTTTGCACTTTTTTGTTGTTGTTAATCCTCACCCGAGGATATTTTTCCAGTGATTTTGAGAAAGAGTGGAAGGGAGAGGGAGAGACACAGAGAGAGAAACATCGATGTGAGAGAGACACATCGATTGGTTGCTTCCCTCATGTGCCCCAACTGCGGCTGGGGATCAAGCCTGCAACCAAGGTATGTGCCCTTGACCGGAATTGAACCCACAGCCTTTCAGTTTGTGAGTCACCCGAGGATATTTTTCCAGTGATTTTGAGAAAGAGTGGAAGGGAGAGGGAGAGACACAGAGAGAGAAACATCGATGTGAGAGAGGCACATCGATTGGTTGCTTCCCTCATGTGCCCCAACTGGGGCTGGGGATCAAGCCTGCAACCAAGGTATGTGCCCTTGACCGGAATCAAACCCACAGCCTTTCAGTTTGTGAACCAACACTCTCATCAGAGAGCCAAACCGGCCAGGGCTCTTCTCTGCACTTTTGACTTTTCCCCATTTCTCTACAACAAACATGTGTTCTGCTTTACTTTGCAATAGAAGGTGGAGGCAGGGACCAGGATGTGGGTTTGATGCATTAACTCCCCCTGAAGTGTTTGTCCTCTGCCCAGGACACGCCTGCCTTGAACCAGTGACCCCCTACGTGGGCTATGGTGAAAGGACCCCAATAAGCATAGGACACCTGGGCTAAACAGAGTCCGACGGCTTTCTTGATCGCAGGACCTCTCTGAGCCCCCAGCATGCTAACCTGGGCCAGGACCCCTCGAGAGGAGGAATGAGACTAGGAAACGCATTTGGCCTCAGAGCTCTCTGCGGGAAAGCATCTGCAGAGACACTTTCTAGGTGCTGCGGGAGCTCAGTGTCCAGTGAGGAGGAATGCCAGGCACACACCCAACCGTGAAGGGCCGCCGACAGAGGAAGAACTGCCCAGGCCCGGGAGGGCATGGAGAGCAGCTGCCTGAGGAGGCCGCCTCCAACTGCAAGAGTCAAACTGCAACCCACCAGCCCAGGACTGGCCTGAGCCCTGCATCCCAGAGGTGACGGCTAGGAAGGCAGAGAGAAAGGTGAGAGGGCCCTTGGGTGGCCCGGATCCTCCCTGAGGTTACTCAGATCTGCAGTGACCCCTGCTGGTTCTGCCCAAAATCACCCCTCCCCTTAGTCCTCAGCTTCCTGGTCTACCTCATCCTCCCCACCCTCCTTCTCCTCCCCAACCCCCAGCCTTCCAGCATCTTCCCCACTCGCCTTGACCAAGCCCTATCAGAATGCACCCCAACCACCCCCGATTACCAGGTGCCCCATCCCTTTCCCCCTCCCCAGGGGTAGACTCTGGCTGGCCTTTAACAGAACTCGTTAGTGAATTCAGGGGCCTGAACTAGGGGGACTTTGATGGCATGAGGGAGGGGGCTCCAAAGACTACCTGCTCCCCCATTGAGGGCATGGAACACCCTGAATTCACTCTAATAATAGTCAGCATTCACTGAGCACTGACTCTTCTAAAGGAAACACAGCTAAACCCTTTAATTCCCATACGGATTTAAGAGATTGGCCCTATGCCTATATTAATCCGGTTTTCAGATAAGAAACTGGAACTCAGAGCTAAAGGAGTTAATAAATGGCAAACCCAGGGCTCCGGCTGCAGATCCCATCCACTTGTCCACTCTGCTGTCTTACTCTTCTTGCATCCACCCGAACCCGGCCACAGGAGCCAATCCTAGGCTATTACTGGATTTGAGTGGCTTGTATGGGAGCCGCTGGGAAAAAGACTGGTTCCCACTCTGGAGGTGCTAACCGGGTGTGCATCTGTCCGGAGCTGCCCGAGGAGAGCGTGGCTGAGGAGAGAGCCGACACAGGAGGGAAGAGACCAGTCTTGAGGACATTATTCAGATCATTCCAAAGACAATGAGAAGTGGGGCTGGGATCTGCGTGCAGTCTGTCTGGCTCCAGAGCTCATGGATAGAGCAGAAGCAAAGAGCCTGCTGTCCAATACCTTCTTGATAGAGCAGAAGCAAAGGTATTGAAGGTGTTGGACTGAGCCTGCTGCTCCTTGAAGACCCTGAAAGGTCCCCTCTGGAGTTGAGCTACCCCAGCTCGGAACTACGATACAATAGTGACACAATAAAAGGAGCTGAGCTTCTGCTCTACCCATGAGCTCTGGAGCCAGACAGACTGTATCAGCTCAGTCCAATACCTTCTTGATAGAGCAGAAGCAAAGAGGCGGCTGCCACAGGGCCGCACAAGAGCTGTCCAGATGTACAGGAGTCCTCCAGGCCATTGTCTTCCCCACCCCAGCCATTCCCAGGCCCAGGTTGATCCCAGGGAGGCCCAACAAACATGAGTAGTTCCGAGCTGGGGTAGCTCAACTCCGGAGGGGACCTGGCAGGGTCTTCAAGGAGCAGCAGGCTCAGTCCAATGCCTTCACAGGTCAGATGAGGAAACTGAGGCCAGAGAGCTAGGATCTTCCCACAACCACGAGCATGCTCCAGACCCCAAGGCTCCTGGCTCCCATTTCTGTGCCGTTTGCCACACCAGACGGGGACCCTGGGGAAGAAGAAGTTCTGCAGGTTTGGAGTGGACTCCCGACTTCAGGAGAGGAAATGCTCCCCCACCCCGCCCTGGAGTGAAGAGCATGAGCTCTGGAGCCAGACAGACTGCACGCAGATCCCAGCCCCACCTCTCATCGCCAGGGCAGCCTCCAGCAAACGCAGATAACAGTCATCCTGTTCTTAGTGGTATTGGTGAGTTAGAGTTGATACCTATAAAGTGCTTAGGAAGGGCCTGATATGTAGCAAGCGCTCAGTAAAAACGGCTATCACTGTTGTGTCATCTATTGTGTCTATTGTGTCATTTATTGTGTCACTATCGTATCATATTATTCATCAAAAGGTCTCCGTGTCCTGCCAAAGTCTTTCCTAACCCAGCAAAAGGCCTTCCCCTGAGGAGCAATTCGCAGTGGCAAGTGGGAGGCGGCTCAGTCACACCCTCTTTCAAGGACTGGGGGGTGAGGGGACCTGGGTCCCTCCCCAGTGCTCTCACTGATCCCACCCTCCAATCCCCTGTGTGGGACTCAGTGGCCCCTCAGCTTCTCCAGTCGCCAGCCTGTCTGTCCAGCTATCACGCCTGATGCAGAGATAACACATCCCACAGTAGTATTGTTTCCTGCTTCCCGAACCTCTTCAGTGTGATCTCAGAGAGTGGGATTAGCCTGGTACTTGGGCAGCTTAGGGGTTGGGAGGATTGAGAGGGGCTGTTCCCAGAGCCGGCCAGTCCTGTCCTTTAAGGCAGTGGAGGTGGCTGAGCTTGCAGGGAAAGGGGGAGGGGAGCGCCTGTGGCCTTAGTGTCTGGGATATTCTGCCATCCTACCCTCTACCACACACACACACACACACACACACACACACACACCCTTGGCCTAACGTGGAAGGAGGGGCTGCCCAACTGATTGGAGACACGGGACCTGCATCTCCAATAGTTAATCCTCTCCCTTCCCCCGATCAGAGCCTGCTGGTCCCTGTATTCCTCCTCTCGGATGGCTGGACTGTAGCCAAGTGTCTCTGAGAAAGAGAAAGCCAGCCCATGGCACAGAGAGCCCACAGCACCCGCAGTGCCTCGGGAGCCCAGCAGGCAGAGGGGAAGGGAGGCCGGGGGAACGGAGTGTCATGACGTGCTGGCTTCATCATTTCTGGTAGGGTCAGCTGTGCAGAGAGGCCGCCTTCCTCTCCCAGCCAGCGTAGGCCCCCTCCTCCTCTCCCCACTCCCAGGACAGCCACTCTCATGACCTCACTGTCATGGTCAGGCCAAGTCAGGCCAGGAGCCAGGGACCCGCCAAAATCCACATTCCCCAGAAACTAGCACGGGCCAGGCAACCCCCACCCGCCCGAACCTATGCCTTCAAAGACAAATTGTCCTGCTCAGAGTTTACTCCAGCCAGGCATGCTCACCTCCCCTCTCCACAGGGGCGAACTCAGCGTGATCCTCTACTACTGGTCACATCGTCGGCCAGACGTACCCCATCCACTCCTCCCCTGCTAAATGCTGCTCTGCCGTCCTGTCCCAGGAAGCTCCCCGGGTCACCGTGCCCGCCTCTAGCCTCTCCATTATTTCACAGTGAGGGCCATTGTGGTTAGAGGGGCAGTGACCCGGAAGTACTGGCTGTGATGGTAGTTCTAGCAGTTTGGGCGGTGATGATGGTGACGGGAGTGGTGTTGATGATGGAGACAGTGATGACAGGGTGGAGGGGGTGGTGGTGGTGATGGCACAGCTGGAGATGGTATGAGATGAGCAGGGGCGTTTCCCCTCCCTCGCTAAGGCTCAGGGACCTGGATGGACCATCAGCAGTGTGTCCCTGAGGACTACCAGGACCGGGGTAAGTAGCTACTCTCCAGGGCATCCAGTCACAGAGGCCCCCAGAGCAATGGGGCAAGGACTCCTTGCCCAGCTCCCCAGAGACGTGGAAATATGTTCCCCTCCAGGACCTCTGGAGACGTTCCCTCCAACGGGAAGAACGAACCATCTGACCCAGAAACTGCTGAGGCTTCCCTTGAGCAAATGTGGGAAGAGGCCAGGCTTCGGAGACAGAGGATCCAATATTGGAAGCGCAATCCTTTGGGGAAACTTTTGGTCTGAAGCTCAGTGTAGAATGGGAATCATAACTCTTACCGGCAGGGTCATTGGAAGGACTGAGATAAGTATCTTCCAAAGTGCCTGGCACAGAAGAGCAGCACAATAAATAAGATCTCTTTCCAAGCCTTTCTTATCAAGCCCTGGCGTACCCACCCACCCCTCTGGCTATATGCCTCCCTGTATTAGTTTTCTAGGGCTGCCGTACAAATTACCACAAACTTATTGGCTTGAAAAAAACAAAACAGAAATGTATTCTCTTGCAGTTCTGGAGGCCAGAAGTCTGAAACCAAGGTGTCAGCAGGGTCACGCTCGCTCCCCAGGCTGAGAGAGAATCCTCCCTACACTCTTCCAGCTTCCAGTGGCTGGAGACGTTCCCTGGCCTAGAGCTCCACTATCTGCCTCCACTTCACTGCATCGTCGCACGGCCTTCTCCCCTGGGTTTCTGCATGTTCTTTTCGGTTGCTTATAAGGACATTCTCATTGAATTTAGGGCCCACGCTAATCCAGCATGATCTCATCTCAATCCTTACCTGCATTGCACCTACAAAGACTCTTTTTAAAAAATATATGTGTTTATTGATTTCAGAGAGAAAGGGAGAGAGAAAAAAAAACATGAATGATAAGAGAGAATCATTGACCAGCTGCCTCCTGTATGCCCCTTACGGGGGATCAAGCCCACAACCCCAGTTATGTGCCCTGACGGGGAATCCAACCGTGACCTCCTGATTCATAGGTCGATGACCAACCACTGAGCCACTCCGGCCAGACAAGACCCTTTTTTCCCCCCAAATATTTTCAGGTTTCAGGTGGATATAAACTGCAAGGGGAGGGAGGAAGGTTGTACCATTTAACTCACTACATAATCCTCAACCTCTGAGTAAGCCAAACCTAACTCTCCAACCCCCTGACGACCTGGCACAGTCATGCAGGGCCCGTCTCTCTATCCCTTTTTGAGCTGCTGCTGCACACACACCCCCGCTCCTGTAGCATCCCCGGCCCTCTGGCCCTGTGCCCCAGGCCCTGGTGCCATGCATGCATGCCTGTGTGCATGTCCACAGGCTCTCCTTTTTCACTTGGCGGTAAGAAAGGGGGATTCTAGGCTTGAATCAGAGCCCACAGGGGCCTCTCTGCTCGGAAATGCTTCTTCCTCTCCCCCTGGCAGCTGTTTGCCTTGGCGGGGGCCCAGCTGGCAGGCTCAGCAGCCAAGGAGCCTGGGGGGCAGGGGGAGGGAATGGTGAGGGGCAGGCAGCTCCCTCCTCAGGCGTAGGCCCTGGGAGCTGAGCCAATGGCAGGACTCCCTGCTGGTCAGCTGCAGCCCCCTCACTCTTGGTTCTCCTCCTCCCTGCTTTCCTATCCTCTCCATTCCACAAAGGGGAATTCTGAGACCCTCCACGCCCCGCCCCAGCCAAGGAGGAGACGTGCAGAGAGGAGCAGCAATTGGCAAAGCGAGTAACACATACTGAGAGAGCCCTCGGCAGACCCTGAGGCTTTGCTCTGGGGGGCCCTGCGTAATTGAGGGCACCCTAGGACAACCAGGACTCCTTCCAGCCGCTGGATACCTTGTCCCCTGCCCCTTCCACATTCCCGAGATCCCCGGTCCTTAGTCCCCCCGCTAGAGCCCTTGCCCTGTCCTCCCAGGGCCTCTGAACCTCAAACTGTTGCTCGTGTTTCTGTTCCATCATCTCTTCATATAAGTAGGATTGCAAATGATGCTCCCAGCCCCAGGCCCAGCCGCCAGCACATCCTAGACCAGTGGTTCTCAACCTTCTGGCCCTTTAAATACAGTTCCTCATGTTGTGACCCAACCATAAAATTATTTTCGTTGCTACTTTATAACTGTCATGTTGCTACTGTTATGAATCGTCATGTAAATATCTGATATGCAGGATGGTCTTAGGCAACCCCTGTGAAAGGGTCATTCGACCACCAAAGGGGTCGCGACCCACAGGTTGAGAACTGCTGTCCTAGACTTTTTACCACGGATGGGAAAAGAGTCGAGAAACACCCAGGGAGGGGCACTATACACTAAGCCTGGGTTTTCGGGTCTAAGAGACCTGGGTTTATGTCACAGCCCTGCCACTTAACACTTGGGTAACCTGGACAATCATTTCGCCTCCCTGAGCCTTGATCTCCTCTCATAAAAACGGGCTTACTCCTAGCTAACTTCCAGGTGGCACAGATGAAATGACACTGCTTCCAAAACAAGGTAAGGTGTTCTCGAAATGGTAGTAACTTCTGACATGCCCTGCGAGAAGTGTTTTGCATAGATTATCTCATTTAACCCTAATAATAACTACATGAAATAGAAACTCTTTGCTGCCTACGGGAGCTGAGCAGCTGGCCGGGGGGCCCAGGGCTGGCAAGTGCCTGAGCTGGGATCTGGCTCTGGGCACTATGACTCCAGACCCTGCACCCTAACCCACTGTGCCCTGCGCCTCCCCGACTGGCAGTGTGGCCAAGGTAGATAGTAGTAGTGGTATTATTCGGGGGAAGGTGTGCTTTATGTTAATTTTGGAAGGAAAATATGTCCAGAGCATATGTGTATGTGTGTGTGCGTGTGTGTGTGTGTGTGTGTGTGTTTTCCCTCCACTTATTTGGGCTTCATTTTAAAACCTTTTTTTTTGTCCTAACCCAGTTACTTCACTTGATTTGCTAGCTTCAGAGAAGAGATCTGAGTTTGTGACCAGCGCTGAAGGCCCACCGTTGTGTCATCATCTTTTGGCATATGAACCATGGCAACCAGAGCTTGTCCTTCCTGTCAGTCCTGACCCAAAGATGCCACCATTCCTCGTCATCTGTCACACATCATTGGTGTTGATTGAAAACTCTTCCTGAAACGGGGTAGAACTGCTTGGTGGTCTTTTCACATCCTATCTAATAAAAGGGTGATATGCAAATTAACCGTCATTACATCACAAAGATGGAGACACCATAGCCACAAGATGGTGGTACCCAGTCCCCTCAGTGCCACCGGAGTCCCCCAGTCCTGTGGGGGGAGGAGCGGCCACTGAGAGCAGGCAGCGTGAGCATCCCACCCTGGCCGCAGAGAGCCTCTGGGCAGCAGGCGAGCAGTGGCCAGGCCCCTCAGAGATCAGAGAACCATGGGGAGTGGGCCTAAGCCATCAGGGCCCCCAGATTGGAGAGGGCTCCCCTGAGGGCTCCCAGATGAGGGCTCCCAGATTTGAGAGGGTGCAGGTCAGGCTGAGGGACCCACCCCCACGCCCTGCACAAATTCCGTGCACCAGGCCTCTAATAGAAATATAAATAAAGAAATAGTTGGATGTTTTTAAAAAAGACCACAGAGCAGCTGGGCGGCCAGGGTTTCCCCGGAGTCCCCACAGGTGCGGCACTGGGGTCTCCCTCACCCTGCACACACCGATTTGCATGCCGTTTTTGAGCAAGGATCTGCCTAGCTGCCTTGGCAATTCTGAAGTCCCGGACGCGGGGCCAGCCCATTGCAGCATCCCAGCCACGGCAAGAGTTCGCTGGAGCGCAGGCCCCCGAGGCTCGGCTCTCTCGTGCCCTGGCACATCTGGAAGCTGTTAGCCTCCATGCCTCTCCCACCTCCTCCTCTCTGCTCCAGCTGTTCTCTGATGCCTAATTCTGGGAAGTCGCCCTCAGCTGTGCTTGCCCAGGATGGGGTGGGGAGGCGGTCCTCAGCACTCCATTGGTGGGGCAGGAGGGGAATGGGCAAGCTGCAGATTTAATGTGAGTCACCCGCAAGAGCTGGTCTCCAACTCCTAGTGGGGTTACTAGGGGTCAGTCATGAAGAGGGAAGAGAGAGGGAGGATGCAGGAGTGGGGAAGGAGAACAAGTAGCACAGATGAAGAGAATTTTGCTGCTGAAAAGAGATCATCGAAAGGTCAGCTGACACTGTCCATCTCCCTGTCGCCTGGGGTCACACCGACCAGCGTGCCGTGGAGAGAGGGCCGCCTTTGTCATTGAGCAGGGCTGGGTCACAGTCCTGGCCCCACCACTGTTGGACCTGGAGCAAGGGCTTCCCTCTCTGGGGCTGAGCAGCCCCCTCTGTGCAATGGGGGGATGGTACCTCCTGGGCTAGAGGATCCCATGGTCTGGTCCAGGCCCCCAAACATTGACCCCCTCCTCTCTAAGAGCTGCAGGGAGCTACACAGGGCACCTTCCCCTCACTTCACTCCCTGCCGCACTTTCTGGGGTCTCACACCCACTCCGCACCCAGCACACCCACTCCACACCGGGACCTGCTCTGAAAGCCAGGCCCTACCCAGATGGAACCTGACTCTCCCTTCTCTCTGCCCAGCTCTGCCCTCCTCACTTTCTAAACTTGCTGAAGACCTCCTGCTGAGGGAGACTGCCCCCATCCCCCTCCACCCCTGATACCTGTGGCTTTGGGGAGGTCACTGAACATCTCTGAGTCTCAATTATCCTGGGGGTTGAATGCTATCTGCTGTGAAAATGGTTTCTTATAGACTACCGAGGATCACCTTCACATCAATTCTGGAAAATGAGGTTTCTCAGTGTAGATTCCAACAATAAGTTGTGCCCATACAAAAGGGGGGGGGGGGGGAAGGAAAAATATATACTACTCTTTGTAATATTTTAAGCAATAAAATAAATTTTTTAAAAAAGCCAAGGAAATCCTGGATTCTCCTTAGAAGACGTGTACTTTAAAATGCCAAAGACTAGTTACTATCTCCTACGGGTACTACTGCAAAGGGACAGCGTCCCCAGGCAACTGGACAGCCTGCCCCCATCATCCTGGCGGAGACAGAGAACAGCTGCTCCGCCCCAAGCCCGGTAGCTGCAGCCTAACGGCCCCTACACCCTTCCACACATCTTTCCCCTTCCTGTTGCCCAACCAGCTCCAGTCCCCGGGAGCAGTAAAACCACATCTCCCAGCTCCAGCCTCCCTCTTAGCCTTTCCCTCTCCCCACTCCCTCGCCCCCACCCCCATCACCCATTGATGACTGGGCCACAGACGACAGTTCAAGATTTTCCCTTGTTATTTTTCACTCTTTCAAGTGCTTCCTTTGTGACAAGTGCTTTATGTCTACTATCTCATTCGATCTCCCACAGCAAGCCCTAAAATGAGTATTATTATACCGATCTTGAAAATGAGTAAACCAAGCCTCGGACACAGCACCGCCCCATACACTGCACAGTCCCAGCCTCAGGGATCAGCACCCCGTGTGTCTGGCAGCGGCCCAGCTCAGGTATCAAAGAACAGACTCAAGTCAAAGGAATCAACGACCTATGCGGCTGCCCCCCCTCCCCCTCCCCAGAGAGCCACTAGATGTCTCAAACGCCACATGTCCAAAACCAAACCTCTTCATGTACTTCACTCACAGCTTCCTCATCACAGCGAAGAGCACCGTCATCCTTCCAGCGGCTCAGGCCAGGAATCTTGGAGCCACCATTGACGTCTCTCCCCTACATCTCACCTTCAATCCTCCGGAAGTCTTGTTGGCTCTACTTTCAAAATATATTCAGAACCACCATGGCCAGGGAGCTCAGTTGGTTAGAGCATCGTCCTGATACTCCAAGGTTCCGGGTTCAATCCCTAGTCAGGGCACTTACAAAAATCAACCAATGAATGCATAAGTAAGAGGAACAACAAACCGATGTTTCTCTCTCTCTCTTTCTTCCTCTGTCTTTCTCTAGAATCAATAATATATATTCAGAACCCACCACTCCCAATCACTTCCACGGCTTACACCAACTTGCCTCTTCCAGGTCTTCTTCCTTCTTCCCCTGGACTCTCGAGTCTACTCCCCACACAATAACCAGACTTAGAGTTGACCTTCTTTAAGTCCACCTCATCCATCCTCTGCTCAGCACCCTCCAGTGTTACTTCCCACTCGGAGTAAAAGCCGGCCCTCACAGTGGCTCCAGGACCCACACCATCTGACCTCAGCCCTCTCTCTCTCCTCCCACACTCTCCCTGTTCCCTTTGCTCCAGCCACACTGGCCTCAAACCCTCGAGACACATTCCTGCCCCAGGGTCTTTGCTCCAGCTGTTTTCTTTGCCTTCAATGCTCTTCCCTCAAATAGCCTCTTGACTCACTCTCTCACCTCCTTCGGGTTATGATCCTAACTCACCTCTCAGTTAGGCCTACTCTGACCAAACTATATTTTTCTGTAACCATCTTTCCCTTGACACTCCCAGCCTTCTCCCCTTTTCCTACGCAACTCTTAATTTCCAAAGACATTATCAGTTTCTAATATGCCCTATAATTTACTTATTTTTTATGTTTTCTTCTTAATTTTCTCTCTCACCCACTAGAATGTCAGCTCCATGTAGGCAGGCAAATCTACCTGTCCTGTTCACTGCTATATCCCAAGTACCCAGAACTATGCTTAGCACACAGTAGGTGTTTAATAAATATTTCTTTTTTTCTTTCCTTTCTTGATTAAGGTATTACATATGTATGCTTATCCTCCTGACCTCCCACTCATGCCCTCACCCCCCTGTTGTCTGTGTCTATTGGTTGGGCTTATATGCATGCATACAAGTCCTTTGGTTGATCTCTCCCTTTTACCCCCAACCTCCCCTATTTTCCCTCTGAGGTTTGACGGTCTGATCGATGCTTCTCTGTCTCTGGATCTGTTTTTGTTCATCAGTTTCTGTTGTTCATTATATTCCATAAATGAGTGAGATCATGTGATATTTATCTTTCTCTGACTGGCTTATTTCACTTAGCATGATGCTCTCCAGGTCCATCCACGCTGTTGCAAATGGCAAGAGTTCTTTCTTTTTTACAGAAGTGTAGTATTTCATTGTGTAGATGTACCACAGGTTTTTAATCTACTCATCAGCTGAAGGGCACTTAGGCTGTTTCCAAGTCTTAGCTATGGTGAATTGTGCTGCTATGAACATAGGGGTGCATATATCCTTTCTGATTGGTGTTTCTAGTTTCTTGGGATGTATTCCTAGAATATTGATCACTGGGTCAAATAGGAGTTCCACTTTTAACTTTTTGAGGAAACTCCACACTGTTCTCCACAGTGGCTGCACCAGTCTGCATTCCCACCAGCAGTGCAGGAGGGTTCCTTTTTCTCCGCATCCTCTCCAGCATTTGTCATTTGTTGATTTTTTGATGACAGCCATTCTGACAGGTGTGAGATGATACCGCATTGATATTTCTTAAATAAATAAGGTGACTGAGCTGGTATATATCCTTACGACACTTTGAGGACAGCATGTTTTGGGGGATTCAGGTGGACCACAGGCAAATGCCTTCTTTTGCTAAACATTTTTAGAGAGCTGCCTGTGCTGAGTGCAGGAAAGCGATCACGGACAGACGTGGTGTCTGCTCTGGAGGTCTCTACCCAGAAGAGGACACAGCGCTGCCTCCGCCATCTCCAGCAGGGGGTGGGGGTGGAGGGTCATTCAACTTTATGCAAACAGTAACCATTAAATAATAGAATATGGCAAGACACCAGCTTGACTTTGACTTTAAAATAGATTTCAGAATAAAAACACCTCCCTATCCACATCTCCTGGGACCTTCACGATCACTACCACCATTTCACCCCCCAAACTCTTCCCTTCTTCCTTCCTGCCTCCCTCCTTCCCGTTCCCTCCCTTCCTCTCTCCCTCTTTCCTTTCTTTAGAACACTTACTGCGAATCTGCTCCAGTCAGAATACAGCAAGGCTGTAGGGTTCCTGTGTGGCTCCAGAGGCCCAGGCGGTTTAAAACTGCACCCACAACAATTTCAATAACAAGATCAAGCTTTTAGGTAAGGAACAGTACAAGACATAAAGGCAGCTAAGCTCAATCAAAGATACAGGGAGTTCTCAGGCACAGTGTAGATCTGAAATAATTAATAATTAATAATAATAATAATAATAATAATAATAATCAGTTCTTGGATATTCTGAGGTACAAAGGAAATTAGGCCAGGTGGACGGAACAGCTTGAGCAAAGGCTTAGAGAAGAGAACATGGCTGCATAGAGGGCATCAACCTGGTTGGAGCAGAAAGGTCTTGAGGGATGGTGAGCTTCGAGGAGCACTCAGCCCAAGTGATGAGTGAGAAGGTCAACAGTCAGATGCTTTAAAAAAAAAAAGTTTATTGAATCTGGAAAAATGAAGGCAGTGGGTGTGACCGGCTCATTCAAGAGGTTTAGTCACGGAAAGAGGGAAACATATTGCACAATGGCCAGAAAGTGCAGAGAAGGGTCAAGAGAGGTTTTTTTTTAAGTTGAGGAAGACCTGTGGGTATTGAAAAGCTGAGCCGGTTAGGAGCTGCCAAAAGATGAGCCAGCCGGTGATGAAAATGCTCTCAAACTGAGTGTGGCGATGATAGTTGCACCACTCTGAGACTAGACCAACTGAGCCGGTTAGGAGCTGCCAAAAGATGAGCCGGCCGGTGATAAAAATGCTCTCAAACTGAGTGTGGCAATGATAGTTGCACCACTCTGAGACTAGACCGAAACCATGGAATAGTTACTTTAGTAGGTGAACTGCATGGTGTGTGAACTAGATCTCAACAGAGCTGTTTCTTAGAAAGGCAGGCTGGACAGGACCACAAGCTCCTTACGGAGTCAGGAGGAGGGACTTGGGTGAGGGCCGGACTCGGAGACAGAGGAGACACAGCCTTTCCTCCAGGACAGCATGGCAGGCTGGTGCACTCATTCATCGGTCCCATGGGCTGTAATGAGCACCTACTAAGCGCCAGGCACTGTGTCATGGGCTGGAAGGCTGAGGTGCCCTGAGGGCCTGGGTGAGTCCGAAATGAGCACGGCATGGAGGGCACACACAGTGTGGAGGGGGCAGGAAGAACAAGCAGGGCCAGAGACAGGACAGATGCCTGCCCCATCTCACCATCTTCACCCCCTGGGGGGGGGG
>NW_006300048.1:3216609-3225033 GCF_000327345.1 Myotis davidii | reverse complement strand
GCTATGACGACAAGTGGGTAGAGAGAGCCCTGGTAGGCCCGGGGAAGGGCAAGGAGCCAGTTTGGGCCACAGAAAAGCCACCAAGTGGACAAAAAACAGTCGGAAGAGAACTGAGAGTCAGACACATCTCTTGAATCAACAGAATTCTCCGGGGCACACCCCAGATCAACCTGCAATGTGGAGGTCCGGCTGTCCCCAGGCACCAGCCGTCCCCATGACAACCACCCTGAACTAATCCCAGCCTCTCTCTTCATCCCCAAAAACCACACCCCTCCACGAGCCACCCTTCTCTGAGCTCATCAGGCAAACTGAGGCCGTGTGCTGGAGGGAGGGGCCTAAAGGGAAGCTGGGTTCGAGCCCCACTGGCTCTGCCACCAACTTGCTGTGTGACTTCATGTGAAGGCTCAGGGCATGGGCTTGGGGCAGACCGCTGGGTTGTGAGTCCCTGCTCTCCACTGAGCAGCTTCGGGAACTGGGGATTGCTAGATGTCCTCTCGGTGTCTCTGTTTCTTTATCTAAAACCGGGGGAGTGATAGCATCCACCTGAAAAGCTGGGTGAGGATTAAGCAGGCTAATCCCTGTGGAGCACTTGGAATGCTGCCTGGCACCGGGCAGGCTCGGTCCCTGTTAACTACTTGCCTCATTGTGACGATCAGGGAGGAGTGCCCAGCGGCCGCCAAGGTCCCCGCCAGCCCAGGCATTTATGACTTTGGGCTTCTACCTGTGCTACCATATGTGTCTGCATTTCAAATATGTCCCCATGATCTGAGTCACTCAGGTCTTTCAAATCCGCATGACTTCTTGACCTTGGACCTCCTTGATTTGCCCTTTCTGACCACATCCATTGGGAAGGCTTGAGCCCCCTCCCATGTGCTGTGGGAGGTTACAGAGCCCTTCCGGGGGGTTCCCCCAATCTTTCCTCATGAAGCCGTCTGCCCTGCGGTGGTCTGCTCCCAATCTTCATCAGGCCCGCATCTGTGTGGCCAACTTTCCCGAAGATTCAAGGGCACAACAGGAAACTGCGGCACAGGGCAGGAAGCAACGTCCACATCAAGGTGAGACGCTGGGAGTCTGGGTAAATAAACCTTGGTGCACACACAGTGAAACACTGTGCAGCTGTAAAAAAAAAAAAATCACGTGGAATGATTACTAAGTAAATACAAAGCTGGGTGCGGGATACTGTGAATGAAATATTTGCCAGAGGAAAAGGGAGAAGGGGAATGATGTGTACCTGCATCGCTGTATAGACACAGACTGTCTCTGGGAAGCCACATAAGAAACTGGCAGTAACCGTAGCGGCTAGGGGCAGGGGTGGAGGGAGACTTTTGGATGCACACACCTTCATACGCTTAAAATTTTTAAATATGCAAATATTTTACCTGCTACCAAAAAATAACAATGTCTTCAAAATCAAGATGAGATTTAATTCGGCCTAGACATTTCTTCGCTGGTCCTCACCCGCTGCACCCTCTCCGCCAGCTGACTCAGAGATGTCAGTTTCCTCAACAGCTTATATTTATGCAAAACTTTCTCTCTCGACCTCATCATCACCCATTCAGGCCGTGCCTTTCTCACTCAAAGGGCCCATCGCCGTCTTTTCCCCACAGAAGAACCACTTCCCCCAGGTGAAACATACCGCATTTCTAGAAAGCAGCAAGGGTGGTGGCGGCTTCTGTATTCAGAGGCCCTCTCGTTTTCTTCCACGCCTGTTTCCACACCAGCCTCCCGTCTGCACCTTGAGGACAGAAACCTGTCTTGCTCATCCTTCATCGCCAGCATTGTAGGTGCGTGCGTGCACACCACATCAAGTCCCCAACTTATTCCCATCTGCTCTTCCCTCAATGCCTGGCACAGGACCCTCCGTAAAGGTCTGTCGAATTGAATTGGTTTGGTGATTCAGACAGAGTAGAAGGGACTGATCAGGAGCAGGAAGGCAGCGGCCGTGTATTAACAACAGCTCACATTTGTTGAGCATTTTACTAAGTGCCATGTGCTCCTCTAAAGGTTTTTCGTACATTAACTCATTTAATCTTCACAACAACCTTACCAACCCTACCAACAACCCCATTATTATCTCATTACAGAAATAAGGAAACAGAGGACAGAGAAGGCTGAGGAACTCTCCCGTCACAGCCAACAAGTGGCCAATCTAGGATTTGAACCCAGTCTGGACCTAGAACACATGTTCCCAATTATTTAAATTGCCTCACATGGCCACAGGGTACAGCATACGCTATCCAGGGAAAGGCTGGCCTGGCCACCACGCAAATGAGATGGAGGTGCCCAGCCCAGCCAGAGCCTGGGGCTGAGAAGTAAGACCTTATGGAGTCTCCCTCTCCAGAGATTTTGAAGGAAAGAGCAGACCCCCCTCAGTCTGCACCAGCTTGGAGGCCCGGGCTTGGACAAGATCCCTTCCCAAGGTCTTCACCGTCTTCTGATTCTTGCCCGAGCTGAGAGGCCTGAGGGCAGAAGTCTGTGTTTGGGGGACCCTCCACGGGTACAGCTTGAAGCAGCCACCAATGCCATAGGTTAAAGGTAGGGGACAACCCAGCCCCTGAAGAAAGACAGATACTCATCTGACCCCAAGTCCCTGCCTAGCAGTCAGAGGCCCCAACGAGGCTACCAGGAAGCAGGCAGGGGCAGGAGAAGGCTGGCCTCTAACTCCCAAACCGTCAACCCTGGCCCAGAGAGGCCCCCCTTTCCCCCCCACCCGTCCTCCCAGGTGTGTGTTCACAGAAGGCCCAGCCCAAGCAGTGTGCCCCCCACCCTGTCCCCTTGGGGTACAAAACCCTCCGCTTTGATGTGTCCCAGCGAGTGCACACCCCAGGAAGTGCATCCGTACATTCACGTCACAGGTTTTCACTGAGCTCACTGAGCTGCAAGCCCGTGTGAGGCAGCAGGGATGCAGGCCCACCTAGGAATGACCCAGCTAGTGGGGACAGTGGCACCTGAACAAGGAAACACAATAAGGGCCTCGTCAGTGAGAGAGAAAGGGAATTGGTGAGCCCAGGGGATGCAGGAGTCCGCAACGGCTTCTTAAGGGAGGTGATGCTTAAAATGAACCTTGAAAGAAAAGTGAATGAGGGCAGGGGAGCAGGGGGGGAGAGCGCTTTCCAGGCAGTAGCTGAGCCCATCTAATTTGTGCGGCGGCCGGGCCAGCCTCTCTCAGGATAGCATATGCTTCAGATTGTGGGAGACGGCGGGACAGCTGGGAGGGTAGGTCATCTGGGGTGACCGGCTTGTGGAGCCCAAGAGTCACAGCCACGGACAAGACTGAGGGGAGAGAGGAGCATAAGGCTGGGAGCCACGCAGGCCCCTACAGCGTCCTGGGCTTTCATCACAAGAGACAGAGAACCATGGAGGGAGTAAGCAAGAGGCGTGTCCTCCTTCCTGGCTTAGAAAGGCCATTCTGGGAGGGAAAAGGAGGACCAAGAAAGGGGAACCCTGGACATTGTCAGCCAACCTCACGGTCTGTGGGTTCCTCCTGCCCGTCGCACCAAGCAGGCCTCTGTCTACATGGGTTTGAACCATGTTTCACCCACAGGCATGTTAAGAGAAAAGACAGGAAGAGACCCCCACAGATGGCTGGTCTGGACACTGCCCTGGGCCCCAATGGTGTATAATGCCGGGTCCAGCTGGTCCCCACTGGTATCGGCTGTAACCCCAGCAGGGGCTCAGGGGACAGCAAGAGAGAGCTTGTCATGGGGGGAGGTGGGACTGGAAAATAAGGTTAGAGATTTAAGGTGACAGCAGTCACTTATTCAGTGGTTAGCATCTGCTGGGCACTGTCTCCAGGCTTCATACCTATTAATCCCATGAAGTAGGTTCTAATGCTGTCCCCATTTCACAGAACAAAGCAAGGAAAGCACACAGTGTCTACCATGGGATTCAAATCCAGTTGGGCTCCTTTTGCTTATTCAATAAGTGCTTCCTGAGCACCTACGCGCCAGGCGCCGTCCAGGCCGTTAGGACACATGGTGGATACATAGTGGATTTCGGTAGTCCATGTTGTCAGCGACTGTGCTTTGCTACCTCCCGGGTTGGGATGAAGGGAGGCAAATGCAGCCAGTCCTATGCTTGAAGCTCATGCTGAGTGCCCCAGGGCATCATTGGTCTAGTTGCCAAAGAGAAAGAACAGCCATTCTTGCTGAGAAGCTGGTGGGCTCTGGGGCTCGTGACCTCCTCTCTGACAGGCTACTGGGCAGAGGACCCAACTGCTCCTGAGCCTGCAGTTCAGCGGCCTCCCTCAGGCCTGGGGACCAGAGCAGGGAGGCAGAGAAAATGGCAGGACACTGGGCCAACTGGGCTGCTCCCCTGCCTGGGTGGTCAGCAGCGAACTCTGCAATAACGACTCCGCCGCAGGCGGCTAAAGCCAGAGCACAGGACAGAGGGCTTTGGTGTTGCAATCTTGCAGCAGCTGCTCCAGACAGGCTGGCTGAAGGCCAGGCCAGCCCCAAGGGTGTGGACAGGAAAGGCTTGTATGTGAAGGCATCTTGGGTCCTTTCTTGAATTCAAAGAAAGACATTGAATGGCAAATAGCAAGACAGATATTGAATGGCAAATGGCAAGAAAGAGATTGTCTGACTTGTGTTACTGCTGCAAGTGCTACAGAGCCCCTGCCCCTGCCCTTTTCCCAACAAGTTCCTCTCTTCCCTCCCTCTCCCCAAAAACCTCCCTGAGATGCTGCCTCCTTCAGGAAGCCTTCCTGAACTGACAGAGTGAATGCTTCTCCTTGTCTCTAATCCATGTGCTAATGCATAGACTAACTCGGGTCTTTCACAAGCAATTTCCTCAAACTCTCATCGAAGCCAGGGAGTACGGCCCTCTGCCCATGTGCAGGCCTGGGCCTTCCGACACAGTGGTCAAACTTCTTTGACATCTGACCTTTTAGCTTCAATGAGCTTTGCATTCTACTCCAGGATACAGCCATATCTTATTATATTTTTAACACCAGGTCTCAAGTTACTTACAAGATGAGTCATAATTTTTCTTCTAAAATCTTCTAGGAAATGGATGCTCCGTGAAGATGTCCCATGTTTAAATTAACTTATAACTGTGTAAACCACCAGGACTTCAGCACGAACATCCTGTATATCCCAACTGGAGGACGGATAAGGCAATGAACTTCAGCTGGAAGGACACAAGAGCTTCTTGCTAGTGCAGAGACTCTGAGGCCTGTGGCCCTTGGGGGCAGCCAGGCAGGTGTGCAGTTGGAACCCCCTCTGTGGTTGCCTCTGTTCAGGATACTGTTCAAATACGATCTCTCTCTATGGGCGCCGTGATGTGACTGATAGGAAGCAATTATCTCCTACAGTGGATCTCAAACTTGGCTGTAAATTAGAATCATCTGAGGGTTCTTAAAAATCCTGATGCTCAGCCACAACCTGTACCAATGAAACCAGCATCTCGAAGAATGAAGTCCAGTCGTTGGTCGTTTTTAAGGTTCCTCAAAGACTCAATGTGAGCCAAGTTTGAGAACCAGTGATTGAGGCCAAGCCCTTTATAACAGATGGAGATGCTGAAACCCAAGGAGGAAAAGCAATGGGCCACGGCCATAAACATGGCAGGGGCAGAACCCACGTTTTCCAGCACTCGGGGCAGGCCTCCTGTACCCCTGCTCCCCCATCTTTCAAGCTGCTGTGGGAACCGAGCTAGCTGGCCAACTGCTTCTGCCACACGAACCTTGGAGTTCTGGACTCCAGGCTGGCTCAGAGGAAGAGCCCCAATGGGCCCTCAGTCAAGCAGCCCCGGAAACTGGACACCTTAGGGTACAGCCCCACCTAGAAATCCTCCAGGCCCGGTCCACACCTGGAATAAACAGGCGCTAAGGGAGGCTGTTGTGGGGCTTGTGGCAGGGAAGCCAAGGAGAGATGTACTATGGTCACAGGCAAAAGAGCTTCCCTGACAGCACCCTGTGGAGTCCTAGCGCTCCCCATCCCTCCCCTCCCCATCCTCCTAATGACCACTGACTCCTCCCCTCCACCTCACTGCCCTCAGCCTGACGAGGAGCTGACAGAACTGCCTGAGGGTGGTCTTAACCGTTCCTGCCGTCTTTCTGGGGTCTGTCTGGTCTTGACAGGTTCATCCAGGGGGTTCCCCTGCAGGGCCTTGTGTCCAGGCCATCCTGTCTATGAGACACACACTACACAGAACCTCTGGGGACAGAAAGGAAGCATCCCAAGGGTCTGAGCCATTGGATGCAGGCTGCAGGGTGAGGACATCACCAGTGAGGGCTGAGAGGAAGAGGGGGAGCCAGGGTTCAGAGCCGTCCATGGCCCTTGTGGTGGTGTCACAGGGGAAGGAAAAGAGGCTGGTGGGGAGTAGACTTTTCCATCCCTTTCCTCTCCTATCATCTAACCCAGTGCTTCTCAAAGTTTTCAGCAAAAAGAAGCATCTATGGAGGTTTTTAAAAATGCTGATGTCTGGCCTTAGCCAGTTTAGCTTAGTGGATAGAGCATTGGCCTGTGGACTGAAGGGACCCAGGTTCGATTCCATTCAGGAGCATGTACCTCGGTTACAGGCTCAATCCCTGGCCCTGTTCAAGACGCGTGCAGGAGGCAACCAATTGATGTGTCTCTCTTACACCGATGTTTCTCTCTCTCTGTCTCTCCCCCTGTATGGACAGGGAAGGTTTGTATGTGAAGGCATCTTTGGGGCCTTTCTTGAATTCAAAGAAAGACACTGAATGGCAAATGGCAAGAAAGACATTGTCTTGTGTCATGTTTAGAGACATGCACAGGATGTCTCTAAAAATCAATGGAAAAGTATCTTTGGGTGAGGATTAACAAAACAAACACACACAAAAATGCTGATATCTGGGCTCTGGCTCTCAGGGAGTTGAGTTTAACTGTTAGATTAACTCTGAGGAGAAGTGGGGGCAGTGTCTGCTTTTAAAGCTCCTTGCTGGTGATTCTAACATGGAATCGTGCAAAGGAGAGGGTGGATTCTGTCACTGGGCAGGGTCAGGCAGGGAAAGGTAATATGCCCCGAGGCCCCTCCTCCAAGCCCATCATCAACACGATGCAGTAAAGAGGTCGTGGTTAGATCGTGGGCAGATGCTGGTCCTCGCTCTCCCCTTTCCTCATCTTGGGCAAATTATTTGGCTCCTCAATTTCTTCATCCATAAAATGGACAGAATTGATGCCACCCAAGAGGTACCTCAGATCCTTAAGTAATGAAGACTACACAGTCCTGAGCATATAGTAAGCAATCAATAAAAGATAGCCTTTTCTTATAAAAAATAAAAGGTGATTTATACACGCATGCTCATAGCAGCATTATTCACAATAGCTAACATAGGGAAGCAATCCAATGTCCACCAACAGATGAATAAATAAGCTAAATGCGAAAGAAACGTACAATGGAATATCATTCAGCCTTAAAAAGGAAGGAAATTCTAACCGATGGTGCAACATGGATAAACCTTGAGTACATTATGCTAAGTGAAATAAATACCGTATACTCCCACTTACAAGAGGTACTTGGCATAGTCAATATTATAGAGACAGAAAGTAGAATGGTGGTTGCCAGGGGCTGGGAGGAGAGGGGATGGTGAGTTCATGCTTAATGGGCTCAGAGTTTCAGTTCCTCAGGATGAAAACAGTTCTTCTGGAGGTGGGTGGTGGTGATGGTTACACGATGGTATGACTGCATCTAATACAGATGATCCAAACATGGTTAAGAGGGTGAATGTCATGCACATTTTACCACAATAAAGAAACGTGGGAAAAGGTAAAACCGGAGCCAGAGCTGGTGAAACTGCTGACCTCAGGCCTGAGCAAGGCCGTTTCCAGGGAGGGGTGGACACGCGGCCCTGCCTCCAGGCCTCCCCCTTCCGAGACAGATGCGGCAGGACACATGCACAATGAATGAACTCGGGACTTACACCGATAATAAACAGGAAATAATAGATGGGCTTAAATATTTAAACAGTGTGCAGGCTTCAGGGTGAGGCCATTACCAGCGAGGGCTGAGAGGAAGAGGAGGGGAGGGTGGGAGAAACGAGGAGAATGTAAACCTTAGTAGGCAGTGGGGGTGGAAGCGGCCCGAACATGTGTTTCTAGCACACCCAGTAGAAGAGGGACAGCTCTGGGAGGGGGAAACCCCTGTCCAGGCCCCGGGGAGGGTGCCAGACGCCTGGGCCATGCGTTCCTTCCTTCCATGGGAGATCCTTGTTTACCCTGTAGGCTGGGAGAGAACATTATCAAATTATGACTCGTTATTCTAAATTACTGTCTCCAGTGGGGAAGGCAGGCAGGCAGGGAGCCTGGAAAGGGGAAACAAGTTATTTTCCAGGACATTGTTTGTTTGTTCGTTCTCCAGCTCCCTCTGTCCCCAAGCCCTTTCCCTCCCTTTCTGCCTTCCCCTGTCCTGGCCTCTCCCTCCCTCCTCCCTGGGCTCTGCTCCCTCCTCCCCACCAGCTCC
>NW_006300048.1:3213080-3216589 GCF_000327345.1 Myotis davidii | reverse complement strand
GGGGGGGGGGGGGGGGGGAGGGTGCAGAGCAGGCACTGATTAGTCCCAGCAGGTCACCATGGGTAGGACCTCCAGGAAAATCCTGTCACCCAGGACCACCTGATCCCCCAACAAGAATTACCCAGCTCTTCCCACCTCCACCAGAGAAAGCAAACCCTACAGTCCCTCTGTTTCTAGATGGCAGGCGACGTGATTGACTAGGCCTCTGCCTCTAACTTGCTGTATCGCTTCAGGAAGTCACTTGTCCTCTCTGAAGCTTGAGAGCTCATTCCAGAAGGAAGAAGCCCTCTGCCTGCCCTCCTCTGCCTCCCAGGACCTGTGTGAGAACACGGGGTAATGCCACCGGCCAGAGACCCTCAGATTTAGGAGCCTGGAGGCCTGAGGCAGGTGACATGCACAGGACGTCAGCAGCAGGCAGGGCCGCTGGGCTGTGGCATGGGCCCTGAAGTATCCTGGGCCCCCACAGGCATCCCAAGGCCTGCCTGGCCTGGACACCAGGAGATAAACGCCCGGCTAAGAGCCACTCCGTCCTTTCCCTGCCTCCACTCGAGCCTGCATGCAGTTTCCCAGACAGGAGGGCCACAGGCACCTGGTCCCTTTGAAAGGTCCGATGGGATAGGAAGGGGAAGGAAAGGAGCATCCTCCCTCGCCCTCTCCCTCTGCTCCTGTGACCCAAAGGAATGAGAGGAGAGGCCGGTTCCACTTCCTCCCAAGTGGTGGGTTCTCGCTCTCCAAGGCCTGAGAGCTGGTGGTGATAAATACAACTGAAAACCTTCTCAGGGTCAGACAGAGCCTGAGCAAAGGGCAGGGAGGGGTTGCCATTTTTCCAAACATCAAGTTATAACAGAATTTCTCTCTCTTTCACACACACACACACACACACACACACACACACATATATACACACACACACAGAGTTGTGCACAACGCACATACCACATGGTCATGAGTATCCATGTCAGGTAAAATCTACTTTATATTCTTTTATTATTAATACCCTTAACTTTAATAAATCCGCCCTGAAACTGTCAGACGTAAATCTCGCAGAAATTGCCACAAGCCAGGAAGGACAGTATTGAGGGAGTGTCATGGCTGCCCTTTCCCGGCCCCTGCCGTCTTCTCACCACCCCTACCTGCTCTCCAACCCCCAGGCCTACCCACCTCCACCTCAAGATAGTCTTCCTGGGGTGCCTGCAGCGGCTTCTGTAGGCCCAGTAGACAGAGCGAAGGAAAAGAGGAGGCAGCTTAGCCTCCCTGGCCCCCAGCCTCTCCCTTCTGCCCATCCTAGCCCGGAGGATGGAGATGCAAAGAAAGTACTGTCGATCTAGACCAGGGGTCCTCAAACTTTTTAACAGGGGGCCAGTTCACTGTCCCTCAGACCATTGGAGGGTCGGACTATAGTTTAAATAAAAACTATGAACAAATTCCTATGCACACTGCACATATCTTATTTTGAAGTAAAAAAACAAAACGGGAACAAATACAATATCTGTATTTGCATGTGGCCCGCAGGCCATAGTTTGAGGACCCCTGATCTAGGGTGATGGAAACATACAGTTAGAGATGACCTCGGAGACTCCCAGCCCAACCTTCCCCTCTCAGATGAGGTCACTGGAGTCCACAGCAGTCCAGGCCAGGCCCCAGGGTAGACTCAGAGGTAGACTCAGCACTGAGACCCAGGACTCCTGACTCCACTCACCAGCAGTGGCTCCCCAGGTCTCCTTCCTTCCTCTCCCACTACCACTGTCTTCGTCGTTTCAGGCTGCTGGAGTTCTCAGGTTCTGGAGGCTGGGCAGTCTAAGATCAAGGTGCCAACAGATTACATTCTTGCAGAGGGACCACTTCCTGACTTACAGACCGCCCCATTCTTACTGTATCTTCACGAGGCAGAGAGAGGAGTTCTGGTGGCTCTTCCTCTTCCTATTAGGGTACTAATCTCATTGTTGGGGCTCCACCCTCATGATTCATCTAAACCTAATCATCTCACAAAGGCCCCATCTCCTAATACCTTGGGGGTTAGAGCTCCAACATGTAAATTTGGGGGGCGGGGTCACAAACGTTCAGTCACCTACAAGACTCTGTGGCTTTTACCCCCCACTGGCCTTTCTAGCTCTCTCAGGAAAATCATTCCAAATAATAGAGCTGCCAGGGTCCCTGCTGACAGGCCTCTAAGGTAGCCGCCCTCTCACCTAGATGCCATCCCTGACCGGGGACCCAAGTGATCTCCTGGCCCTCTGACAACACCCACAGCAGCCCAGAGAGGCTGGGGGTTAAGGGAGGACCTGGGGATCAACTCTGGACTCATACTAAGCTTTTTAGCAGAGATCCTTCCACATCTGACTGCCAGATCATGGCCCACCCTCAGCCCATCTCACCCGGAGACTCCCCAGTCATCACATTTTATAAGAGAAACTGAGGCCCAGCCAGGTGACTGGACTGGCCCAGACGGAGGCAGCTGGTCAGTGGCAACTCTAGAGCCCCCATATCCTCCACTCTATGCTGGACGCCATGACGCACCGTTCAGAGCCCGTTTCGGGCATAAAGGACTTCTTTTTCCAGTTACTGAGAGCACTGTAGGAAGAAAGCTCCGAGCTGCCAACCCCTGTGGACACTGAAAACGGGGCGATCTGCCTGCGTCCATTGGCTGAACATCACGGGGATATGAAAAAGTGGCTCTCTTGCCCAACCGGCGTGGCTCAGTGGTCGAGCGTCAATCTATGAGCCAGGAGGTCACCATCAGGGCATGTGCCCAGGTTCTGGGCTCCCTCACCATTAGGGAGCATGCAGGAGGCAGCTGGTCAATGATTCTCTCTCATCATTGATGTTTCTATCTCTCTCTCCCTCTCCCTTCCTCTTTGAAATCAATGAAAATATTTTTTTAGGTGGCTCTTTTGTCCCCACTTGAGACAACCCCAAAGAATCATCCCAACTTCAGAACTCACTGCAGGAGGCAGGGAAATGCCACTGGGACCCCATTGCAGCTGGGCCATTCCCTCTCTCCCTTCCCTTGGTCCTAAGAGCGAGCACTCCCTGCAACACCCACCACCTGCACACCTCTGTCTCAGGGCCCACTTCTCAAGAACCCTAACTGCATCCTATTTCCAGGCCAGGGTGCTCCCCATTGCTCTGAGAGGCCTTGCACCTCACTTAGGGAAATGAACTTACACCAAGGAGGGCAACAAATAAACAGCCCCCTGGGAACATGGAAGATGGAAAGGATGTGGCCCCTGACCACGGCAGAAGTTAGAAGAGAGAGCAGAGAACCAAGATGGCGGCATAGGTTAATGCCGGAGTTTGCTGCCGCGAACAACCACTTCAAAAATACAACTAAAAGACAGAATGGACATCACCTAGAACCACAGGAACGCTGGCTGAGAGGAAGTCCTACAACTAGGAGAAAAGAGAAACGCATACCGAGACTCAGAGGAGGCGCAGTGCTGAAGTCAAATACTAAGGTGTGGACTGCATGCAGAGTGGGCTGGCGGGTGAGGGGGTGGTTGGCGTTTTCA
>NW_006300048.1:3207034-3211812 GCF_000327345.1 Myotis davidii | reverse complement strand
GAGACCATGTGGGGAGTGGGAACTGGGTGGAGGGGAGCTATGGAGGGAAAAAAGAGGAACAAATGTAAAAATCTGAACAATAAAGATTTAATTTAAAAAAAAAAAAGAAGAAGAAGAGAGAGCAAATCCACGAAAGCAAGATGGCAACCGTCATGAATGCTTTGGGTGGGTCTGCCAGGGAGCAGATCATCAAACGTGAGGGCTTTGGCACCGTAACGTCTACTTGAGGATAAGCGGGAGGTTCGTTGACAACAGGACCATCAGACCTGAAATGGCACATTTTCTCCCTCTCACGGCCACATTAACAGATGTGCCCTGTTGGAATAGGGGTGCCAATGCCCAAATATATCCTATATTGGTCACAAAACTTCTGGGACACGGGGCCAGCTGCCCACCAGGGCAGGACCTTAGGAGACAAAAACAGAAGGTAAGGATGATTGGACCAAAACAGACCTGGGTGCCCATGTTGTCTTCCAATAACCTAAATGCCACAGTTCAGAAGAGGGTTAGAGGGTAGAGCAAGGACCAGCATATAGAAATCACAGAGGGGCAGGTTTGGGCTACCCCAAAATGGGGCAGGTCACCTTGCATAGCAGTGTGTCCCCCACCTTCAGGGAAATGCACAAATGTCCCCTCAAAGCATCTCATGAGTCATGGCACAAGCCACTAATGGCCCTACATCCATTGTCTCCGTCACCATAGTGTGTAATAAGCAGCACCTCTGATCTTTAGCTTTGCTCGTGACTGTCCAGAATGAAGACATTTCCCAGGAGCCCTTACAGCGAGGCATAGCTAAATAACTACGTCCTGGCAATATAAGGGATATACGTTAAAGTACAGACAACTTCCAGGAGGCGTCCTTAACAGATGACCGCTTAAGCCAGTGTTTCTCAACCTGTGGGTCGCGACCCCTTTGGCGGTCGAACGACCCTTTCACAGGGGTCGCCTAAGACCATCCTGCATATCAGATATTTACATGACGATTCATAACAGTAGCAACATTACAGTGATGAAGTAGCAATGAAAATAATTTTATGGTTGGCTCACAACATGAGGAACGGTATTTAAAGGGCCAGAAGGTTGAGAACCATGGACTAGGAGGTGGTAGAGCAAAACGCTGGAAGGAGCCTGGGTCTCTGACTGCCTCCAGAGTCCCTTGCCATCTTATTTACATCACTGCTTTTGGGGGGTTCCTGTCATGCGCAGCTGACCCGACTCCTAGCTGACACAGGGTATGACCGTTTTTGTTAATTTTTCTGCCCAGCACTTTCCCCTTTTCTTGAAACAGCACTTCCCTTCTTTGGGGAAACTCCTCTGCCTTTCCTGGAACTTCTCTCTATCACTCCCTGGGGGCCTGCTCATCTTAGTATCGCTATCCTTGTCTCAAAGCTGGGACCGCTGGCAGCCTCATGGAGAGAGAAAGCACCGAGTGAATACAGCCAAAAGCCAGAGGGAAACAGAAACGAGAGGAGAGGAACAGCGTCCTGTTTCCTGATCTGGCTCCAGTTGCCCCGGGGCCCCCTGGAACCCTGAGCATCCTAGGTTAGATCTAAGAGATGGCAAGTGTCCTTCTGCAAGCTAGGTGACTGTCACCACTCAGAGAGTCCTGGCAAATGTGACCAGCATGCAGTCCTATGCTACACAGCCAGGGGCAGGAGCAGAATAGCATCGAGTGGCAGGAAGGAGAGAGAGAGAATGTGCAGAAACGTCAGATGGAGGAGGTTCACACAAAGGAGAAGGGGGCCAGACCCTGGAAGGAGGGAGGGCTTTGGTTAGGGGAGGAGGGAGGACACCCCTGAAGAAGAGCACGGTGGGAGCAACAGAGGGAAGGAAAGTAATCATGGGGTAGGTTTTGAGAATGTGTGTGTGAAAAGGAGAGACAAGTGGGAAAGGTGAGGGATGCCACAGCATGGAAGGCTGTGGCGTTAGGACTTCAGTCTTCTCGGTCAGCAGCCTCTGACTTTAGTCCATTAGGAGTTTCTTCAGAAGGCAGAGTCAGAGGCCAGCTCTGGGAGATGAGATGCCATTGAGCAGGAAAGCGACCGGGGGCTTGGAAAAATTAGAGACAGCGGAGTAGCTTGGAGATGGAGAGACTGAAGGCAATGGGGAAGTCGGCATAGTGGAAGACGGTGGTCTCTGAAATGGTAAGGAAGGGAAGGAAGTCATGAGGTTACTTTGAAATCTGTGACATTTATGAATGAATGTTAGGTCTGACCAAATCATTGATTTGATTCCCTCTCCCCTGGGAACTGACCTTTAGACCATTTCACAACCGACATTCCCTGTAGCTTGGACCACATTCCACTTGCTAAGACCATTCCCTCCGGACCTTCCCGGGATCTGGACCGCCCAGAGAATCCTCCGCCCAGGAAAAGCCCTTCTAGAGTCCTTTAAAACCTCTGCCTCCCAGTCCCCCATTTGGGGGCTCAGCCCATCTGGTATCCAGATGACCTAATAAATTTATACCCCCTTACCAGTTTTTACCTCGTGGGTACCTCCTTCGATGACCCTAACAATGACACCTTGGAAATTAGATGGGGGAGGGGCAGCCAATGGCGCCCCTGAGAACAGAACAAGAGGGGTAGCATTGATGACTTATATCAGGAAGGTGGTGGCCTTACTTAGACACGGTGCATATTTAAGCTCCTTCGGGAGAACCACATAGAAATTTCTGTAGACCGTCAGAGATTGGAGCTCAAACAAGTGCTGCTATGGATTTGGGATTGAACAGCTAGAAGGGGAGAGCGGAAGTTGGGGAGGATGCTGAAGACCGACCTCCATCATTCGGGGAGTGTTTATGGAATCAGAATTCTAGAACCAGACAGGACCCCTCACAGGTGAAGAAACGCAGACCCGGAAAGCTCTCTGCCTTCAGGGTGCCTGTTGGGTAGAGCGGAACTGGCCTTCAGCCTGCAGCCTCTCCTTTTGCTCTGTCTGTGTCCCCCTGTGCGTACTGCGGACAGCATCTGCCTAGGGTGCCATTTGGTACCCATTAGCAGAAATGTGCCGATAGTTCAAAAGTGCTCTAAACTGTTAAAATCGCCGAAACCGGTTTGGCTCAGTGGATAGAGCGTCGGCTTGTGGACTGAAGGGTCCCAGGTTCGATTCCGGTCAAGGGCATGTACCTGGGTTGCGGGCACATCCCCGGTGGGAGATGTGCAGGAGGCAGCTGATCGATGTCTCTCTCATCGATGTTTCTAACTCTCTATCTCTCTCCCTTCCTCTCTGTAAAAAAATCAATAAAATATATTTAAAAAAATAAATAAAAATAAACTGTTAAAATCTCCTCCTGATGCAAGAACTGAATTCAGGCACCGGGAGAAATAAATGTGATGAGTTCCTCAGCCTGATGGGGACATGGAGACCCTTTCAGAAAGGGCATCCGGCCCCGGGCTGCAGGGCTCGCTTAGTTTGGGAGGAAACAGTTGAGCAGTTCTCACTGGCTCCAACCACAGGCTGCAGCTGGGGTGAGGCGAATGCCAGCCAAGCGCTGGGGGTCCTGACCAGGGTGCACTCACTGGGAGAGGGGTCTGGCGAAGCCCAGGGAATGCACACAACGGGCCCTACAGGCTTTCTCCTCTCCAGCAGTTTCATTTGCGGCCTCTTTCCTCTGGCTGCAGTTTCCGGAAAGGTTTTAGGTTCTGAAGGTCCCTGAAACTGCCTCTCATCAATTTCACCCGTTTTTTGTATTTCCTACCCCCTTCCCAACAACATGGTCCCTCACGATCCAGTATAGAAATGAGTCGATTTTGTTTTGTTAAAATTAATTTAATTAATCTGTTATATGGGTCATTCAGTCTTTATGTACTTCTTCTGCATGTGTTTTCTTTTACTACTTAAAAATGTTTCTTTTTAAACAGGGCAGGGATGGGGAGTGGGTGGGAGAAAGCAAATACATCTCTGAGCCATCATCTAGTTTACAAAATGCTTCTTTGTCAGACAAGAGCTCTCGCCCCTGGAGAGCTTCTCCACACACGCCCCTTACATGTAATCATTTGTTTACAAAAGGCACATAGTAGCTGCTCAATGGATACTGGCAGGTGAAATGAATCAATGAACAAAGGAGGGGATAAGATGAATGGCTTGGACAGAATTACAGCCCTTAGTGAGGAAAAGAAGCAACTCTGAAAAATCGATGAAAAGCACTGAATGAGCAAGGCCTGTAGACACACCACGATTGTTCCAGGCCCACTGCTCAAACAGGGCACACCTGCCGAGAGGCCAACGCGGAGCAGGGGTTCATCGTCCAAGGCCTCCTCACCCACCCCCATTCAGACCTGTCTGGAAGCAGCAGCCCAAACAAGCAGAAACTGCCCTTTTTTAAAGGTCATGGGAAACCAAGGTGAGCAACCAGGAAGCCCAAAACAAGCAGTTCTGGGTGTCCCCACAACACCGCCTTCTCTCCCCACTGAGGTCCTGTCTCTTCCTCATCTGCACAAAGCCAGTTGGGGAGGAGGGGCAGAGGCTGAAAATGAAACCAGACTCTTGTTGGGAGGCCCGCAGCCGCAGCTCCTGGCCCAGTCAGGGCCGGCCACATGTTGTTATGGTTTCTCCGGCCAGCTGGGAATCAGCAGGGGGTTCGTAAGGAAACCACATTAATTAGGAGAAAGCAAACCTGACAGTCACTCACTCCACCAGTCCTTTCTCCTGGTTTCTCTTGCTGCTCCCTCCCATCACGGTCTCTACCAGATCAGCTCTCTCCACCTTTCCAAGCCTTTCCCTTGCTGCTGCTCATTCATGGTGAACATCTGTGTGGCCCTTGGCTCTGACCCGCTCTT
>NW_006300048.1:3201423-3207020 GCF_000327345.1 Myotis davidii | reverse complement strand
TTCCTAGGCGAGGTGGGAGGAAGGCTGGAAGAGCACACTCATCCACAGCTGGGACCAAAACTTCCTCAGCCCCGAAGCCATAGACAGGCTGACCCGCCCATGGCCTCCTAACTCTTGCCTTCGCTCTAGCCTGAGCAGGCTGTCCTGTTGGCCGGAAGTGGGTTGCAGGCTCGATCCCCAGTGTGGGGTGTGCAGGAGGCAGCCAATCAATGATTCTCTCTCATCATTGATGTTTCTCTCTCTCTCCTGCTTCTTTCCTCTCTCTCTCTAAAAATCAAAAAACACATATTTTTTTTTAAAAAAAAAAAAAAAAAAGGAAGCGATTCACTAGACCAGATCATTTCTGCTGGGAGTTTTAAGTTTGTCTTGGCAAAATAAACATTTCTGGATTTGTCTCTTGTGAACGTTACCCTGAATATCTTCACTTGGACAGGTTACTTGAAACTTGCCTTACTTCCCAATTTAAGAATAGGGTCCAGGCCCAGCTGTCGTGACTCAGTGGTTGAGCATCGACCTATGAACCAGGAGGTCACAGTTTGATTGCCGGTCAGGGCACATGCCCAAATTGTGGCTCGATCCCCAGTATGGGGTGTTCAGGAGGCAGCCCATCAATGATTCTCTCTCATCACTGATGTTTCTATCTCCCTCTCCCTTTCTCTCTGAAATCAATAAAAATACAGTGGGACCTTGACTTACGAGTGTCCTGACTAACGAGTTTTTCGAGATACGAGTCACCTCTTGGACGATTTTTTGCTTTGAGTTGCGAGCTAAAATTGGAGGAGGAGGAGGAGGTCCAGAGGTCGAGGAAAAAAAGAAATGTGTGGAAACAAGGGGGCTGGACTCCTCAGGAGATGGGGTAGAAAGAAGATTTTGTCAGGATAAGAAGTGCTCATTAGCCTCCCTTCTCTCATAGATGTGTATACAGTGTCATTGCTGCTCTTCACGTTCCAGAATCGATACTGGAACTGGAAATAATTCTTCACATGCAGGAGAGTGACTCTGCCAACAGCCCCAGAAACTCTGGCTCTTAAAACTTCACCCTGACCAGGGAGCTCCGTTGATCAGAGCATCGTCCCCATACACCAAGGTTGTGGACTTGATCCCCAGTCAGGGCACATACAAGAATCAACCAAGGAATGCATATATAAGTGGAACAACAAATCATGTTCTCTCTCTCTCTCTCTCTCTCTCTCTCTAATAAATAATTTAAAAAAAAAAAAAAGGAAATGCTCTTCAATTGGGTGGCAGCTACCATTTGCAGCCCGCAGAAAAGAGCTCTCACTCCCTTTTATTCTACAGCAGTTATATTTTTCAAAAATGTACAACATACCCAACTGGAGAGAAGGGTATGAAATAGAAGATACTATTTTTGGAATAGGAAGATAGATCTTAGAAAATACATTCAAATTAAAGGAAATCTAAATGCCTAGCATTTGGGGATTGGTTGAATAAGTTATGGCACTTCCAGACCATGAAATAGTATATAGCCATTAAAAATGGTGCTAAAGGGCCAATGGAACCAAATAGAAACTACAGAAACAGATCCACACCAGATAAAAAGCAATGGGGGGAAGTATATTTTTTAATATATTTTTATTGATTTCAGAGACATAAGAAAAGGGAGAGAGAGATAGAAACATCAATAATGAGAGAGAAGCGTTGATTGGTTGCCTCCTGCATGCCCCACACTGGGGATTGAGAGCACAACTGGGGCATGTGCCCTGACTAGGAATCAAACCATGACCTCCTGGTTCATAGGTTGATGCTCAGCCACTGAACCATACCAGCCAGGCAGAAAATATAATCCTATGTAATAAAAGGCTAATATGCAAATTGTCCCCTCAACTGGGAGTTTGACAGGGAGTTGGACCAGGGGGTGGGGCCAGCCGGCCAACCACCCACAGCCCCTCCCCTGCACCGGCTCCACCCCCAATCATTCCCCACCACCCCAATCTGGGGCCAGCCAACTGGCCCCTACCCGTGCTCGAATTTGTACACCGGGCTTCTAGTATTTTTAATAAATGATGCTGTGTCAGTCAGATATCTCTAAAGAAAATAAAAGAATCTTAATCCCAATCTCAGGCCACATAATAAAACAATTCTAGATGAGTTTAGATCTAATATGAGAGGTAAAACAATAAAGTCTTTGGAAGAAAACAGAAGAACATCTTCATGAGCTTGAAGGAGAAAAATATTTAAATAAAAAAACAAAAATACCAACCATGAAGGAGAAAACCTTATAAATTGCACTATATCAAAACTTAAAATACTGCTTATCAAAAAAATATACTACAGATGAATGAAAAGGCTATCCCCAGAGAGGGAGACAACATTTGTAGCACAGATATCCAACAAAGGACAAGTATCCAGAATATATAAAGAACCTCTAGAAATCAATAAGAGAAAGACAGGCAACCCAATATAAAATGGGCCAAAGACTTGAACAAACATTTTAAAATGAGGATATGTAATGGCTCATAAACTGATTCACATCTATTAGCCATAAGAGAAACATAAATTAAATATACAATGAGAGCCTATACACATTCACCAGAATGATCAAGATAAAAAGTACAAAAAATATTGATAAGGATGTAGAGCAACTGGAACTCTCCTATACAGATGGTACCAGAATAAACTGGTGCAATTGCTGTGGAAATCAGTTTGGCAGGATCTACTAAAGCTGAGTATATACGTACACTATAGCCCAATAGTTCCACTCCTGGATATATTCATGAGAGAAGTTTGTTAGGTCTGATTGAATAATTGAATTGATACCCCTCCCTTAGAAACTGACCTTTAGACCACTTCACAACCGACATTCCCTTTTGCTAAGACCACATTCCACTTGCTAAGACCATTTCCCCTCTGGACCTTCCCAGGATCCAGACCCGCCCAGAGAATTCTCCACCCAGAAAAGGCCCGCCGAGAGTCCTTTAAAACCTCTGATTCCCTGTCCTGGGATGCTGGCACCATTTTTGAGGCTTAGCCCATCTGGTATCCAAATGACCTAATAACTTTATACTCCCTTACCACTTTGGCCTCGTGTGTTCCTCCTTCGGTGACCCTAACATTTGGTGCTGAAACCCAGGAGGGTTCCATGGGGAAGAGGAGCCATTGCCTTGGCTTCGGTCACCCCAAGTTTGCTACTTGGAGAGCAGTAGGCAGTGGCAGCTCGTCCTGGGCTTACCTCCGAATCCTACTTGGGTGACATGATTGCTGGCATCCAAAGGACCCTCTGAACCAGCCTTGCTAGTTCCTGATTGGTCTTTTCAAATAATTTTGTCTTAGCAACATCCTTGGGATTGGTTTTTATGCTTTACTACCTTGTGATTGGTTATCTGCAAGCTGCCTATCTTGGCAATATCCAGACATTTTAAAGTTCATGTCTCCCACTCGTGTCCTTCCTTCCCCTCCCAGTTGGGTTGTCCTAGTAATTTCACCCAATTGGGTTCCCTTATTCTACTAGCTCCACCCCCATGGTCCCACCCCTATTACCTAGCTTTGGTCTCCTCAATACAATATACTTCCTTATTAAGCAAGTACATCAAACTTGTGAAATGTAGCACAAAGGCCATCTCCATTAGCTTATGTTTATTGTGCACTTATGTTTTATCTCACCTAATCTTCACAATCACCCTAGAAAATAGATTCTACATTCATTTAACAAATATATATTTGTTAATGTAAGAAACATTCAAACCAACCGACTGGTGTGGCTCAGTGGTTGAGCATTGACCTATGAACCAGGAGGTCATGGTTCAATTCCCAGTCAGGGCACGTGTCCAGGTTGCAGGCTCGATCCCCAGTGGGGGAATGCTGGAGGTAGCCAATGACTCTCTTTCATCATTGATGTGTCTATCTCTCGCTCCCTCTCCCTTCTTCTCTGAAATCAATAAATATATTAAAAATAAATAAATAAACATTCAAACCTGTAAAGAATTTTTTGTGAGTTTATTTGAGCCAAACTGTTCACAATTGCCAGGAAGCAGAATCTCAACGAAATAAGATAATGCTCTGGAGAATGGCAGTGTTCCACCTTGTTTTATAAATTAAAATCAAAGGAGGAGACATCAGTGGATTACATGAAATCCATTGATGATATATTAGGGAGATGGGAGAAAGCAAAGCTGGGGGGTGGGGGCATGATCCTCTGGGATTGGATAAAAATGATAGACACATGCTTCTTTTACATAGGTGGGTACAGGATAGTTAACAGTCAACAATTAACAGATAACAATGAGGGAATCTGTGGTCCCTGCTCTGGTGCATTAGTTGTGCCCTGAGGGGTCCAGAAAAGAGGAAGTTACAAAGGTATGTTATCTTAGATGCAAAAAGGCAATAGGCTTAGTTAAGATCAAAGTTGATCTTTGTCAGGGGAAATACCAGCATAGGCCATGACTATTATAAACTGCTTTTTAATTTAAAAAGTTTTCATTTTAGACCATCCTTTGTGGTTACTCTAAGTCTCTGCGTTTGCAAGGCCACCACGCAGGCCTTCCCTGAGTTAGTCAGGTTAGAATGTGGCCCCTTTTTGGCCACATATTGCACTCATTATGTGTCAGGCACCCTGCTATGTGCTGGAGATCAGGAGAGTCAACAATAAACCATGTCCTTGCCTTCATGGAGCACACAGTCTCATGGGGGAACATATACCACACAAGCAAATGTAAACCTGCAGTTATGCCACGTACTAAGATGGAGAGGTATCTGGTGCTGAGAAACGGTAACAGGGAGGTTTTCAAGGAAGACTCCACTGTGGAAGGGAAGTTTGAGCTGCGTTCTGAGAAATAAGTAGGAGTTTGCCAGGTAGGCAAAGAGCAGATGGAGGAAAACAGCTGTGCAAAGGCCTTGGCCAAAGATGCGAATGGAAGATGGGGGGGTGGGGGGGGTACATTAATTCTATCCTAGGTTTGCCTGAGACCTGCTGCTCCACAACCAGAGCTCCTAACCGTCTCAACTCTCCTGAACAGGCCTGGCTCCAGCCACAAGAAGCTGAAAATCCACATCAGACTTGCAGAGAAGGAAAAGCTTTCGGGATGCAGGAGCAGTGCGTGTGACTGCAGCGAGGAAGCCTGCCAGGGAACGAAAGGCCTCAGGGACTGGCAGGCAGCAGCTAGCAGCCCTCCCCCATTCCGCGGACTGAAGCACAGCCTGGACACAGAGGCCTCCGCCCTTGGCCCAAAGCGAGAAAGGTGAGCAGAAAGGAAGTGACGGGGGTAACAGAGCGAGAAGCCCACCACCTGCACCGCTCCCGCCCACAACGGCGGCTGCGCGTGCGCCGTTCCGGAAGCGGAAGTGCCCAAGAGGTCATCGTGGGTCCTCAAGATGGCGACCCTCAGTTCCCTGGTGTCCGGTTGTGGGAGGCTGTTCCGAGGGCTTCTGGCAGGCCCTGCCGCGACCAGCTGGGCTCGGCCTCCGGATCGCGGGTTCAGGGAAGGTGAGTCCCGGTTCCCGGCGACTTCCCGGAGCGGAAGAGGAGCGCGACGAGGGCTGCTTCCTCCGGCCGCCGCCCCCTCCTCCCCTTCGCGCGGTTCCCTGACGGCGGAGATGCTGACGCTCCCAGGGCGCCAGAAAGCCCCTTCCAGCCCCGGGTG
>NW_006300048.1:3198009-3201275 GCF_000327345.1 Myotis davidii | reverse complement strand
CTGCTTAGTTAGCGAGGACCGAAGGGAAACCTGTCCCGGGGTTGAGAGAAGTTTCCGGTAGGGTCTGCATGTAAGTCTCCCTTCCTAGTCTCCGGACGCCGCCGCTCTCATTGAAGTGCCCGTGAGTCGTGGGGGACGGACATCTGGAGACCTTCCCGAACGTCTCCCCTCCCAGTTTCTCCCCTGAAAGTGCTGTGATCGGATGGCGGCTTTGTCTGCCCCGGCCGCTCGCCTCCCGGAGAGGAAAGGCTATTGAACAGCTGACACAGAGGCACATGGTGAATGCTATTACGGCTTTTCACTACTCTTACGTCTGGAAGGGCCTAGGGCAGTGGTTCTCAACCTGGGCTGCACATTAGAATCACCTGGGAATCTTTAAAATCCTGATTTCTGGGCGTCATCCTCCGGAAATTCTGTTTGTTACTCATGTTGTGGCCCCTCCCCATAACAAAGAAACAGAATTTCCCGAGGATGAGGCCCAGAAATCAGGATTTTAAAAAGATTCCCAGGTGATTCTAATGTGCAGCCAAGGTTGAGAACCACTGGCTTATGGGGAAACATGTATTCTAGCTAAGTGCTTTACTTCAGGCTGTCAAGGGATTCTGGAAGGAAAAAAAAAAAATACAGCCCTTTTCCTGAGAAGTTAGGTTCTCAGGAGATGAGATGTGCACGCTGCGGTAAAGGGCAGGGAGATTCGGCTACTGGAAACAGCAACCCCAATGGGAATTTTTCGTGAAGGATGTCTTGAATGGGCTTATAAAAGGATGGGGTCTGGCGGAGAGTGAACAAGGTCTTTCAAGACATAGAGCCTTCCTTTGTGCCCCGCTGGAAGCAGGAAAGGATGAGTGGTGCAGGCTTTAAGATGCTGGCACAGTACTGACCCGCATACATACCCGGAGGAAAAGAGTGGTCATTGTTTTCAGAGGGGACAGGAAAGTTCAAAAAGAGCCTAAGGAAGAGGCTGTTGGATGTGTTTCGGGAGAGATCTCTTTTTTTAGCTTTCAAACAGCAATTTCAATAGAATGGGAAATCAAAGAGATGGTTCACGAAGAAAGGGAAATAGCAGGTATGTGTGAAAAACTTAGCTCCGAAGGGAAGATGGAACATCTGCTAGAAAGAACAGCAAAATCCCGAGACTGCCCGGTTAACATTAGGCAAACTCATCCATTAATAAAGAGAGACACCAAAGAGACCATGCTGCTAATAAAAGGACTTGGAAGCGGTGTTGCACTTTATTCCCATGCTGAAAACCCAGCATTTACCCATAACATTTTTGAGGGTGTCTACCAAGTGTCAAACATTAATGGCTGCAACTTACATATCCTTTATGAAATTCAAAGTTGAAAACAGTGCTTTGCTATGTTCCCAGAGGATAACCAAGAGCAATCGTTTTGGTTTGTTCTTTTACAAAGGAATATTTTAGATCCAGTTTTTTCTGTTGGAAAGTTTGTGAAATGATGGACTGACTGTATAATCAGGTGGGTATTTGAAGTCCTCCTCTCCATAAATACTTAGGTTGGTTGCTCTTCTTTGTTACTCACTGTCAGACCTATAAGCTAAATTGAATTGATGTCATCTTAAACAAAGAAGAACCAACCACCTGTTTCCAAAGCCTTTATTTATTTTAATCTTTTATTTATTGATTTGAGAGAGAGGAACATCGATTTGTTGTTCCACTCATTTATGCATTCATTGGTTGATTACTGTATGTGCCCTGACCAGAAATCGAATCCGCAACCATGGTGTATCGAAACAAATCCAATGGCCTCTAACCAGCTGAGCTACCCAGCCAGGGCTCCAAAGCATTTCAATGAAAAAAGCTTTCCTTGATATTCTATCCCCTATGTATAAAGTATAAAATATTACACATATACCTAATTTTGTCTGGTCCCAGCTGGTATATATGACACCTAAATACTATTGTGCACTTAGAATCTAAAGTTGTGGAGAGGAAGCTGAACGTCTGGCTGGAAATATTCAAGCATCCTCCTTTTCAAAGTATCAGATAATACTATTTTAGTCAGAGTTCATGAGTACTCAGTGCCAGGACTCCTGCCTGTAAAGACTCGCTAAGTCTAAAGCAGTGGTTCTCAATTGCGGGTAGTTATGTTCCCCAAGGAACTTTTGGCAATGTCTAGAGACATTTTTAGTTGTCACAACTGATATTCCTGTCATCTGGTGCGTAGAGTCCAGGAATGCTGCTGTAATCCTACAGTGCACATGACAGCTTCCCACAAAAAGAACTACCTGGCATAGATGTGAGTCATGCTGCTGTTGAGAAAACCTGGTCTAAAGTTTGACCAGAGGGACACACAAAGCCAAAAAATAGGCCCTAACCGGTTTGGCTCGGTGGCTAGAGTGCTGGCCCTGGGACTGAAGGGTCCCAGGTTCGGTTCCAGGTTCAATTGCAGGATCCCTGGCCCCAGAACAGGAGGCAACCAATCCATATGTCTCTCTCACATTGATGTTTCTCTGTCTCTCTCCGCTCCCTTCCACTCTCTAAAAATCATTGGAAAAATATCCTCTGGTGAGAATTAACCAAAAATATATATTATTATGGAAGGAACACAGAAATGGAAATTGTGATTTATTAAGTGCCAGATGCAAACACTGCCAGGTTTTCCACCTACGTTTGTTTAATCTTCTCAGCAATCCTTAGAGGTAGATATTACTGACGTTTTTACAAATGAGGTCCAGAGGGGTTCAGTAACTGCTCAACATCACACAGCCAGTGAGTGGCGGAATTGAAAGTAAAACCACTGCTCTTCCCTCTCCCCCGGTAGCATCGCCTCAGTACTCCATGGCAGGGCTCCTTGTGGGTCCCACCCTTCCCTGAAAGCCCACATCGTTAACTTGCTGAAGACCATTTAGTGTCTTTATGGTTGGCACTGCCCTCCTTAGCAAAGATTGTGTTAGACCTCATTCCTGCCTTATCACTCTTAAGAGCTTTTATGAAGGAAACATATTTTAAAAAAGAAAAATAAGCATGTGCTTACCTAAATTTACTAGAGGCCCGATGCATGACATTTGTGCACTGGGGGGTGTGGGGGTCCCTCAGCCCGACCTGCACCCTCTCCAATCTGGGAGCCCTCTCTAATCCGGGAGTTTCTGTCTTTGCAATCATATGAGCGAATTGTCTGAGACCCCAACTAAGTTTGGTTTGTTGCCCACAGAATAATAGAGGCATTTTTTTTTCTTTGCTTCATTGGTGGAGATTTCCTGGGAGTTTTAGGATATCTTCCCTTTAATTTTTCCTAGTCACTCTG
>NW_006300048.1:3179595-3197869 GCF_000327345.1 Myotis davidii | reverse complement strand
AGTCTGTTTTACTATGGTTGCAAAGATCAAAAAATTTTTATATGTGACACGGCACCAGAGTTAAGTTAGGGTTTTTCAAAATGCTGACATGGCGAGCTCAAAAGGTTCGCCGTCACTGATGTAGGAGATCCGTCTGCCACCAGAACTACAATTTCCAGCATTCCTGGTGCTCCCTGCACTGTGGACTTCCGCTTCTGGTCCTGGGGCTGCCACCAAAACTACTATTCCCAGAATTCCTGGTGCTCCCCACGATCTTGATTTTCCCTTCCTGCTCTGTCTCTGTCCCATGGCCTCCCACTCTGCCAAGTCCTCCAAGGCGCCAGCTCTCCCTCTCTGCTCTCCGTCTGGCGGCTTGGGGAGCCACGTTCCACAAGCCACTCCACTCTCCACTAGCTCTCCTGCTCTGCTCTCCGCCTGGCGCCTGTGTATGCAAATTAACCTGCCATCTTTGTCGGGTTAATTTGCATGCTTGCTCCTGATTGGCCGGTGGTTGTAGCGGAGGGATGGTCTATTTACATGTTTCTCTTTTATTAGATAGGATTATAATGATCTATCAGACACCTTGATCAGAAAGTGTTGAAATGAGTAAAGTCTGAAGGGAATTTTCTTCATCTTTTCCAGTTAGCTATAGCATTTCAGACAAGGCAGCCCTATAGCCGAAAGCTTTGAGAGGAGTGAGCGAGGTGAGCTTTATAGAATTGCAGCAATAAGACTCATACTGAAGCATAGTGCAGAGGGACATTCCCTCAGGGGTCCAAGGGAAAAGTGGGAGATGATGAGAGAATCAGAACATTTCCATGGTGGAATGAAAGATGAACAGAAGAGAGTGGTGCTTGAGAGAGGAGGGAGTTTGAGAAAAGTAGTTAATGACCAGAAGTGCAGACACACATCTCAAACGTGCACTTTACTCCTGACCCTCTAAGACTCTCATTGCCACCTCTTAGCCATCCTGCCATTCAGCTACTCCATTCCCTCATACTGTTTGGGACTCGGTTTCCATGGACCTTTCCAAGAAGGACCTTGGTCTCTGGCACTTTCTGTAGCAGCGCCTCCACCCCTCGTCATTCATCTGTCCTCACTTCCTCCTTTACTTAAACAGTTGGGCTGTTCACTGTCTGTGTTTATGTGGCCATCAAGGTCTTTCTGTGCTCACTGCAGTCTCACCGCAATGCTGTTTGCTCTGGACTGTTACAATTCAGTTATCTTGGACTCCGTCCTAGACGAGTATTTACTGAAGCACTCAAAGGACCTCTTTACGAGGCATGGACTTTATTATAGTGAAGTTCCCATACTTGGTTTAGTTCCCTTTTCTCCCCTAGGGCAAAGACTGTCTTCCTAGTCTGTTGTAACTCCACAATAGGTGGAGCTGGCTGTACCTCCACGGGTGCTCAGCAAATGTGTTGCCTTCCGTGGGACAGATTTGATTTGTATGAGAAGTGCCAGAATCTTTGAAGATTTTGGCCCTTGATTCTAGTTTAGAAAACGGCTTCATTTCTTTCCTGAGTTTACTTGATATAACCATTTCTCAGAACACGATGGTGATTCCATCATTTTCTAAACAAGTTTTCTGTTAGTGCCTAAATCTCTTAGTCCAGCTTTTCTTAGCCACCCCCACTTCTCTTAAATGGAGAGGCGGCCAGGGACAAAATGGATCTCAGGTTTTGTTTGGTTTTGACATGTTTTTGTATGCACACTGAAAATCAATACTATTTTGATTCCTATCTCCTGTTTTGAGAGGCTTAAAATCTATCAGAGCCTCTTCAGGCTCCAGCCAGGCCTTCGGCCCTAGCACTGAGACACTGCACTGATTAATCTCAATCTCATGTGAATTCTCAGGTCATTCCTTCTGGTTTCACAAATTATCTCTATTAGATAAGCATCTGCCTAATGTTTTACCCACTGGCTTATAGTGAGATGATTCACTGGCTCAGAGTTGCTGTGTGGGGAGCTTGTGAACAGTGGAGCTTGCCATGGTCTTTGATCTCTTTTCCAGGGGCCAGTGGGATGACTTCAGGGTTTGGTTCTTTGCCGGGAGTGATGTGTGTTTTGTTAGACTTGTTTACCTCATGATTAGGACTCAAGTGCCTCCATGGAGAAGGGAACCACATGTTTATCTGTTTCAGGGCATTGTTCTAGTGCTGACTCAAGTGGTATCAGAATGGTTCTCCTTTTGTTTCTGATCTTAATTCTTAAAAACTTTCCTCCTACTATTGTTGCTCTAAGTTGGTCACCCTCCATCCTACTTAGTTTTTTACAGATGTGCAATGTTTCTGGGGTGCCTAGAAGCCCTACTGGGCTGGAGCTGTGCCCTTCTTCTGCGCCCCCGTGTTTATAGGTTGACACATTACAGTGACGGTCCCTTTGCAACTGTGCTGGCCTCCAGACTGAGCACCAGGTTGAGTCTCACCCACATCCCGTTTAGGCTGGTCTCTGTTCTGAACAAGTGGATCCGTGTGTGGGGTGACGCATTTCCTTTTGCAGGGAGAAACCTAGTTTGTCTTTGTGAATTGATTGGTAACTACAATGTTTGGGAGAAAGCCTCGGGGCCTTTCTTCCATTGTTACAACTTTGTGTGTTTGGAGTTGGAAATGGAAGGGCTCTCTCAGATTGGTTATTTAGAAGTAATGAGTCTTTATGAATAGTTGTGCCCAGAAACAAATGGGAAGCAATTCCAGGCAGTCTGTGTCCAATTAGGTGTCAGTCACAGAGCTCAGCGATCACAGATGCTGCTGTGGGACTCTGGTTGGGTTAGAATTGCCTCACTTTTTTTCCTTAGACGTATTCTCTTTTATTGTTTATTTTTTATTGCAAAAACGGTACACATTTATTTTAGAAACTTTAGAAAATACAGATAGGCATAAAGAAGAAACTAAAATCACCTACTACCAGCACTGAGAGAAAATCAATATTACTATTTGTATATTTAGCTTCAGGGGTCTGCGAGCCTATTAAAATTCATGTTTAATTGTATGTGTGCTAAGGAGAGATCTATAACTTTGCCCAGATTGTCAAAGTTAAGAACCTTAGGCTCTTTTTCATCTGCAATCTTGCCTTGGCTAGAACTGAGTAAAACTAATTGTGGTGGCCACGCTGCTGTTAACATGTGATTTTAGTATGTGTGGAGACAGTTTGGAGTTATGTGGGCCCAAGTTTCCTATTACAGTAATTAGCAGTCAGAAGGGACCATGACGAATATCTTACTCCCTGAGAGCTAGTACACATTAATTGAGCATCTGTGTGGAACTGTGTGCCAGTTCCTATGCTAACAGCTATGGCTCTCTCTTTCTAAAGAAATGGGGGAACAAGCAAAGATCTCCAAGAACTTTCTATTTGATTATATTTGCCAAATGTGGGCCTTTAGCTTGGTTCTTCCTTTGCATATTGTTGAAGTTGTCATTCAGCATCTTAGTCAGAAACATGTACAGCCTGACAGGTGTGTGTGACTTACTGTCTTTCCCTCAGGTTCTCTGTTGACTGCCAGACCTAGAGGCAAAGAGCTGTGGGAGTCCCTTTCAGTTTGGAATTGCAGTATCTGCGGGCCCCTAATGTCCACCTCTTTTTTTATTATTGACTAGGGGCCCAGTGCACGAATCCATGCACCTTGACAGGAACTGTGGGCCGCGAGGGTACAGTGGGCACAGGGGCGGGCTGGGCCCATCCTCCGCACACACACCCCCGCCCCCAGGCCCCTGCTATCTCAGCCCTGGTCCCCTGTCTGCCGGCAGCCCTGCTGCCACTACCACTGCTCCCATGTGCTGACGGAGCCAGCTCCGCATGCGTCCGCTGATGGCGTGGAGCGATTGGGGCCAGCACCAGCAGCAGGTGCAGGTGGGGCTGGCACCATCAGTAGGTGTGAGCAGTGGCTGCTGCCCTGATCACCCCTCAGGAGTAGGGGGAGGTGGAGAAGCCCTCAGGGACGATCGGGGCCGGCAGCCACCACTCACACTCGCTGATGGTACCAAGCAATATGGACCAGCACCAGGCGCCAGCAGCGGGTGCGAGCGGCGGCTCTGGCACTGGCTGCGGATGCGAACAGGGCCGGTGCCAGCAGCGGGTGTGAGCAGCAAGTATGAGCAGCGGTTGCCAGCCCTGATCGCCCCTCAGAAGCAGGGGAAGGTGGAGAAGCCCTGAGGGGCGTTCGGGGCAGGCAGCTGCCGCTCACTCCCGCTGACAGCGCCAAGCAATCGGGGCCGGCGCCAGGCGCCAGCAGCGGGTGCGAGCATTGGGCGGGACTACGGCACGTGGGAGCAAAGAATTTTCAGTATCCACCAGAGGCTCGCTCCAGTGACAGCGACCGGTGCCCCACCTTGGTCTGGTGCCCCCCGCTCACCTGCTCCACCATCCTGCCGCTGCCAATGCCATGTTTCTCATTCTGGTGCCTGCTGCTGACACCTGCCATGTTCCATGCACGCCCCCTCATGGTCAGCGCACGTCATAGTGACCAGTTATTTGGTTGTCCCACCTTTTGGTCTATTTGCATATTGGCCTTTTATTATATAGGATTTTTAGAGAGAGAGAAAGGGAGGGAGGGAGAAACATCAACATGAGAGCAAAACATCTGTTGGCTCTCTCCTCCTCACCCCCTATCAGAGATGAGTCCACAACCCCAGGTGTGTGCCCTGACTGAGAATCAACTGGCAATCGAAATGCACCTGGCAACACCCAGCCAACTAAGCCACACCAGCCAGGGCACTCCCACCTCTTTTATCACACCTCTCCAGTAGATAACAAAATGCAACCCTGCAGGAGGAGTGGAGAAAAGAAAAGGATTTAACTAACACAGTTGTCCTCATATAGTTTTAACACAAGGTTCTCAGAATGAATTTTAGGAGTGAACTTGTCTCATTGCTTATCTACCCAGGGCCATTGGAGCTGTGTTAGTTCAGTGCTGTATCTTAGATTGTAAACTAATCAAGGTCAGAAATTATGTTTGTCTGATTCTCTTAGTAAAAGGACACATGCAGTGGGTACTTTTGAAGGTCTTTTGCATGCTTCTGCCGCCACCACCACCACCACACACACACACACACACACACACTCTTAGGTCATTATTGCTAGCCATAGTAGGACAGGATGTTGCCAATTTCCTTAGATAGCACCAAGATGAATCTTGGCTTAGAAAGGCAAAAACAGTGTGGAGACTCTTAATCCCAGAGAGATGATATTACTTGGGCATCTGGGCTTGCCCCCACCCAGACTCAAGGGCATAGAGCCTTGGCACTTGGAGGTGAACCCTGCAACGCTTTCTCTTCGAGGTGGGGACTGTGGGAGAGTGCAGATTGAAGGCTCTATTTTTCTGCTGTAGAATTCGAGCTATTATTTGAAACTCCCTGTTTCTTATTAAATGGTTGACCTAATTTTTCCCCTTTATCTCTATAGTGGTGGAGATCCAAAAAGGGAAGACAACTATAGTAAGTATCATCAAGTTGGCCATTTATAACCTCTTTAACACTTGGAGCTGCCTGGCTGCTCCTCTGAGGGAGGGGAGGAGGGAGGTCCAAACTGGACTCCTAGCTCCAGGATCAGCTCCCTCTGTGACCATAAATCTCACAGTCTACTATTTTTCAAGCTGTGTGCTCTAGTGTGGTTAATCAGGAACAGTCACTTGTACCTGGATTAAAGCATCTGTTATTTGATTAAAATAGCCATGTGGATGACAAGATCTCAGAGGTCTTTACTGATATGTTCTTGGGAGGGTGATAAATTAATTTTCCAAAGGGGAAACTAAGGCAATGGCAGGACTAAAGAGCCAGAATAAGTTGATCCAGGGCCAGGATCCTGGATCTCCGCTCCTTTCCTTTCTGCCCAGAATGACTAAGCTACTCCTTAAGTGATGCAGTTAAAAGGTGACACTCTCTGGACCCTGGCTACTAGCTAGCACCCTGACTTGTCTGTTGGTAAAAAAGCTGGAATGACTTGATCCATCCACTCCCCCTTTCCCTTATTGGGCCCATCTCACCTCCCTTCCTCCAGGAGTCATGGGGCCTAGATTATCCTATAATCCCTAAAAGACAGCGTTGTTTTCACATGGCTTTCCATGCCTCCAAGAAATCCGCAGCCACTCCACAGAGCTCCTAGAAGCCTGTATAGCTTCCATGTCAACCAGGGATTTAACCCTTCTGGCAGCCAGCCAAGCAGTCTTATCCCCAGATCAAGGTTTTCGGGTTCCCTTTTTGGGTCTTCCCCAGAATGCTCCCTCAGCTTTTGCATTCCTTAACCTCAAAATAGTTCTTTTGAGGGGGCCCCCACCCCCTGAGGGCACCTTGTTTATTTCCTTATTCAAAGCTGAAACAAGCATTTAGCCTGTGAACTCCTTGCTGTTGGAGAGAAAACACATCTGGCTTCTGAGTGTGAAGACTGTGTTTCACGTGGGGCATGAATTCACTATTTGTAGAATGAACATGGAGACATGGTGGCATTAGGAGAAACTTGGGGGAGGGAGTCCATCCATGGCTGGAGAGGCGCTGCCTTGGCTGATGGTATTTATTGCTCACTCTCTGGGGTCTCACTTTCTTCATCTATAAAGTAAGATCATGATGCCTCCCTCCCTAGGCTGTGGGGGTTAAATGAGATGATACGTGTGAACCATGATTAGCACAAAACCAGGCATATAATGAGGAATCAATGAATGCTAGCTCTTCCCCCACAGATCACCTTACCCCCTCTCAAGCCTACTCACACCTATATATTTTCCGTAGCACATTTCTCTGTTTCTGGCCTTGGCCGAAAGGTAGGTAGCAGTGCCCTGCACAACCAGGCATTGCTTCCAGCTCCTCTCCTGTTTGCCAGTTCTGCCTCAGGAGACAGTGTTGCTTCCGTTCCAAAGCCTCTGAGCCCTGTCCCAGCCTCGCTCTCCTAATCCATGGCGTCAGTCAGCAAGGCTTTCTAAACTCCCGTTGCCATTGGAGCTGACTCCCACATCAGTGGTCCGTTGCACTTAGTAATTCCAAGGCTGTGTCACAGGATCCAACAGCCACAGCAGAGGTCATTTTGCACGTGGCCTCAGCATGGTTGAAAAGGTGGCATCCAAAATAATGGAAGCGAGGAGGAAGACGGGAATGTATTCTCCCAACCGTGTTTTTAAAAGAGGAGAGAAGCAGCAGGAGTGCACATGGATATCTGCTCGTCCAGGCACTGCTGGCTGGCGTCCTAGGCTGGCCAGTGCTTTGTTGGGAGGGCTGTCCTGTGCATTGCAGGATGGTTAGCTTCCCTGCTAGCTGCCAATAGCACCCCAGCCCCCAGTTGTGACGGTCGATTAAAAATGCCTCAGACGTTATCCAGCGTCCCATGGGGAAGAGTGGACAGAATCATGGCAGGCCAAGCACCACTGGCACAGACTTCGCTCTGTGAGATAAAGCTGAAGCTGCCGCTTCCTCAGAAGGCTAGGTGGATGGGAGGGAGACTTCCTGTGGACGCTACATCCCTGCGCAGTTTGAAACTTTTTACCATGTGCATTTCTTACTTCTTCCCAAAGGTGGTTTTTGTTTTTGTGAGGAAGGAAAGGTAGCGTTCAGCTGATACAGCAAACCTCTCCCTCTTGCCACCAGCATTAAGTGCAGTTTCCACTGCCCTTAAGGCCACCAAGTCACTTCTCTGTGGACACTGCAGGGCCCAATATATAGCCACTGCAAAACCACCACCCTAGGTCCAGCCAAGACCTATTACCTGTTCCCACAAAACTCCCAGAGATGAAGTTACACCAGCAGTCCCACCAGATTGGAGCGTTGCTCAAGGATTAGTGACCGCACGGCCCTCTCCCTCACTGGCTTGCTTTCTCTGCCTCCTAGATCGAAGGCCGTATCACAGAGACTCCCCGGGAAAGTCCAAATCCCCCTAACCCCTCTGGCCAGTGCCCCATCTGCCGGTGGAACCTGAAGCACAAGTATGGCTATGAGGTGAGTGTGCAAAGACACGGGGCTCTGCATGTGATAGAGGTCATATTCCCTGGTTAACAAGCAGCATCCCCGCCCCCAGCCCTTCCCCCATGGCCACTGCTGCATCCCATGGAGCCACCAGAGACAAGCATTTTGTCCAGTGGCTCTCAGCCCTGCTGCACATTAGAATTACAGGAAAGCTTTAAAAAATGTTCAGGCCCTACCCCCAGACATCGATTCAGTTGGTCTGGGGTAAAGCCTGGCCATCATTATTTTTTAAAACTCCCCAGGTGATGATTCTCGTGTGCAGCCAGGGTTGAGAATCATTTAGTTCATTGTCTGGTTGCGTGTGAATCAGACCACCAGAGCCCTGTACCCCAGTCTTACAGGGTTATGTTCCCAAGAGGGTGGAATCAGGATCTGAGTCTGGCTTTCTTTTATAATGAGAGGCTATTTGGAAAGACCTCACTGTGATCTGGAGACACGTTATTGTCTCTGTGTTGGAGCTACAGAGACCCCTGTTTGCTCCAGCTCTTCTACCTCTTCATCTGTTTCCACAGGATGATGACAGTGAATACTAAGCACCTTGCATTGAGCACACGCTCTGCATCAGGCACTGTTGTAAGCATTTACACATCTTCATTCACTTAGTTTTCACAATATCCCTGTGAAGTAGGTACTTTTTTCATCCTGGTTTTACAGGTAAGGAAATTTGAGGCAGGGAAAAGTTAATGAACTTGCCTCAGGTCACCCAGCTAATTATCAGACTCTGGAGATACAAACCCCACTAGGATCCCAGCTATTACTCTGCATTCTCTAGCAACGGGGAGGGCCTGGGGAAGAGGACAGGACCCTGGAGAAATTCACACTTGTCCCTGTTGGTGGCATTAAGCACCCTATTTTTAGGTTTCAGGTGGTTCAGGCTCTGGGCCAATTTGACCTGCCCGTTGTCGCTGTGCCCCTCTGTGGGATGGGATGACTAAGGGCAGCGATCCCCGGTCAGGTGGTAAGAGCAGTAGAGGCCACATGCCCATGGGATCTGAACAGAATGACCCAACTAATCTCCCAGGCTGGGAGCCTTGGCCTTAGGCCACCAGGGGTGGGGAGGGGGTGTTCTTTCACTCTGCCCTGGGCCTTGCTGCTGATGGCCGCCTGGAGTAATAGGAAGCTTGCAGGCCACGGGGCAATATTCACAGCTTCTTGTTACATGGAAGCTGGTGAGGATGTGGCCACACTTGGAATCCCAACTGAAGATGGGGAGGTGAACCTGCCTGACCACCATGGGGCACTCTTCCTACCAGCCGTTTCCAGGAAATAGACTTGGCTCTGTTTACCCAGCCGAAGAAATCCAATCCCCTCCGAGGTAAAGGCTAAAGTTGTTTTCCTTTTACCCCTTTCCACTCAGGACACCGTTAGCCTGAGCTGCACAAAGCTGTTAACTTCCTTGGCAATGGGGGAGGCTAGGGCAGTGAGCCCAGTTTATTAGCCCTGGATAATCCAATCCAAGTTCTTTTCATCAGATTCGGAAGATTACAGGGGTGGGAATTGGGGGGTCTGGGTCCCTCAGGAGCTGTCCAGTGATTAAAACAAATCTGCGGTTATACAGCGAGGCGCCTGCCAGGGCAGCAAGTCAGTTTGTGGACATGATTGCTAAGACGGGTATGCCAGGCTCCTGGAGGAGGGGGGGGCGAGGAGGGGAGGTGGTGGCTTTTATTTAACCCCCTCAACTATCCTGTGAGAGTTGGGGGTAAGAAATGGTCTCTTGTCTTGATTTTGGCTCTGTTTATCCTTGTTCCCTTGACTCTTCAAAGCAGCCGATGGTCCAAAGGAAGCCTGAGCGTCCATTCACATCTGGTCACTGGGGCTTAGAAGATGGGGGGTTTAACTTCACAGCCTTGGTCCCTTCTTCAGTGTGTTCCTGACTAGCACTTCAGAGGGAATGGCACAAGGTGGAGGGACTGTCTGCATGTATTCTGGCCTGTGGCACAAAGGCTTTGTGGGCAGAAAGAGAAGATGTTCTCCTTGTATGGAAATACATGGCATACCCTCTACCTGGGAGAATAACAGACCTTTTGTCACCAGGAAAGATACTGCAGGTGAAGGAAAGATTGTTAACACTTCTCAAAGAGTTTCTATTCTCTATCAAAAGATGATCTTGCCCTAACCAGTTTGGCTTGGTGGATAGAGCATCAGCCTGCGGTCTGGGGGGTCCCGGGATCGATTCCGGTCAAGAGCATGTGCCTTGGTTGCAGGCACAACCCCGGTGGGGAGTGTGCAGGAGGCAGCTGATCGATGTATCTCTCTCATCAATGTTTCTAGCTCTCTATCCCTCTCCCTTCCTCTCTGTAAAAAACCAATAAAATATATTTTTTTAAAAAAAGATTATCTTATCGAGGAGCTAAAAGCTCTTGGGATTGCCAGTGGGGTCAGAAAATCTTATTAAGTTGGGATTTAGCCCGGCTGGTGTTGCTCAGTGGTTGAGCGTCGACCTATGAACCAGAAGATCACGGTTCAATTCCCGGTCAGAGCATATGCCCAGGTTGCGGGCTTTATTCCTCAGTGTGGGGTATACAGGAAGTAGCCAATCAATTACTCCCTCTCCCTTCTTCTTTGAAATCAATTTTAAAATATTTTTAAAGAAATAAATTTGGGGAGGGGAAACAGTTGGATTTAACTTTTGTAAGGGAGAAGGTAGTAGACCAGTGTGCAAAGCTCTGTGTGGAGGAAGTAGTCTCAGGTCAGTGCCCAATAGAGACCTCAACCTCTTGGAGAGCCAGAGTCAATAGCCTCCCTTATAAGTCACGTGGCCTGGCTTCCCAGCATCAAAACTACACCCCGGTGACCCTCACCTCCTATTTTCTGTTTCTTCTAGGATGTTCTGCTGCTCAGTCAGTTCATCCGGCCTCACGGAGGCATGCTGCCTCGAAAGATCACAGGCCTGTGCAAGGAAGAGCACCGCAAGATTGAGGAGTGTGTGAAGATGGCCCACCGAGCAGGTAGGATTCCCCTTGGGGCTGTAGGCGCCACACCCCCATCCCCCCACCAGCTGCCCCATGTTGTAGCCCCTTCTGGAAGAGTCTTCATTATAATCCCCTCAGTGCCAACCTTCCACCCCCTTGGCTTTCCCTGTGGCCCCCAAGAACTGCAGAGACCATCTCCTTATATGCTCTTCCCTCCACTCAGGTCTGTTGCCAAATCACAGGCCTCTGCTTCCTGAAGGATTTGTTCCAAAAAAGAAACCTCAACTCAACCGGTAAGCACACTAGGGTGTCAACACCCTGAGCATTCTGCAGGCCCCAGTTCTCACTGTGTTCTGCCGAGAAAGCCAGTTTTTGGAGCTCATCCCACAGCCCAGGAAAGCGAGAGTGTTCTTTGGCTGTCCCTCCAGCTTGAGCACCCACCCCCATTGGTCCCACCGAGGCTGCAGTTGACGGTGCACATGTTCTATCACCCTCCCCTGCTGCCCTCAGCCCTCTTTCCTCTTCCCTCCCTAATAGGGCACTTAGCACAGAGGCAAGGAGCGTAAGGAGGTTTGCTGGTTGGGCATTAGAATGTGCTAATCCCCTGTTTATGACATCATACTAGGTTGCTATGGGAATGTCAGAGCACTTCTTGTAGTATCCCAGCATTTGGGTTTATTAAAGGGCAAAATGAGGCTTTAAAAATGGGAAGGCCCTCTGGGTGGGATCACTTTATATAGCTGCAAGTCATACACTGCAAAACTTGAAGGCAGTATCCACATAGACTAGATTGTGAATGGCGCTTCCTAAAATTGTATACTTAACCTGCCCAGCTGCACATGCTGACCCAGGAGGTCCTGAGGTTTTAGAGAAGAGGAAGGCCCCTAGATCCTTAATCAATCAGCCTTTCATCCTAAGCAGGGTGGCACCCTCTCGTGTAGGAGCAGACCTGTCTAACGCTGTCATCCTGTTCTGTGTTCCTTCCCTTCCCCCATATCTGTTATTGCCACACTCTCATACTCCTAGATCTGTAATACCCCCTTATTGAGAGTAGAGCCAGGTCTGTAAAACTGATTTTGGTATTTATTCTTGTTCTCCTCTATCAATGGTTCCTCCCTCTTTCAACCTGTCCAGCTGCCACTGGACTTGACCAAAGATGGTTGAAGCAAAGCAAGACTTAACCCACCCCCTAGCAAACCTCCTAGTCTGATCCCTAACAGAACCCAGGCACGAGGGTAGGAGTTTAGGCAAATACCAGCCACAAATTGCTGGGGTGGCAGTGCAGGGCCAGAGCTGGGTCTTCATTGATGCCTCACCACCACCCTGGCCCCATGCGTATCTCCACCTGCCTTTCCCACATGGTTAGCTGGGCTATCTGCCCGCAGTCCTGGGGATCAGGACCTAGTAACCGCTTTCTGTCTTTCCCAAATATGCTATGGACCATTTGGGGGTTGAGCCTCCCCCCACCCCCCGACTTAGCAGCAGGCCTAAGGACACAATCCATCCTGCCCTCAGGCCTTTGAAGTGAGGCCAGGCTCCCTCCCATATATCCGGTGTCCTTTAACGTGACACAGGATTGATGATGTGTGGGGGCTCTTGGGTTGCAAAAGGCCACAGTGGGGGAGTGAGAGGGGGAGTGAGAGTCCTGGCTGCGATGGAGGTTGATTCCCTTGCGAGGGACTTTATGATTCTGTCCAGAGGCCCTTGGGCTTTGGGCTCAGGGGAGCCACACTTCTTCCTCTGCCCCTGCAGGAGTGGTAGGAAGGAGCCTTAGTTCTTCCTAGAGCTGGAATCTTCCCCAAAAGCTGCTGGAGGCCACCCAGGCACCCCTCCCCCACCAGCTGGCGGCTTCATGCGGCACAGGCATCAGGCCCAGGGCCAGCTGAAGCCCAGCTTCCTCGGGTCTCTCCAGGGCAGGGGGGACACTTCTAGGGCAGCAGTTCTGGAGAACCCGGTCAGCCTGGAGGATCTTCTGGGGTCCTGACATTCCAATGAGCACTCTTTTTGGGAAAACAGCTCCCATATCCTACCTCTTTACCCATCCCCTCTGGAAACTGGGAGATGCTAGCCCAGGGGCCTGCCAGGTGTTCCTTCCCTTACCCTTTATTCTCCTGCTGCCCCAGAACCAGCAGCCATAGGAAAAGCAGCCCCTCGGCCTGTCCACTCCTCAGAAGCTTCCCTCCCTGTTGGGGCATTGACATTGACATTGACAGTGACAGGAGACTCAGAGAAGTCCTTCCTGCCCGCCTGCCTCACACTTAGGCCAGCACCTCCCCCAGCTCTTACTCCACTCAGAGCTGTTTCATTGCACAGGGCTGAGAGCAGAAGACTTAGTTGAAATGTATAAATCAGCAATCATTTTTTTACTTTTATCTAAAAATGTTCATCCAAGTGTATTTTTTTTTTCATTAAAAAAATCTATCATTTGAGGGTTTTTTGGAGCTGGCTGTTTTGAGTCGCAGCCTAGAGTGGAGGCAGGGAGGATCCTGGCCTTTGCCATAGCTGAGCTTTTAGGATAAAGGGTGGGCCTCTCTGGACAGGATCCAAGTTTCGCTCTGAACGGAGTAAACCCCAGCCCCAGCCGACATGAGCCACTGTTCCGGGAACATCAGCGCCCTGGCCACCCCCAAAGGAGGCCAAAGGACTGGGCGGCAGCCATCTTTCCCCACCTCTCCTACTCACCCCCCTGGGCCCTCACCCTTGGCTCCCATCATGGGTTGAGTGAGGGGCAGGGGCCTACACCAGTTAGGGCTGCCCAGGGGAGCTCCCTGAAGGCTGGGGTGGCAGAAGGAGCCAAGTGAGGAAGAGGGAAGGATTCCTCCAGGCCCTTACATCAGCCTCTCCTCTCCCCATGGCTGAGGCCACAGAGGAATGATCTGCTCTCTGAGTAGCCTCTTTCTCCCCCTCCTCCCCCAGCAAATACACATAAACATTGACAACTCATAAAGATCAAGGGAGCGCGTGGCCCGGGCTGCCTGACCCTGGCCACACACGCTTACGGCAACAAGAACCCAGCCCATCTGTTTACAGCACACGCAGCGGTTGCTCCCAGGAAAAGCCCCTGCTCCTCAAGGAAGGAAAACTAGAGAAAGGGTTTGGCTGGACAGCCACAGCTTTGGCCTGAGGGGGCAGTGCCCCCTCTCCCAGCTCCAGCCCGGGCCCCCAGCCTTCAGCCACTTCTTGGTCCTCCCTCCACAGGTACCTGACCCGCTGGTCCCGCCGCTCCGTCAAGCCCATCTACAATAAAGGCCACCGCTGGAATAAGGTGCGCATGGCTGTGGGATCGCCCCTCCTGAAAGACAACGTCTGCTACTCAAGCAAGCCTTTGGTGCTGTATCATGGTTAGAACCTGGCCAAAGCTCCTGCACTCCTGCCCTTCCCACGGCTGGCCTGGCCCTTCCAACATGAAGGACACAGTGGCAGTGGGCCACCTTCAATGCCCTCCGCCTTCCAGCAGCAGTGCTGGGAGCTGGGGGCAGGCAGGGCAGTTGGGTTCTTTGGCAACTACGATGGTCTCATGGCTAGTTGCGGCCATACTCTGTGCTAGGGGACAGGAGTTTTGCTCAACGAATGTCATAAACCAGGCTCATGTTTCACCCACTGGATGTGTGCTCACTGCGTGGGGGCTTGGGCCCGTTTCCGGCCAGTTTCTGAGCAGTCACTGATCTCGTGCTGGGCTGCATAATGCAACTGAAGGGAGTTCATGGGCTGAACAGGTTCCCACCCTCTGTTTTGACAGCTGTTCGTCTGGGGCCTGGGGGCTGCAAGGAGGCGAGCTGGTCTGCCTGGCCTGTGTACAACTCCAGTGTGAGTCCAGGAGCTGCCTTCCTCAAAGGGCTTCTGGCCGTCACCTCCCACAGCCATTTCCACCCGCCATTCTCTCTCATGTTAGCACATTCCGATCCTCTGCCACTTGCTTTAGAGCTGGGTCTCCGGCTCCTTGGGCCTCTCCTCAGAGCCTGGATACCAGATGGAGGTGGAGTGTGGGGAAGCGGCAAGACAGAACAAACAGACCGAACTCACTGAAATGTGTGAAAATAATGTCGATGCTCCACATACGAAGTCCCTGGGCGGGCCCCCCCTACAGCATGAAGGGCAAGTCCATGTTCTTCTCACCAGTGCCCACATAGATGTAGCCACAGTTCTTGGTGCCCGGAGCGTGGTAGAAGGTGAGGCCTGGCCAGAGCAGGCTGCGCAGCACCACCAGGGCGTTGCCTCTCTCCATCTGGATGCTCCAGGACCCTGCGGAGGTGGGGAGGCCTGAGTGCTGTGGAGCCAGAGCTCTGCCCGGTGTGCAAGGCCCCAGCTCCCTGGGCAGCCGGGCCCGGGTGCTAAGGGTCCACTCAGAAAAGGGAAGACAGTTTAATTATCCCGGCGCTTTACTCCTCCTGATTGCCTTTCAGCCATTTCACTGTTCATTAAAACCACTTCCAGGGGAGGGCAAAGGAAATGAAAGGAGGTGAAACTCAAAAGGAGTGCATTTTGTTCCTGTCAGCACGTCTAGTTAAAGGTTGAGTGGGGGAGGAAGCTGAATCCAAAGGCAGAGGGGATCGGAGCCGGTTCGGGGAGACTTTCTCCCGGCTCTGCGAGGGGTAATCACAGTGACCTTCCGTCCTAGTGCAGTTTCCCCCACGTGCTATTCTGCTCTCTCGTACCCAGTCCCAGAAGCCTCTGCTCTGAGACAGATTAGACCTGACCAGGGGCTCACATAGAAGTTTGGCCATTTCAGGCCTGAAGCTCAGTAGCCCTCTCTGGCTGCTGGGAGCTGGTGGCGGGAGGGGACTTGGGCTACAGCTAATGAGCCTTTGTCTACCCTGGGTCCTGCCCTGGTTTTTGCTCCACAGACAGGAGCGGCCCAGCCCAGGGCTGAGTTGTGCGGCCATGAGGACTTGGCGGGAAGGACCTGATCCATCTCCAGAACCGAGGGAGGGAGCCGCTGTGTGGGAGGAAGGAGCCTGGGAAAATCGCCTCTGGATGCAGATCTGGAGCTTCTATTCCCCTGCGCACCGAGGCCCCTCCCGGGCCCAGCCGCAGCTCTGCTCCAGACCCTGCCAGAAAGGCAAATGCTTTGAAGGTTTTGGTGTTGGACCAGCCAGTGATGCGCTGAAAGCTGTGCTGAGGCCTTCATCGGCTGCCAGCTCAGCCTGGCTGCTTGGCTCCTGCTGCCCCAGCTTCCCACAGGCCTCCTCCAACCATGGCCCACCCTGGTCACTCCACACCCAGCAGCCTCGCAGTTCAGTCCCCACCCACCAGGGGCCACCCTGTATCCACGCTGACCACCAGGAACCCCTGGCCCTGAGCAGCTCAGCCCTGCTGAGGGGGCCGTCACCTGCCCAAATCCAAGCCAGGGCTTTCTGGTGCATGTAGGTCAGCTGGCCCTGGCCTGCCTAGGGAGAGGCTGCCGGGGAGCCCACCAGAGCTCTGTGCAGTGGCCTGCACCAAGGACTGCCACCCATGCAAGAGATGATGAAGTAGAAGCTACAGGGATTCCACTCCCCTAGGCCCACACAGTGCTGGCCAGACAACATCAAGAAGAGTGTCCCCCTGGGGTACCAGAGCTCTGGCTGGGGCACTGCCTAGGAAGGGGGACGGGTGCTTTCCTGGTCAGGGAAAGGGAGTATTTCCCGTGGCTCCTACAATTTTCCTCTCTGAGCACCTGCAGTCCTCCACCTCCCAGACCTGCCTAAGAGGCCTAAGGCCCTGCCTGTTGCTTTCCTAGTCAGTCATTCAGAAAACATGTCTAGGGGGTAATGGGAGTGGGCCAGGCCAGAGCAAAAGATTCCAGGGCACTGCATTCAGCCTTTGGCCAGAAGCACAGACCCCAGGAAGGTACATCCCTTAGTCACCCCCACCCAGTGCCCAGAGCATCATCTGGGGACAGTCCCTCCCTGTCGTTGCTCACAGCCATACAGTCCCCTTGAACTAAGAGCAGGCTCTGCCCACCATGGGGGGCAGCTTGCAGCTGCCTGAACCAAATGCTGCCCTGGATAAATGGGTCCTGGTGTCCTCCAGCCTAGACCACTCATCAGTTCACTATTGCCGGCATCTTTTCTTTTTCTTCTTTTTTTTGCCAGCATCTTGGCACACCCTGAGCCAGGTCTGGGTCCCAACCTTACACCAACCTGCCCACCTAGGGTTTGGCCACCTCTTTCCTTTAGCAGTTGAGGGGGCCCAGGCTTATTAGCAGGGCTCCCCGCACTCCCACTTTCAGAGAGCAAGGAGAAACGGATAGGGATGCTAGAGAAATGCAGTGACCCCACGGGGGCAGGGGAACAGCAGCGCCAAGCAGGCGGAAGGGTGCTGGCCAAGTGTGGAAGCGGCATGTGAGGGGCCAGCCAACAACACTGCCTCCCTCCCTCCCTTGCATTCCTGTCACACTCCTGTCCTCCTCTCCTTGTTCCTGGCTCAGCTGGTTGCCCAGGAAACACACAGACTCTCAACGTGCCAGGAGTCACGTAGTGTCTACCTGGGAAGCCAGGCACTTGCTTGTCACCTTCACCCACTTCTCTTATTGCTGCAAAGGCTGGGCCCAGCCAGCTGCTGCTGCCTCTGCCCCTCTGGGGTTCCAGGAGAGGCAGCCTGCTGTGGCCCTGGTGTCTCAGTTCACAGCCCAGTCTCCCCAAAGCTCCCCTCCTGCCTCCTGGCACCCACTCCGTTCTGCAAGCTGCTTTTAGAGGCTATGGTGGGGAACAAGCCGGTAACCAGGACCAGGGTCTATTGCAATCTGCAGGAGTCCTGGGTGCCCGGAGCCCCAGGCTCTCACCCACCTTGCTAGTGCGGAAACCTCAGGCGAGGGTATGCTTCTCTCAATCACATTCTCCTGCCCTCCAGGAAGAAAGGCAGCAAAGCACTGAGGTTCCGTTGACGGGGACAGTGGACCAGGCTGGGGATCGGGGCTGTCTGGGGCAGCAGGTAGCTTAAACCCCTCAAACCAGCACCATACAACTTGTCTCAGACACAAAGATAGGCATGGGGTTCCGTCTCAGAGCAGACACCACCAAGGACCACAAGGTATGGTCAAACCCCCTAGAGCAGCGGTTCTCAACCTGTGGGCCGCGACCCCTTTGGCGGTCCAACGACCCTTTCACAGGGGTCGCCTAAGACCATCCTGTATATCAGATATTTATATTACAATTCATAACAGTAGCAACATGACAGTTATGAAGTAGCAACGAAAATAATTTTATGGTTGGGTCCCAACATGAGGAACTGTATTTAAAGGGCCAGGAAGTTGAGAACCACTGCCCTAGAGGTTGTGGGGTGGGCAGGGTCCTATAGAGGTGGAAGAGTGCCCTGTCTGATTGGTACGGTCAGGACCTGGGTCAGAAGGCCGAGCACCTGTTAGCTAGTCTTCCAAGGGACTGGGTATGAGGAGCCACCTGTATACACCCCCAAGAGAAGGCTGATCGAGGGTCCCATGTTCCCCACAACTCTCCAATG
>NW_006300048.1:3178379-3179549 GCF_000327345.1 Myotis davidii | reverse complement strand
TTTTTCTCCCCTGTCCCCCACAACGCCTCCCCAAGCACCACCACCACATTTTTAAAGGCTGCTTTCCAGGCACGCAGGCCTCTTGCTGCCCTCTGCTGCCTGAACTGGGCATTGCTGCTGAGGGCTCTCTAGTGCTGGAGCCTTGGCTCCCGGAGTTGAGCGAGGCCTCAGCTCCAGTGCAGAGTGGAGCAAGGAGAGAAGCCCTGCCCTCCACCCCTCCTGCTCTGCTTCCCTTGCTGCTCTGCCTGCCCCTCTCTGCACAGGACACAGTGACTTCATTGGTGAGGCACCTTCTACTTTACATTTCCACTTCTCTGTTTCATTTATCTTTCCAAACCTCCGTGAGGCAAGGATGGTGCCTGTCTTGTTCACAATGATGTCCCCAGTGCTTGGCACATAATAGCTGCTCAGTGGCTATTGCTGATGAAGTGAAAGGTTAAGGAGCATGGATTGGCAGGGAACTATCTAGAAATCTGGCCTCCTGACCTGGCACTCCTCCCCTGGCTGCAGCCCAAACTCACAACTGTTAGCTGTTTGCCTGCATCCACCAGGAGGATGGTTCTGCCCCCAAAGCTACTCACTCCCACAAAACTGCAGACCCAGGGCACGACAGGACAGCTCAGCAGGGCATCCTGGCCCCAGGCTGATCTCCAAACTGACCTCCATGGGCACAGAGCAGGAGTCCCAGGGACAGGGCCAACCTGTGCCAGACCTGCTCACAAGTGACACGAAGTCCCCTGAATGACTGCCTCAGGCCCAGGAAGGAATTAATGATCTTTCCTGGGCAGGAAGTTCCATCCCGCCTGCCAGTGCTGGTGTCCCAGGGAACTCTTCCTTGGGCCGCCTTAGCAGCCCAGCCCGTTCTCTGCTGTCTGCCTGGCAGAGACGCCTCCCAGCAGCTCCTCCTGCTCTTTAACTGGCAGATAAGGGAGGGAGTCTGGGAGCTAAATCAGTGTCCGCTCTCCCCGATGACACTTCCATCCTACACCATGCCCCCACCAAGCCGTCGTGAGAAAGGACCGGGCCTGGCTACCTGGAGGCTTCTGGTGGTGGCTTTGGGAGGAAGGGAGCTGGAGGCCCAGAGCTGTGAGGTTTCCCAAGGTCAGTCCAAGAGCATCCCTCCCCTCAGGCCCACACACACAGGAGATGCCAGGAGCCCTCAACTCCCAA
>NW_006300048.1:3177127-3178313 GCF_000327345.1 Myotis davidii | reverse complement strand
TGGGATGTGAAACCATCAGTTGATCCTTCAGCCCTGAGGTCCGCCATTAGAGCAGAAGGTCTAGGGCCTCAGGCCACTGCTACCCACTCACCTCCCAGGCCCAGATCCTGTACCTCCCAGGGGCCGGATAAAGTCACTTGCTGACTGGACATAGCAGGGTGGCCCCAGCCTCCTTTAGGGAGACCCCCAATGCTACCTATCTTATACCCCCTGCTGCAGGGAGACAGCTGCCTTCTGTGTCCCCTTTGCCCCAAGCGGCAGGGCAGACAGGGCTGGTGGGATTCCCATAGGAAGACTGTTGGACCCCCACAGCCCATCTAGCCAGCTTTGGTCTTGACTGCAAAGGCCCTAGCACCCTCCTTGCCCTCCCATCGCAGAGGAAGAGGCTCTAAGGGTGGGAGGCACTCTCGTGCTAGCCCCTCTGATCACCCAGCGCAGTGGGAACGGGGCCTCACCCACTGGCCCTGGGCATCCAGCTGCAGGTGAGAGGGCTGAGAAGTCAGCACCAAGCAGGGCTTTCCAGTCTCACCTTGAATTGGGAGGTGGGGCTGCTGCACCCAGATTAGGGGTATTAACAGCACTTTTCTCCCCCACCCTTCAGCCCCTGGTGCTGGGTCCCACCATCACAACATTCCTGGCTCCCTTTATCAACCATCCCCCCGACCTCCTGGGATGTGCGGCTGACAGCACAGAGTTGGAGGCGATAACTGGAGTCTGGAAAGGGTGTCTCATGGGTGAGAAATGCCCCAGCCCCTATAAACCTTTATCTCCCCACAGGTCCAGGAATCCCTTTCCATGCCCAGGGAGGCTTGCCTGGAGCACCCCCATGTGGCCAAGGCCAGCGTAGCCATTCTTTGCTGGCAGCCCTTACCCACTTGGGGCCCGCTGCTGGCCCCTTGGGCACTGCAGTAGCTCTGAAATGCCTCCAGATCTCTGGCTTGCCACTTCTCCATCCATCCGGGCACCACTCCCTTATTATCACAGACCTGTTCACAAGACACCAGAAGCCCCTGCTGCCTTGATCTAGGCCTCCTACCCTTGGCCCTCTAGGCCCTCCTAGGCCTGCCCACCTCTAAGGCCTTTTTGCCACTAAAAATATATCAGTAAGTCCTGGCCAGTATGGCTCGGTTGGGAGTCGTCTCCTGTACCAAAAGGTTGTGGGCTCTGTCTCTGGTAGGGAGCATGC
>NW_006300048.1:3167984-3177112 GCF_000327345.1 Myotis davidii | reverse complement strand
CGGGAGGCAGCCACATCAATGTTTCTCTTTCTCTTCCCCTCTTCCTTCTTCTCTCTCTAAAAAATAAAAAAAAAGAATACACACCAAGCATACACACACACACACACACACACACACATATATATAATTTTTATGTGAATTCTTATGCATTCAGCACTGTTATAATTATTTTGTGTTGTATGTGTTAACTCTTAATTCTCATAACAACCCAATGAGGAAGAAAATATCATTATTCCCCTTTTTAAAATGAGGAAATTGAGGCACAAGGCAACTGAGGGACTTACCCAATGTCACACAACTAGCAAGTGACAGATTCAGGATTCCAACCCAGGCTGTCTAATTCCAGAGCCCTCACCTTAACCACTACTGCCATCCCACCTCCATCCTGAGTTCCAGCCCAACTGGGTGCCTCATTGCTCCTCAAATATAGTGTCAGTCACCGGCGACTGGTTGGGCGCCTAACGTGTTAAAAGGAAACACCATCACCCTGACAGGGAGGCTCAGGTGGTTGGAGCATCATCCCTTCCATCAAAAAGGTTTTGGATTCGATCCCCGATCAGGGAGCATACAGGAGGCAATGTGATGTCTCTCTCTCTCTCTCTCTCTTTCTATGAAAACCTGCACAGAAATGTACAAAGCTTTATTCATAATTGCCAAAATTTGGAAGCCACCACGTGGCCTCTGATCCTCTACTACACACACACACACACACACACACACATCAGTAAAACATATCCTCGAGTGAGGATAAAAAGGGGGGGCACCATCTCCTTGATACCTCAGTTAATGCCAGAGTCCTGAAGTCTCCTTCTCTGACACTGTGCCCTTGGGTTTAACTCTCTGAGTCTCTGTTTCTTCATCTATAAAATGGGGATAATAACAATATCTACCTCTTAGGTTGGCTGTGAATCTTAAAATGAGAGAAGATCCAGAAAGGGCTGAGTACAGTGCCCAGCACACAGTAAGCAGTGCCTCTGCTTTTATGTTGTTACCATCATTGCCATCATCCACAACAAATCCCTCCGGGTCTCAGCAATGCAGACGTGCAGACAGAAAGAGTTAGAGGCGCTGAGTCGGTGTCTTGGGTGCACCCCAGGTTGCCCAGAGCCTGGCACCTGCCCTGGGGTCCGGCATCCAAGCAAGAGCATCTTCCCAGGCATGTACTCAGGTGATGGAAATGGGTCTCTGTGGCCCAACCACCCGAAGGTGCATGCCTGGCCAGGTGTGTCCCGAAGCACAGGAAGGCCTCTGAAGTCGTATGTTTTAAGATTTAAAAGTCCATACACATCGCAGGAGGCAAATATACAGAACTCATACCCTTAGCAGGGGACGCTCAGTCAATCAGCACCTACATATTGAGCACCAGCTATGTACCAAACACCGGATCTAACCCCAAACTGACAGAGATGGATGGGCGTCTCTATTCAAGATTGATATGAAAATCAGGAGACACTGAGAGACTTCTTGTCTGTGAAAGCGTATGGAAGACAGCCCTGCTGTGTGCAAACATTTACCCACTGCTTCCTCTGAGCTGAAACTTGTATTGGACCCTGGGGAAGCCCCACACTCAACCACCATTTCCTACCCAGGCCCTGGTCCCTCTCAGAGGAGAGTGGCAGGGGCATGGCCTCCTGCTCTGGCCTGAGGGCAGATCCAGGATCCTCCGAGTAACAGGCTATTACCTTTGGGGATGTCATGCTCCAAGGAGTCCATGAAGTCCAGGGAGGGGTCTAGGTCTGCCTTCTCAAGCAAGGTCTTGTTCTTCAGGTCCACTGGCTCCCTGAAGTGGAAGTAGGAACTGAGCTTCTTCGCTTCAGACAAGGTCAGTCCTAAAAAGAGGTAGCAGATGGGGAGGGAACCCCACAGCTCACTTCCTCTGTGCATGGGGGCCACGTGGAGGAGCTTGCAAATGACTCAGTCAACTACTGACAGGACTCAAGGGAGAAGAGGGGACAGTGCTCCCTCCACCCAGATTTGGCCCAGATCCTGCAATGAGGAGAGACCAGTGAGAAGGAAGGCGGGCAAAGGCAGGGAGGCCAGACCCACGGAAAGACCTGAGAGCCAGGTGGCCAAATGCTCTCCCACCCGCAGGCAGAAACGAGGCAGGGCCCAGTGACTGGGTCCGCCGCGCCGACCACCGATGCCAGGTCACTGGACACATCCTCCCAACTGATGTGGTCACGGCTGTTGCTTTTCGGAGGAGGTGGGCAGTTTTGCTCAGACTCCCACATGTGTGTCTGACTATGCTCGGGAAGAGATGCCCTCCTGCCCGTGAGAGAGGCGCCACAGAACTCACCTTCAAAGGTCCGATTGACATGGGTGAGTCCAAAAGGGTTCTTAAAGAGGGCGCCCCGGGGGGTGATGGCCACCGCCTTGTCGATCTGGTCAATGACGGACACCAGGCGGGTCTCCTCCTTGATCCGGATCTGAGGAGACAGGAGACAAGCCTCCCTGCCAGGGCCCTGTGCCCACTCACCCGCTGCAGGGCCCCTGCACAGCCATCCGGCCTGGGTCACCACCGTGTAGATGCCCGGTCCATGAAAAATCATGCTGGGTGAGCCCTCCCTCTCCTCCTATCAAGATTTTCTCTCTTTTTAAAATTAGGAATACATACTGGTGGTGCGGTATTTAAAACTAAAAAAAAAAAAGCCATCTCTCTCACCCCATCCCTCATCCCCCAATTGCCCTCACTGGGGGCAGCCACAGTTAATGCTTTCTGTACCCTTCCAGAAGCATACCATCTTGTCATCGGATTTAAATGTTGATTATTTTGCCTTTTGAAAATATAAAAGCGATCATGCTTACTGTAGACTACTTGGGTAATCAGAAATATTTTGTAGTATACCTGAGAATTACAACCATTCATAATCCTACCTCCTAAAGATAATTAGTGATAACATATTGGTATACTTCCTTCTATCCTTTTTTTATGATATATTTAAAGCACAATTAGAATCATATAGTTTCATATCCTACTTTTTGACTTGACAAAGCATCACCCCATATTTCCCAAGCATCACCCCCCAAAGCATCACCCCATATTTCCCAAGCATCACCCCCATATTATCACATCTTTATGCCGATGGGATTTGGTTACAATCAATGTCAAGGCCAACCCTGAGCAAAAGGATCTCATAGAGATGTTGGGGAAAACGTCACCAAGGGCCCCAGAGTCACTCAGCTCCCCATTTCCCGTGGGCTACCAAATGGAATTCTTTACAAAGGGGGAGATGGAAACTAATATTTAATAAATGTCTAGGCTAGGGGGTTCAAAAAATGTCATCTCATTTAATCTGCACAAGCCTGGGGAGCAAATACGATGATCCAAATTTTACAGAAAATAAAACTGAAGGGAAGTTAAGTTTGTCAGGTGGCAAGGGGTGGGTGTTGGACCCAGTCTTTGGGCATCACCTGGATTCAAGTGCAAAGACTGTGTTTTGAATTCAGGGTTTGACTAGTTTCAAGACTTGGGCTCCTTACTTTTTTGACCTAGCTTTCCATTTCCAGGAGTTGGTCATTCAGACTGCATACCGTGGAAATGATGTATGTACAAGATCACTGCTTGTCCAAGCTAAACCTTGGAAACCTCCATTTCCATGAAAACATCACGGGTTAAATTATGTTGCATTCGCACATGGTAAAAAGAGTGGGGAGGAGCTTTAAGGCACTGATATGGAAAGATCTCCAAAATGTATTGTGGGTAAAAAATGCAAGGTGCAGAACTGTGTGTATAACATGCTGCCATTTGGTTTGTTTTGTTTGGAAGATAACAAGAGAATATGTGGAGGTAAGGTATTTGCTGTCTCAGGTGACAGAGCTTCTCACATTTAAACATGAATGCGAATCCCCTGGGAATGTGCTAAAATGCAGATCCTCATCCCCCATCCCCATTATTCTGCTCAAACGCCTAGAGCAGGGGTGGGCAACCCTTGGCATGCGTGCCAAATATGGCACGCCAGTAACTTTTGCTGGCACGCGAGAAACCCTCTCTTATAATGTTCCATTTACAATTATTTTTCTTAATATCGACTTAGTAGCTTAGTAGCATATCTCTGAAGGTCACGAGATATAAACCTGATGTAAAATCTGTCATCAGTGATGCAGCAGCAAAAGTCCCACTGATAATATCAAACGGAGTCATAAAGTTTTCTGTCGGACTATCAGTGTACATGTATACATTAAAAAATAAATGTATTTTTCATCATCATATACTGTGTTTTTGTCACTCGAATGTATTTTATTATTTCTTCAAGGTTCTTCACATGCGTACACCTTAAGAGATATCAAGTAGGTGTAACATGTTCTCAAAAAATTAGGGTTGGCACGCAGAAGAATTTTGAGTCAGAGATTTTGCTGGTTTTGGCACGCACTCACAAAAAGTTTGCCCACCCCTGGCCTAGAGCATAGTCATGTGTCTGACCCAGGCTGCACTTTGAGTAGCAAGATTTGGACACACACATGCAAAACGGTTACATTACTGTCCCCCAGGAAAAGGACTGGGTGACTGGAAGACAGGGCTGGGAGGGACACTCTACTATATTCCTTTTTCTACATTTGAATTTTGAACTATATGAATGTATTATCTAGGAAAACAAAAATTGGTACAAAATGTAAGAGCTTGTGCCCATGCCCTTACCCAGAGCTCAGCACAGACCCTCTCTTCCCTGCCCCTGCCCCAGAGCCACGCTGTTGCTCAGGGGGGTGTTGTTATGTTGTTGTCACCATATTTCTATTGGGCTGGTTCTGGATGCCCCCGCCCTCTTCCCTCAGGCCCTTCTCCTCTCATATCCACTCACCACTATTTCTTCTTCAAAGACCTTATCACCATCGTTGGTCTTCTGCAGCTCGGTGTATTCATACTCATGTGAGGGGTCCCCCATGAAGCGGCCCTTCACCACAGACGTCTGCGTCATCATCTCTTCTGTGGCAGGAGGCAAGAGGCTCCACTCCATGCAGTTCAGGCTGCCGACAACATCCACAGCACCTGGTTTCCAACTCCCCCTCCCACTCGGGCTTCCTGCCACCACCTCTTCTCCCAAGGGTGAGGCCCAAGAAACACTGCTGGGAGTCACACCTTTCCTCTTAGAAGCCCTAAGTGTCTACGGGACACCCCACCCCTATATGTGATGCAAATTCAATTTTATTTTTTTAAAGGTCACAAAAGGTCTCTGTATGCTGAAATGCTAAGAGCTTCTTCCTAGATATCTGGACTACGAGGTTCCGGATGAGTTCTGGAAGCTGAATTTTCCTCAATTACAGATGCCTCTGCTTTGGCGGGCCCCTAACTCATGCTCAGTCTGCCTACTGAGTCCACAGCACAGCCATCTGCCCCGCTCCTCAGGCTCCAGGACCTCTCCTCCTTGGGGGTCTCCAGGAGCACTAGCCAGCCCAGTCCCTTCTTTCTCAGTTCCCGAGGGGAGAGAAATATAAACCTGATGTAATATAAACCTTCCTCCCACCCCTCTCACTCAGGCCCTGTGTCCCCAGCCTGCTCTCTGCTCATCTTTTCTCCCTTTGCTCTCTATGGCCTCCTTCTGAATTTAAAAACTTCTCTGCTTTCTCACACAAGAGCCCTCAACTCCATGCCCCTCTAGAAAATGCCCTTTCCTAGCCCTTCCTCCTCTGCCTCAACTCTGAACAATAATCTCAGAACAATGTGCCCTCCGGGAGCCCTCCTTCCCCCCACTTTCACGCTTTGTCCAGTGCGGCGTGATCTCTGCCCCCACCACCACCCCAAGAAACTGCTTAGGAGAAAGTTATCCATGGGCTGCCCTGAAAGACAACAAATGCATTTCCATTCCTACTTCTTTTGGTATTTCCTCCTCCCTGCTCCAGTGCCTTAAGTATTTCCAGGGATCTATTCTCACCCCGCTTTTCCCTCTGGAGTCTCACCCAACTGACTCCCAAAGCCCTAGCTAATGACTAATCAGTATCCAGAATCCAACCAACCATCTCTCACAACCTTCACTGCTTTCCTCCTGGGCCAAGGCATCGTCTACTCTTGCCTGGTTACTGCAGTAGCCTCCTAACTGGCCTCCCAACCTCCATACTCACTCCTCCTGGTGTTAAAACCTAAGCCAGACCATGCGTCTGTGCAGAACCTTCCTATGACTTCCCTTTGGACCAAGTCCTTACAATGCCCCACAAGGCCCTGCATGATTGTCTCCAGCCCCTACTTCTCTGACCTTATTTCCCCACAGTGCCCCCTTCCTCACCCCTCTCTAGCCACAGCAGCCTATATGGGTTCCACAAACACACTAAGCACACACCTGCCTTAGGGCCTTTGCACTTGCCTGGAATTCTTTTCCCTCAAACAAGCACATAGCTCACTCCGTTGCTTCAGGTCTTCCTCAAATGGTGCCTCATCAGAGGCTAGCCCTGACCACCTTCAAGTGGTAAGTGACCACTCCTGCTCTCTCTAGCCCCTTACCACTTAGCACCAGCTGACAGCAATACATGCTTATTTGTTGTCTGCCTCCCGTCCCCCTGCACACACACTATAATGTAAACTTTATGAACACAAGGACTTTGTCTCATTTACCAATGAATTCCTGGTGCCTAGATCAATGCCTGGCACACAGTAAGTGCTGGAGAAAGAAAATCTTATGGAATAAAATGAAATGAGTCTCAAATCTCTATCTTCAGTTCAAATTTCTCTTCTGGACTCCAGATCTGTACTTTACTACACCTCCTTACCACTCTGCCCCCAGGCACCACACACCCAGTTCACTAGGTCTACCCTCCTTTAATCCGCTCAGCTTCTTTTGTTGTTGCAAATTGTGGGGAACCGATATAGGGTTGAGCCTCGGACTGACCTGCTGGCAAAGTCACAAGTCCCAGCTTAGAGGGCTCAGTCCTCTTAGCACAACTAGGCTTGACCTTATAACACTCCCCAGTTCTTACCTGGGAAGCTGATGGGCTGGGGAAGTGCAGGGAGTGTAAACATGGTCAAAACAGGTGAAACTCACAAGAACTGTGTAACTATGGTAACCATTGCCTTGTTTACCTCTGACTATAAACTGTCCTCCGGCCTGAGCACCGGTGGAAGTCCTTCCTCTTGAGTTGGACTTACCCGCCTGCCCCCCCCCAATATTCCCAAATTATCTCATGTCTTTTCTCTTTCATTTGTGTGCGGCTCCTCTTCCAGATCCTGAACCCTGAACCCTGAACCACGCGGAACGTGGAGGGAAACATTTACAACACTAATCCTGACCCGAGGATATTTTTCCATTGATAGTTCGAGTGGAAAGGAAGAGGTGTGACAGAGAAAGAAACATTGATAAGAGACACACACATCGATTAGTTGCCTCCCACATGCACCCTGACCAGGGCTGGGGATCATGCCTGCAACTGAGGTATGTGCCCTTGACCGGAATAAACCCAGGACCCTTCAGTCCACAGGCTGATGCTCTATCCACTGAGCCAAACCAGCTAGGGCTGTCCTGCTTCTTGAATTCTCCCCCAGTGGGTGGCATCAGCTAGGAGTCAGCTTTGACCTCTTCTTCACCTCCCCCAGGCACAAATCCTGACAGTTCTCCCACTTAAATCTAACCCAGGCCCTCTCCTCAATTCCCTCAGCTGGACACTACAATAGATTTCTAAATGCTTACCCACTTGTGGCCATTCTGCCCACTCAGATCAAAGCAGGCTCTTGCTTATAGCCCTTCCATGGCTCCCCATAGCCTACAGATAAGGCTCAAACCTCTCGGCTTCTCCATCCAGTTCTACATAACACCCTCTGCTGCCACTGTTATGCTTACCGACCTGCTGTTCCCCAAACACTCCAAGCCAGCTTCAGCCAACAAGTTTGCATAGCTGTTCCCTCTAACTGGCATGCCTTTCCCCACACCTTCCTGAAGGTCTGTTCATCTTTCAGGTGGCAAGGAAGTTACTTCCGTAATGATCTTCTTTAACGGCTCTCTAGGGCAGTGACGGCGAACCTTTTGAGCTCGGCGTGTCAGCATTTTGAAAAACCCTAATTTAACTCTGGTGCCGTGTCACATATAGAAATTTTTTTTTATCTTTGCAACCATAGTAAAACAAAGATTTATATTTTTAATAATTATTTTATATATTTAAATGCCATTTAACAAAGAAAAATCAACCAAAAAAATGAGTTCGTGTGTCACCTCTGACACGCGTGCCATAGGTTCGCCATCACTGCTCTAGGGGAATGCCCACCTTGTTCTCCCTTTGTGTACAACTCTATTCTAGTTTTGCCCTGGCCAGTGTGGCTTAGTTGGTCCCATGCAACAAGAGGTCTCTGGTTCAATTCCCGGTCAGGGCACATGCCCAGGTTGTGGGCTCAATCCCCAGTAGGGGGCATGCAGGAGGCAGCCTAAAGATGTCTCTCTCTCTCTCTCTCTCATCAATAAAAACATTTTTTTAAAAAGAAATAGCAACTCTATTCTGGTTTTAACACACTTTCCTGTAATTACCAGGTTACACATCGGTCTCCCTCCCTAAGATGTGAATAACGTGGAGATGGGGTTAGCCTCAGCCCTCTTTGTAACCCCAAGTCAGGATGCATCCAACCGGTGTTGGGTTGATGTGTGGACAGATAAATGAAGTCCCCAACTTCCTGCGCCTAACAGACTGCTTTGTAACACTGAATCCCCACCAACACTGGGATAGTCACAAAGCAGCTGCATGGTCCCGAATGGAGTGTCCAGGTAATTTTCCCCAGTTCTAAATCCCTTTCCTCCCATTCCACAGTCCTCCGCTACTTCCTAGGGAGCCTCGGGCTGTGAGACAACACTTCCGCGGAAGATGGGCTCTGGATATGCTTCCAAATAGCTCCACACAACCCCTGGGGGCGGGGGGAGAGGCTTCTGACACTTCTCCAAATTCAACTCTTACCAAAGCCAGACACGCCCGCACCAGGCTGCCCCTGGCTTCTAAGCCAGGTCTCCATTATCCAGCAACTTTCGCCTCGCTCTGCCTCCGTCCTCGGCCTAGGGCCCTACTAGACTCTATTGAAAACCCACAAGTCTCTAAGTTTCCCCCGCGTCCCTTTGCCCCAAGCATGGCAGTGTCCGCCCAGAGCCCCGCCCTCAGACCTCGTCCACCCACTTCCCCGCCCCTCGGGTCCTCCCCAGTCCCCCCCAATTCCCTCCTCTGCAAATCCC
>NW_006300048.1:3161312-3166696 GCF_000327345.1 Myotis davidii | reverse complement strand
GGGGACTTCCTAGGGAGCCTCGGGCTGTGAGACAACACTTCCGCGGAAGATGGGCTCTGGATATGCTTCCAAATAGCTCCACACAACCCCTGGGGGCGGGGGGAGAGGCTTCTGACACTTCTCCAAATTCAACTCTTACCAAAGCCAGACACGCCCGCACCAGGCTGCCCCTGGCTTCTAAGCCAGGTCTCCATTATCCAGCAACTTTCGCCTCGCTCTGCCTCCGTCCTCGGCCTAGGGCCCTACTAGACTCTATTGAAAACCAAGTCTCTAAGTTTCCCCCGCGTCCCTTTGCCCCAAGCATGGCAGTGTCCGCCCAGAGCCCCGCCCTCAGACCTCGTCCACCCACTTCCCCGCCCCTCGGGTCCTCCCCAGTCCCCCCCAATTCCCTCCTCTGCAAATCCCATCTCCTCCTGCTTCCTTGACCCCGTAGCCCCCGCCCCTTCGGTTCCTACCACCACCCACTCTTCCTTGCAGGCCCCCAGTGGCCCTTCCGTATCGCCAGCGGCCTCAGGCTCCACCTGTACAGTGTCTTGCGCGGTGCGAGGTGGTCCTCACTCAGGCCCTGCGCGATGTAGTAATCGGCCACGAGGCCGAGGATGCGGCCCCAGAAGAGCACCCGACTGTAGCGATAGTCGCGCTTAACCAGCAAAAGGGACGTGAGCAGCGAGGCCCGACGGTCCGGGCTGAGCCCCTGCCCGCTGCCCGACGCCAGCTCCAGGGACAGCAGGAGACTGTCCGAGTCCATGTCGGCAGCCGCTCGGCTCAACGTCCTCCAGGTTGCTAGGGGAAGCCGTCTCCATGGAGACCCAACGCCCCGCCCTCCCCTCGGGCAGGAAGTAGGGTTGCGCCCAGCCAGTGGTCCTGCCCTTCCGGGGCCTCCGGCCAGCCCTGATCCCCTCGGAGCTGATCCTAAAAGCCTGGGCACTCTCTAGCTCCCGCCCTCTTCCTTTCCCGAGTGGGTGACAGGATGTGTTCAGTTCTCCCGGCATCCGCGTGGTTTCCCCTAAAACAGTGTGAGGTTAGTGGTCCCAATGCAGCCCAATTCTGTAGATGTTCTTGCCTTTCCCAAGCCCTTCCATCCTCACTGTAACTGTAATGGGGGCTTGAGAAGAAAAACAACACAACAGTGACACCAGCTGTGTTATTTCACTTCAGTGATGTCCCTTCTTGGCCTCAATTGCCTGTGGAGAAAATAATTTCAAATGCTCTTGGCACTAAAAGGCTAGGCATCTAAGACAATCCCCGCCAATTACAGGTCTCACGTGATGGGGTCCACCTCAGTGGCAAATGAAGACGAGGCACTGGGGCAAGGCATAAGGCACCTTGGGTAAGGGGGTGTGAGGAGGGGTACAAAGGGTGACATTTACAGCCTTCACTTTCCCATCGGCTACCACCTATTTACCTACCTGGGCCCCACAGCAGTTGCTTTTCAGCCCAAATGGTAGCAACACACGAAAGAGCAGAAGCCCACTGCAGCTGGGGGCTCTTCACCTCCTGGGCTAAAGACTGGCTACTTCTTCACCCCCATCTCTGGAGGCCCCAGCCAAGGTCAAACAAACAGGTGCCTTAGCAAGCTTGTTGTCGGGGAAGGTGGGATTTATTGTTAACATTAACTAATCCTTGCAGGGGGGAGGTGGACGAGGTGGAAGAAGGTATAGAGGGGAGAAGTGGTGATGGAAAAAATAAAATTAAATAAATAAAATTGACATAACATACAAAATACCTATATATATGCACACAGTGATCTTTTAATTTCTGAATTCCTTTGGAAAAGACTCGTGAAATCAAAATGATCCGGGCCCCAATGCCAAGCTAATGGAGAAATGAGTGTCTAAATTACCCAGATAATGACTTTGTTTTGGTTGTCCAGATATTATTTACGACGCCTTTTAAAATCAGTATTCGAGCCGAAACCGGTTTGGCTCAGTGAATAGAGCGTCGGCTTGCGGACTGAAAGGTCCCAGGTTCAATTCCGGTCAAGGGCATGTACCTTGGAAATAAAATAAAATAAAATCAGTATTCGAGGGAGCTGACATGGGTTAATGTCTTCCACCTCAAAATAATTTATAACTCCGTTTCAACTCTCCCTCAGTTCAGCCAGATCCCTCTCTCAGCCTGTCCTTTCCCAAGCGGGAGATATGGCCGTTCCTCTTCTGTAAGGTAGGAAAAACAGCCACACTTCTAGCTCGTGGAATATGCTTCAGATGGTCAGAGCACAGAAAAGAACCCAGACCTTTTGTTTTTATTGATTCCATATTTACTCCGCACCTATTACTGTCCGGTCCCAAGTAGGGAAACACAATATGAAGCCAGAAAGGGGAGTCCTGCAGCTTTCTAATACCACCTTTGGCAGGGCAAATCCTCATTAATCATTTCACAGTAAAACCACACAGATGCCCAGCAGGGTAAAGCATTCAGCCTCTAGTGCCAGGTTTGAATTCCGGTTTCCACTCTCGGGCAAGTTATTCAATCTAACCAAGCCTCACCTATAAAATGGGGACAATGTCAAAAAACAAGGTTGTTCGATTAGATAAAATGTATGTGAAGTACTTAAAAGAGAGCACAAAATATAAACGATTTTCTTTTCTTGACAAAACATAAAACATTCTTCTTAAAACATAAAAAATAGTCTATATTTATACTGTCCCCATTTATAGACACACTCCTATCTCCAACACCAGCAGGGTGAGGACTATGTATTCAGCTTCCAAGAAATAAGCAGGTACTGCCAACAGCGACAGGCAGGGCTGAATTCCACAAGGGACATGTGGCCTCAGGGAGCTGACCCCAAAGGGCAATCCTGGGGCCTCAGCCGACAGTTACATCAGATTTTGCAAAGCTCCTCAGTTTTCTTTCCTCGGCCTAGTCTTTCGGCCCATTCCCCTGCGTGACCTCTGCTCCAGGCACATGTTTGAAGGGTCAAAACCAGTATGTGACAAGGAAAGAATGTTGGGCTAGGGGTTAGCTAATGAGGAATCTAGTCCCAGCTGAAATCAAACTGCTACAGAACCTTGGCCAAGTCACTTAACCTCCCAGACTGGCCTGGGGCTGATGAAGAGAAAGAACTGGTGGTGAAAAACTAAAATTAAATAAATAAATAAGAGACTCGGGAGAAAGACAAAATACTCTAGCCTCAAGCCTGGAAAGTCTCTTTAAGCCAAGAGTTTTGGGAAAATTTAATATATTCATTCATTTCATATTTAAATTCATGAGTCACACCAACATTTATGCCTCTGGTAAAAATTCGGAAAGGCCACAGAAAAAGGCACCTCCATAATAGTGTCTATGGGCCCGCATTTGCTTTCCAACCCCAAACAGTCAAGTGTGACCCGGTCAACCTCTGATTCACAGAGATGTTGTTCAGTGATGATGATTACAGGCCCAGTCACACCATCAGCTCACCAGGAAGTCTGAGAAGGGGAGGCAGGCAGCCAGGACAGAACCTTCCTCTCGTCAGGAAGCAACTCCACTTCCAAGCAAGAGCCCGGTGACTTGGTGCCAGAGAAGGAAAGATAATTTAGCCATGTGTTCACGATTAAGAAGCGGCCCTCTTCACTCGTGAAAGCCTTTCAGTGTCACTGGTGCCTGGAACCAAATGTAATCCTCCCAGGCTGTGACCGGGATGGAGGGTCTGCCACAGGACAGGGTCACAGTCAGTTTGTGGCCCCGTATGGGCACTCTGTAGTTCAGCTTGGGTCGAAACCAATCTTCTCCACAGTCGCGGTGCCCCTGTGCCATGACAATGGTGCCCATGAGTGGAGGAGCCTGAAGCTCACTGAAGGCATCGGCCATAAAAATGGCGCGGAAGATAAGGCGCAAACAAGCTGCTGTGCTCACCCTCTGGTCCACGTTGCTGGGGGCCAAGCGGGACAAGTCAAGCTCGTAGAATTCTTTGGGATTTAGAACACTGCCCCCAAGGAGGATCAGCACTCGTGGCACTAGGGTCCGGGCAAAGAGGCTCTCTAGGTGGCTGAGGACACTCTCCAGTTCTTCCAGGGTTTGCTGGCATTTCCTGCTGCTTGCCTCAGTGAGGGCCCAAGGTTGTTTCTTCACCAGGTCCTCTGCCTATGGAGACAGACTGGTGAGAAAGAAGGCAAGGCAGGGAAAGCTAGGACCTTTGAAGAATCCTGCTGGTTGGGATATAGTAGACAATGGGACTGGGTTTCCAGTTCAATGAACTGCCACAGCAAAGGCACTGGGTTTTATCAGAGGGCAATATATCAAAAAAGAAAATACATTCTTTGTACAAAACGATAACCACCCCACACTTACAACACTAAAGACTGTGTTCAGAAGTAGGAGGACATCCAGAAATAAGCAACTAACACCATTAGGATTTGGTGGCATAGTAGGTGGCAAATTTTGCTATAACGGGGGTGATAACAGGAATGAGGATTGTGTAGTTTAACAAAGGTGATTCTGGAGTTGGTCTTCCAATTAAACATGGCAAATTGAACATATGCTTATTTGTGCTCCCATATGAAATACTACTAAATGAAAGGAAAGAGAAAAGAGAGAAGGAAGGAAGGAGGGAGGCAGGAGGAAGGGAGCAGGGAGAAGGGGAAGGAGGATATGCCTGAGCAAAGAAACCTGGAGATTAGACAGCAGTGGCCAAAAGCACAACCAATTTTTGAAGGACAGAAAGCAGATGAAAGAGTTCAAGTGTTGACAGAGGGGACTCCTGTGAAAAGCAAACCGACTCACACAGCAGAACCTCAGGAAGGCTCAGGAATTGCCTAACAGACACTGCAAAAGGCAAGAGTTGATCGCATGGGGACTGAGTGAAAACATGAGGGCCCTTAGATCGCCTGCCAAATTCCTCCCTCCAGAGAGAAAACTTTCCAACCGGGGATTAAAAATGACGGCAGACCCAGCGATGCCGAGAGGGCTCCGGTGAGGTCAGGACGGCCCTGGTGAGGTTGGGACGGCCCAGTGAGGCCGAAACGACCCTGGCGATGTACGGCACCAGCAAGGTCAAGAAGGCCCCAGTGAGGTCGGGATGGCCACAGTGAGGTTGAAATGGCCCCGGTGAGGTAGGGATAGTCTCAGTGAGGTCAGGATGGCCCCAGTGAGGTCGGGACGGCCCTGATGAGGACGAAACGGCTCCAGTGAGGGTGGGACAGATAATGGGGACCAGTATAGACTGATGAACAGGGGTAGATGGAAGAGGCAGAGCAGCATTGAACAGACTGTCAAACTACAGTGGGAAGCCTAGTGGGGGGTGGGGGGTTAAGAGATCAACCGAAGGACTTATATGCATGCATATAAGAATAACCAATGGACACAAGACACTAGGGGGAAGGGGCCAGGGGAAGTCAAGGGAGGGGAGGGGAAAGGAGACATATGTAATACTCTTTGTAATAATTCAAGAAATAAAAATT
>NW_006300048.1:3157393-3161179 GCF_000327345.1 Myotis davidii | reverse complement strand
TAAAAAATCAATAAAATATATGTATTTTTAAAAAGATAAATAAAAATGGCAGCAGAGTACGTGGATGCTGCATAGACACACTCCCAGGACAAACTGGAATTACAACTAAAATACAGAAAAACTTCCTGGATAATCAATGGAAGACTCACTGGAGAGAACCCTGATAAGTGAGGACGGACGGAAAGTGGAGACAGCATAGAGACAGGTCAGAGGGGTGGAGGTGCGAAACAGCTGGCCGGGCTCCCACAGACAATTGAAGTTCCAGAGAGGTATCTCAGCTGTTGGGGATTGCCAGTGAGAACTCTGGAATCTAATCCCCAAGTTTGGCCCCCCAGCAGAGAACACTAGAACTGAGAAGGGTACCCACATAACCTCTGGCTGTGAAAAGTGGGGTTGGCCAGGGAGAGATGGCTGGGAATTCAGGCACCCTCTTAAAGGGCCAACGCACAAAATTGCATCAAGCCACCCACCTTGTGCTCCAGCAGAGGGAAGGCAAAGTGGACTGGAGCTGTGTAAGCAGAAGCCAGGATCAGGGGACTTTGGGGTTAGAGCTCAGAAAGCAGACACCCCAATTTCCTAGGCTGAGTCATTCCCTCATGCAGCAGAGGTCATCTTCTTCACACGGACAATTGCTACCTAAGCCAGCGGTTCTCAACCTGTGGGTCACGACCCCTTTGGCAGTCAAACGACCCTTAGGTGTCGCCTAAGACCATCCTGCATATCAGATATTTACATTACGATTCATAACAGTAGCAACATTACAGTTATGAAGTAGCAACGAAAATAATTTTATGGTTGGGTCACAACATGAGGTACTGTATTTAAGGGCCAGAAGGTTGAGAACCACTGACCTAGGCGGTTTTGCCTGGGGGGATGACAGCTGACCCACTCTACTGGAAAAAACCTTGCCTCACAGTACAGAGTTTCTGAGACCTATTAAGAGGCTGAGAATAACAATTAGCCACCAGGCAGAAGCAATTGCCCCACCCCATTGAACAAACTCTTGCCACACTGGTGGATGATTGCCTGAGGGCAATTCAAGTCTGTAGGCAGAGGTGGTCTCTGGAGGATTTGAGTCTCTGCCTGATCTACTCAGAAACAGCTTTAGACACTGTCCTGCACCAGAGATTGAGAGGCATAGCAGATCTACCTAATACAGAGTCACAAAACCAAACAGGCAGCCAAAATGAGGAGACAAAGAAACAACCCCCAAATGAAAGAACAAGAGAATTCTCCAGAAGAAGAGAGAAATGAAATGGAGATAAGAAATTTATCTGATATAGAGTTCAGAACAATGATAGTAAAGATGCTCAATAGCATGAGAAAAGATATAGTAACTATGAAAATAGAAATAAAGAATGACATAGCACAAATAAAGAACACATTGGAAGGAATACACAACATATTAGGGGAAGTTGAGGATCAAATCAGTGAATTATTAGACAGAGTTAAAAAAAATCAATCAGAGAACCAAAAAGAGAAAAACAATTAAAAAACAGGAGGACAGCTTAAGGGAGCTGTGGGACAATGTGAAACATAACAATATTCGAATAGCAGGTGTGCTGGAAGAGGCAGAAAGGGACAGAGAACGGGTTTGAAGAAATAATAGCAAAAAACTTCCTGAACCTGGTAAAGGAAAAGTCACACAAGTTCAGGAAGCACAGAGAACCCCAAGCAAGAAGAACCCAAACAGGCCCATGCCCAGACACATCATAATTAAAATGCCAAAAATTAAAGAAAAAGAGAGAATCTTAAAGGCAGCAAGAGAAAAGCAAACTGTTACCTACAAAGGAGCTCCCATAAGGCTGACACCTGATTTCTCATCAGAAACTCTACAGGTCAGAAGGGAATGGCATGAAGTACTCAAGGTAATGGAAAGCAAGGATCTGAGATCCAGATTACTATATCCAGCAAGGCAATCATTCAAAATAGATGGTCAAATAAAGAGTTTCCCAGACCAAAAAAAAAAAAAAAAAAAAAAAAAAAGGCTAAAGGAGTATATCACCACCAAGCCAGCAATATAAGAAATGATAAAGGGACTGCTATAATGAGAAGAAATAGAGAGAAACCTAGGCATACAGAATTAAAACGACAATAAATAAGTACCTATTAATAACCTTCAATGTAAATGGATGAAATGCTCCCATCAAAAGACATAGGGTAGCTGAATGGATACAAAATGACCCAACTATATGCTGTCTACAAGAGACCCACCTCAGAACAAAAGACACACATGGGATGAGAGTGAAGGATGGGAAAAAATTTTCCATGCAAATGGAAAAGAAAAAAAATTTGGAATAGCAATACTCATATCCGATAAAATAGACTTCAAAATGAAGCCATCAAAAGAGACAACAAAGGCCACTACATAATACTAAAGGAATTGATCCAACAAGAGAATATAACCCTAGTAAACATATATGCACCTAATATAGGAGCACTTAAATATATAAAAAATCTTCTAGAGAACTTTAAGGGAGCGATTGACAATACAGTTATAGTAGAGGACTTTAACACCCCACTGATTTCACTGGATAGATCTTCCAGACAAAAAATTAACAAGGAAGCAGTGACTCTAAAGGACACACTGGATCAGATGGATTTCATTGACATTTATAGGACATTTTACCCCAAAGCTGCAGAACATACATTCCTCTCAAGTGCACATGGGTCATTCACAAAATAGACCACATGTTAGGACACAAAACAAGTCTCTACACGTTCAAGAAGATGGAAATCATATCAAGCATCTTCTCAGATCACAGTGGAATGGAATTAGAAATCAACTACAGTAAAAACACCCCAAAACTTTCAGAAAGAAGACTTTTTAGGAGTCTTCCAAAGAGATCACTAGGCTGCCACCAATATCCTTAAAGTCTTATCAGCTCACAAGACCCAGCCATGCATACAGAGCTTTCAATGACTTATTCTTAAATATTCAGCAGACACAGACTAAAAGCCTCTAACATGAAAGTCAAAGACCAAAACAAATAGGAAAAGGAATCAGAAAGAAACAGAGACATGGCAAGGAACATAGGAAAACCTCAAAAATACAGTAATTGATACCTTCAGCTAAGAGAGGTTCATACAGACATAAAGCAGGATGCTATGAAAAAGGACCATACAGGTGACAGAATATCTGACTTTGGACGGTGGGCACATGGTGCTATATACATATGTTGTAACTTAGAACTCCATACCTGGAACCCATATGCTCATGTTGCCCAATGTCACCCCCAATAAAATTTAAAAATTAATTTAAAAAAGGAACATGCAACCCGGCCGGCATGGCTCGGTGGTTGAGCGTCTATCTATGAACTAGGACAGTGATGGCGAACCTATGACATGCGTGTCAGAGGTGACACACAAACTCATTTTTTTGGTTGATTTTTCTTTGTTAAATGGCATTTATATATATAAAATAAATATCAAAAATATAAATCTGAAAACCAAGATGGCAGCAGAGGTAAACACCTAAAATTGCTGCCTCGCACAACTACTTCAAAATTCAACTAAAAGATAAAACGGACATCATCCAGAATCACAGGAAGGCTGGCTGAGTGGAAATTCTACAACTAGAAGGAGGGAGGGAAGCACACTGAGACTCAGAGGAGGTGTGGTGTGGAAGTAAAGTGCAGAGGTGCGGAGGCGCACGTGGAAAGGGCTGGCAACTGGGGACGAGGTTGTCTTTTTCAATCAGGAGGGAGTCTCAAGCTCCCGGCTGCTCTGAACTCCAGTTCCGGGAGGGTCTCTGGGGACCCAGACTCATATGGGGAGAAATGGGAC
>NW_006300048.1:3144930-3154823 GCF_000327345.1 Myotis davidii | reverse complement strand
AAAATCAAGTGAATAAAAAAGCTGATGAACAGAATAAACTGGTGAATATAATAGAATCAGAGGCATAGAAAGGGAGTAGACTGACTATTCTTGGTGGGAAAGAAGGGGTGCGGGGGTTCAGGAAGAAACAAAAATAGTACACCTATGGATGAGGATGGTGGGCGGGGGAGGTAAGGGCAGAGGGTAGAGTGGGAACCGGGTGGAGGGGAGCTATGGGGGGGAAAAGAGGAACAACTGTAATAATCTGAACAATAAAGATTTAATTTAAAAAAAAAATATATATATATATATCTTTGTTTTACTATGGTTGCAAATATCAAAAAATTTCTATATGTGACACAGCACCAGAGTTAAGTTAGGATTTTTCAAAATGCTGACACGCCGAGCTCAAAAGGTTCACCATCACTGAACTAGGAGGTCGCAGTTTGATTCCCAGTCAGGGCACATGCCAGGGTTGAACGCTAAAACCCCAGTAGGGGGCATGCAGGAGGCAGCCAAACAATGATTCTCTCTCATCATGGATGTTTCTATCTCTCCCTCTCCCTTCCTCTCTGAAATCAATAAAATATATTTTTAATAAATAAATAAAATAGTCAAAGTCCCCCAGACAGTAGAACATAAAAACAAAGAGACAAAAATCAAAATGTGGAGAGAAAAGACATTAAAATTAAAGGGTCAATCCATGAAGTCCAAATGTAGCACAATAAGGGTTTCGGGAAAAGAAAACAAGAGAAAGAGTGGGGAGGGCTAGACGATCGAAGTGATTGAAACCACGGGATGAAACACATTCCTCCCAGCTGCTGACGCTGACACATCCTGCAGATTCCTTAGACCTTTTGAACCTTCCTTCCACGGAACCGCCATGAAGCCTCCCCACCAGCTCTCTCGGAAAGCCTTGCCCACCTGGGGAGAAGACTGTCGGTAGAAGTGCTTCAGCTGCTCGTAGGGCAGAGGGAGTTGCAGGCGCTGGTACATGACATGCTTTAGAAATTCACACGTAAACTGACAGCAGCCTTCCTGGCTGACAGGCCCCGGGAATACCACGGGCACCAGGCCATGGCGGGGGCGAAAAGGCTCGGAGCGGCTGGGAAGTTCCTGGGCGGCGGTCGTGTCCAGGAGTTCTATGTGGGGGGCGTGGGAGTCCTCCGCCTCCTCATACCACTCCAAACCTGGCGGGCGCGCACAGGGACAAGAGAAAAGTTACAAACTCAAAGGCCAAAGCCAGCCTTCTCGTCCCGTTAGCCACCCCAACCCCGACACGTGCACATTCCCTTCGCCAACTCCAGTGTGGGTGGAGGTGGGACGATTTCTAATCCCAGTCGCCTGGGATTAAGTGACCGGCTGGTGAGAAAGCGGGGCGGGGGCGCAACTCCGAGGTCGGGGACTGACGCTGACTCAGACAGTGGCGGCCCGGATCTGAACTGAAAGAACGTGTAGCCCAGCAGGCTCCAGAACGCCGCCCAGATAAAGGCAGAGTGGGGTGAACCAATGGGATCGGGGCCGTGGGGCGCAGGCAGTCACTCTGGCCGAGCCAGAGCCGGGAGGGAAGACCAGAAATGCGGACAGGGAAAGGGAAGACAGGGCAGAGAAGGGGCCAGGGGACACATGACGGGACGGGGCGGCGGCGCGGAGCAAACAGGTCTCCCAAGCATCCCGGGATCCGGACCCCCTGCCTTACCTGGGGCTGCGGTCAAGGACCGCACTTCCGGCTCCGGAGCTGCCATCGCGACCTCCTCTCCGCCGTGCGGTTTGAATAGGCGCGCCGCGAGGCATTATGGGAGGCCTGTGCTTCCACTTCCGGCAGATTGGGCCGGAAGCCGACGCGGCGCCACAGCAGTATGGTGCCGACTGTGCTAGGGTGGGTCTTGAGCCTTGCGCTCCTCCCTCCCTCACACCCTCGCCCAGGTTTCCGCCGCGGAGCGCTGCCTCCCAGAGGACACCGGCCCGCACGCACCCTCCGCCCCCCCGCGTCCACTATTCATTGTGCGCCGACTCGGTGCCAGGCCCTGTCCTAGGTGCTGGACGCTCCGTGGCAAACCAGACCGAGGCGGAGGCTGTGCTCCAGAGGCTCACTGCCTGCAGACAATGCAACGCCATGAATCATACAGCACACTGGCAGTGGAGGTGAAGGACAGGGACACCTAACCTAGACGAGGTGGGAGCAAGGGGTAGTCCAGAGACAATGTGCCCAAGAAACTGACCTGTGGGGTGAATAAAGGTGAGGTGGACCTAGTCATCTTGGAGAACGTTAGAGACAAGAACATCCTCTATCCAAAGAATGAAAAGAATTCAGGCCTTGAATGGTGAGCTCAGTGGTTAGAGCGCCGCCCGGTGCACCGAAGGGTCGCAGGTTCAATTCCGGCTCAGGGCACATACCCAGGTTGTAGGTTCGATGAGCGGTGGGGGCGCGTGTGTGAGGCAACAAATCGATATTTCTCTCTCCCTCTCCCTTGCTCTCTCTCTCTCTGGATCAATGAAGAAAAAAAAAATGTCCTTAGAGGAGGAATTTAAAAAAAAAAATCAGGTTATAAAGAGTTAAGGTTGTGGTGGACAAACAGGAGCCAGATCATGGCAAGGCTTTATAACCCACGTTTGAACTTGATCCTGTAAGTGATGGAGAACCTTTGAAAGGTTTAAGTAGGGGAGTAGTATTAAATGTAAATTTAATCTCTACACTGGCTGTAGTGTAGAGATTAGATTACAGGTAGGATAAGAGAGGAGGCAGGGGTACCAGTTAGAGCTAGCAACTACAGTTACCCAACTGCATGGTGAAAGAGGCCTGAGCTGAGGGGTCACAGTCGGTGGAGAGAACTGGGTGAACTCTAGAGAGATACTTAGGAGGTCCAATGAGCATTACTTGGTGGTTGATCCCAGGAAGAAGAGGAGGGCTAGAGAGTGGCTTTCAAGAAGACAAGCAGGCTTTTCACGCCAGCATCTCTAGGGCCAGTTGTGTCATTCAAAGAAAGAACACTAGAGTAGCCCTTCCGACCATGGCTCAGTGGTTGAGTGTCAACCTATGAACCAGGAGGTCATGGTTTGATTCTGAGTCAGGGTACATGCCTAGGTTGCAGATCCATCCCCAGTGTGGGGCATGCAGAAGGCAGCTGATCAGTGATTCTCTTTCATCATTGATGTTTCTCTCTCTCCCTCTACCTTCCTTTCTGAAATCAATTAAAAAATATTTTTAAAACTTTTTTTAAAAAAAGAACATGGGTAGGATCAGTTTTTTGGAGGTGTAGATAAGGAGAAAAGATGAGTTCAGTTTTTGATAGGTTGAGTTTGCCGTTTCATTGAACAGATATTTAGGAATAGAGATAAGTATTTGAGTGTCATCAGCATGGGATTGGATAAGATCACCCAGGGAGCCCTAGCTGGTTTTCCTCAGTGGATAGAGTGTCAGCCTGCAGACTGAAGGATCCCGGGTTCGATTCCAGTCAAGGGTACATGCTCAGTTTGCAGGCTCAATCCCCAGTAGGGGGCATGTAGGAGGCAGCCAATCAATGTCTGTCTCTCTCTCTTTCTCTCTCTCCTTCCTTCCTCTCTGAAGTCAATAAAAAAAAAAATCTGTATTAAAAATAAAAAAGCCCTAGCCAGTTTGGTTGAGTGGATAGTGTCAGCCTGTGAACTGAAGGGTCCCAGGTTCAATTCCAGACAAGGGCACATGCCTGGGTTGCAGGCTTGAGTCCCCAGTAGGGGGCTTGCAGGAGGCAACCAATCGATCATTTTCTCTCATCCATATTTCTCTCTCTGACTGAGGAGTTGCCAGAGAAGTATTAATAGAAAGAGACGTGTCAAGTCACGGAGGCCAAGAAAGGTTGTGTTTCAGGAAGTAGGTACCAGAGATCAAAACATACTATAAAAGACCCGACTGGTATAACTCAGTGGTTGAGTGTCGACCCATGAATCAGGAAGTCCTGATTTGATTCCTGGTTAGGGCACATGCCTGAGTTTCAGGCTTGATCCCCAGTAGGGGGCATGCTGGAGGCAGCCAATGGATGATTCTCACTCATTGATGTTTCTATTTCTCTCCCTCTCCCTTCCTCTCTGAAATCAATTAAAAAATGTTAATCGATCTTATGTCATTGGATTGAGAGAAAGCTATGCTGATGGGTGAAAATGGCCTTCCATGAGAACCCAGGTTATTGCAATTCTCCAAACAAGATCCTATCTCCTATAAGAGAAACACAAAGAGCTGTGTTTGGCATCTCATCTTAAAAGGAGTTTGACTTTTCTGGTTGTTCAAGAGCTGCATTAAATACAAGATAAGATTCAATGTGATCCCTATTAAAATACCAACAGCATATTTCACAGATCTAGAACAAATACTCCAAAAATTTGTATGGAACCAAAAAAGACCCTGAATACCTGCAGCAATCTTGAGAAAGAAAAACAAAGTTGGAGGAATCACAATACCAGATATCAAGTTATACTGCAAAGCCACCATAATCAAAACAGGCTGGTACTGGTACAAGAACAGGCATATGGATCAATGAGACAGAACAGAGACCCCCCAGAAATCGATCCAAGCCATTACATTTAATTAGTATTTGACAAAGGAGGCAAGAGCATACAATGGAGACAAACAGTCTCTTCAATAAACAGTGTTGGGAAAATTGAACAGATACATGCAAAAAAGGAAACTAGACCACCAACTTACACTGTACACAAGAATAAATTCAAAATAGATAAAAGATTTAAATGTAAGTCAGAAAACCATAAAAATCCTACATGAAACCATAGGCAGCAAAATCTCAGCCATCTCCCTTAGCAATATGTTTATGGATACATCTCCTAGGGCAGTGGTCAGCAAACTGCGGCCCCTTGAGTGTGGCTCTTCCACAAAATACCACGTGCGGTCGCGCACATACAGTGCGATTGAAACTTCGTGGCCACACTCAAGGGGCCAAAGAGCCGCATGTGGCTCGCGAGCCGCAGTTTGCTGACCACTGTCCTAGGGCAAAGGAAACTAAGGAGAAAATAAACACATGGGACTACATCAAAATAAAAAGGTTCTACACAGCAAGAGAAGACATCAACAAGACGAAAAGAGCCCACTGTGTGGGAGAATATGTTTGGCAATGATACACCTGATAAAGAGTTAATATAAAAAATATATATAAAGAACTCATACAACTTAACAAAAAAGACGACAATCAAATTAAAAAATGGACAAAGGACCTAAATAGACACTTCTCCAAAGTGGACATATAGATGACCAAGAGGCATGAAAAAAATGCTCAAAGTCATTGATCATCAGAGAGATGCAAATGAAAATGACAATGAGGTATCACCTCACACCTGTCAGAATGGCTACCATCAACAAATGTCAAGTGCTGGCGAGGATGCGGAGAAAAGGGAAACCTAGTACACTGCTGGTGGGAATGCAGACTGGTGCAGCCATTATGGAAAACAGTATGAAGTTTCCTCAAAAAATTAAATACAGAACTGCCATTTGACCCAGGGACCCCACTTCTAGTAATATATCCTAAGAGACCTGAAACACCAATCAGAAAGAATGGATGCACCCCTATGTTCATAGCAGCACAGTTTACAATAGCTAATATCTGGAAACGGCCCAAGTGCCCATCAATAAACGAATTGCTTATGATTTGCAATGACAATGATGGATACTGCCACTGTTTTTCTTATCACTCTTATTGTGGTAAATGTTGATGTATGCCGGAAGTCGGAGGAATTCACCACTCCTCAACTAGAAGAATCGTGGAAGTACAGAATTGAGCACTGTCCCACTGATCCATGGAATACTATGAAGTAGTAGAAAATAAGGATCTCTTACCCTTTGAGAAAGCATAGAGGGACCTGGAGAGTATCATGCTAAGTGAAATAAGTCAGTCAGAGAAAGACAAGTATCACATGATCTCACTCATGTGGAATCTAAGTAACAAAATAAACTGATGAACAGAGTGGATCCAGAGGCATGGAAGCATGGAACAGAGTGTGGAATCTCTGAGACAAGGCGGGTGGGGATGATCAACCAAAGAACTTGTATGTATAACTCATGGACACAGACAATAGGGTGGTGAAGGCCTGGGGTGGGCAGCAGGGGAAGGATGGAGGGGGCAATGGGGTGGGGAAAGGGGGACATATTAACACTTTCAACAGGACAGGTTTTTTAAAAATACAACTCATCATGATCTCAACATCTCAAGTTTATAGTCAGCAGATTTGGTTGCAGAGAATAATCCAAGGAAAGCGTCCAAATAGATTCTGCAAATGATACTTTTTCTTCTTTACGGATTAATGATTTTGAATTTTTGGATTTGCTGTGGCAAGTTTCTCCCTGGGTTATAAAATGTTTCCCTTTGCAATGACAATGATGGATATTGCCACTGTTTTTCTTATCATTCTTATTGTGGTAAATGTTGATGTATGCCGAAAGTCGGAGGAATTCACCACTCCTCAACTAGAAGAATCATGGAAATACAGAATTGAGCACAATGAAATTTAGGCGTTAGCAACCAAGAAACCAACAGTCAGCACCTGCCTATAATCTTATCTGAAACCTGGTTATCTCTAGGCCTTCAGAACTTTTAAAAGTTTCTTGAGCATTTCACTTACAAAATAAACACTAGTTTAAAAAAATGTTAATCGCTTAAAAAATAAAATACTATAGCCCTGCTGGCATGGCTCAGCGATTGAGCATCAAGCTATGAACCAGGAGGTCACGTTCGATTCCCAGTCAGGGCACATGCCCAGGTTGCCAGCTTGATCCCCAGTATGGAGCATGCAGGAGGCAGCCAATCAGTGATTCTCATCATTGATGTTTCTATCTCCCTCTCCCTCTCTGAAATCAATAAAAATATTTTTTAAAACATACTATAAAACTGCTATTATTAAAATATTGTGGTGTTGACTCAGGAATAAACAAACAAATCATAAAACAGAAGAGAGTCCATAAACAGATCCATGTATATATAAATCTTAGTATATTATGAGGGTGACTTTTCAAAGCAAATAACTTGAGCCCTGGCCAGTTTGGCTCAGTGGATAGTGCAACAACCCATTGGCTGAAGGGCCCCAGGTTCAATTACAGTCAAGAGCACAGACCTTGGTTACAGTCTCAATCCCTGGCCCTTGTCAGGGACCGTGTGGGAGGCAACCGATCAATGTGTCTCTCTCACAAGGATGTTTCTTTCTCTCTGTCTCTCCCCCTCCCTTCCATTCTCTCTAAAAAATTAATGGAAAAATACCCTCGGGTAAGGATTAACAACAACAACAAAAAGCAAATAACTTGAGACAAATTCCTATCCAATTAGAGGGGGGAATATCAAATTAGTTCCTACCACACATCCTACATAAAGATAAATTACAAAAAAATAAAATCTTATGTAAAAGCACTATACACAGAATAAATGACTAATTACATCCCAGAAAAAAAAAAGTGTATGTGTGTGTGTATACATATATATCCCAGTCAACCACAGCATAAGCATCTCACAAGTAATTCCTCCAGGAAACTAAACACATAGCACCTTCCTTCTCCCAGGACCCTGATCCCCTCCTGGACAGATATCTGTATTCAGCCTACTTCTCTGCCAGCCTTCACTCCTATTTGTGGTAAGCCAGGTTGTTCAAGAATGGGATATTGTGCCCTAACTGGTTTGGCTCAGTGGATAGAGCGTCCGCCTGCAGACTGAAGGGTCCCAGGTTCAATTCTGCTCAAGGGCATGTACCTTGGTTGCAGGCACATCCCCGGTGGGGGGTGTGCAGCAGACAGCTTATTCATCGATGTTTCTAATTGTCTATCCTTCTCCCTTCCTCTCTGTAAAAAATCAATGAAATATATTTTAAAAAAACAAAAAGAATGGGATATTGCCCTAGCCAGTTTGGCTTAGTGGATAGAGCATCAGCCTGGGGACTGAAGGGTCCTGGGTTTGATTCCGGTCAAGGGCACGTACCTCAGTTACAGGATCCAGGACGAGTGCAGGAGGCAACCAATCCATGTTTCTCTCACATCCATATTTCTCTCTCTCTCTCTTCCACTCTCTCTAAAAATCAATGGAAAATACCCTCGGGTGAGGATTAAAAAATATATTGAAAAAAGTGTATGAATGATATTGAAAAACAAACAGATCAATAATTTTTTAAAAGAATGGGATATCAAAATTAGTTATCCTCTCCCAACTCTCAAAAGTCCTCCACTTAGGAGACAAGGGTATTGGGATGGGTAAAGTGAAACTGTGTGTTGGAGGAGTTGAAAGATCCACGCACATGAGAAGACAAGTGTTATCAGGCAAGCGCAGCAGGCCCTGGCTATCATGACAGCCCAGAGCTGCTGGTGGTGAGAAAATGGGAATGGCCTTAGCTCTCCCTTCCAATCCCCATCCTCCTTGAGATCTGTCACTGAGTTTTTAGGTCTCAGCCTCTACGTAGCAGTTTCTCTGGCTAAGGTTGACTTCTGCAGTATAAACTTCCTTTAGCTGAACAGGGTTGAGAAGTCAAATGTGCTTTCAACCACTGAAGACCACATAATTGGCTGGGTCGGCTAAGGTCTTTTGCAGCTTTTGGCCCGTCAGCTTCCACTGTTTGGGGGAGTTATGCCAGGTGGGCAGCAACTCTAATTAGTAATCTGCCACCTTCCTTGTGGTGTTGGGGGGAAGCCATGGATTCTACCACCTCTGAGCTTCTAAAAGGATCACCAGAGGTAAGCCACTGTTGCTGCTTCTAATTTTCCAAGTTAAACCGAGGTCCGGGGGGGTGTGCTGTTTTATTTCTCGGCTGCCTGTGAGCATCTCGCTGTTTGTGAAGAGAGGGGAAGTGGACATACAATGAATGGTGAGTCATGAGAGAGCCAGGGGCTCGGAATTGAACCCTGGCGTCCTGACTCCCAACCCAGCAACACTAATTGCTTCTCCACTCTGCTTTTCCAATGTCTTGCACACTGGCTTATGTCGCTAAATGTTTACTCTTCGCTGGCTGCCAGAGCTCTAAAGAGCAAGAGGGATGACTTGGCAAGAAAGTCAAAAGTCAGCAGCAATCCTCTGGGGCCCTCGGCCAAGTGTCTATTCTCGGCCACGTCCCCGCCCTCGATGTGGTCGAGGTAACCCGAGCCCGCCCCTCCTATAGCCCTGAATGTTTTAAAACTAAACTCGGTTCTCCCCGATTGGTTCTGCTTCAAAACAAGAAGGAGGGGCAATACTCGCGGCGGGCATCCTTGTAACCCTCGGGCAGCAAGGCTGGTTTATGGGTTCGGGCCTCTTGTTGGCGCTACCGCGGTGTCTTGGGCTGCTAAAACCAGCCCCCGGAGGGTGCCAGCCGGTAATAAAGCAGTGACTGCTCTGTAAAGGCAGCATAATCATCGTAACAATAACAGCCATAATTAGGCTAACCATCACCCGCCTCCGCCCTGGCATTAGCCCTGACTCACCCCGACGGCACGCCGACCATCGGGGAAGAAACAGAGGCGGGGCGGAGCCAGAAGGCTGGAGGGACCAGTCGCCGTGCATTTGCAACTCTCCAGGTCTAAAACCTGTTGCCTGGACCGCGCTTAGGGGCCACACCCAGGAGTGTCCTCCAAGCTGGATTCCGAAGTAAGCCCTCCGGTGACCCCCCCACCCTAAGGCCTTCTTAGATAAAGACCCGTTCAGAGCGCGGAGACTGGAAACCGACTACAGCTCCCTTAGACCTTTGCGAGCAAAGGCGCGCTCCTGGTCTACGCCCCGAAGCCACCTGCGGCCCCTGCGCCGCGATGCTTCCTGGGAGTTGTAGGACGGCGGCGACCTCTTTAGAGGAAGCTCTTGGGCTTGAGGACTCGATATCCCGTGGTGCACCGCGGCTGTTTCTGACGCGCCTAGAGCCGGAGACGGGTGGGGGCGTGGCTTGGGCAGGGCCCCACCCCGCTCTCCTCTGGCTGGCCGGAGGCGGGGGTGGCA
>NW_006300048.1:3130965-3142714 GCF_000327345.1 Myotis davidii | reverse complement strand
CGGCCCGGAGGGGGCCCGGGCAGGGGTGGAACCCTCAAGGCTAGGGGCGCCGGGGGCAGCAGCGGCTGCGGGGGCCCGAAGGGGAAGAAGAAGAACGGAAAGAACAGAGCGAGCAAAGCCAACAACCCCCCGTATCTGCCCCCCGAGGTGAGCACCTGAGAAGTGGGGGGTTGAGAAGAAACCACTTCTTCCGGTCCCGGGACTCCGGGAAGGCGGGACGGAGAGACTTGACACCCCCTTCCGGTGTCAGGACCCCTGGGGAGGGTAGAACCCCTCCTTCCGGTCCCAGGACCCCTGGAAGGAGGGATAGAGAGACTGGCCCTCTCCTCCGGGATCAGGACCCCGGAGAGGAAGAGTGGGGAGGAGGATCCCCCTATTCTGATCTAGGTAATGCAGGAGGAGAAGTGGGGGAGGGAGATCCCACTCCCATCCCCTTGGGGTGATCAGAATGGATGCCCAGGTTCATGCCTGTGCTGCACTACGAGCAGGGAGACTAGTCCTGGGATGGAGAGGCAGAGTTTTCTACACTTGTTCCATGGGGAGGAGGGCAGTACCGGGGAAAAGAGCAGTATGTTCTGTCCTTATCCCTGAGTACACACACATACACTCACACACACACACCCCAGAACAGTCAGTCAGGTAATCCTGCCCTTTGCCTGTCCTAGGAGGATGTGAGGGCAGCCTCCACATACCTGCTTCATCTACACCTTAAGGCAGAGAATAATGCTACTTTGCCCATCTTAGCAAAGAAGGACCCAGAAGAAGAGCCTAAACCAGTGGTTATCAAACTTTAGCACAGTATTCAGAATCATCTGATTGCTGCCCCGCCCCTAGAGTTCCTGACTCAGTAGGTCAGGTGGGCCTGATAATCTGCATTTACAAGTTCCTGGGTGGTTCTAATGCAGCTGGTCCTGGGGCCACACTTTAGATCATCCTTGTACCACTTTTCTGAAGCCATTCATTCTAACTTTTCATCTCCATCAAAATGGTAAAAAGGAAGGTCTTTGTTGATGAGTCAAGATCTTCCTTATACTCCATGAAATAGAGATGATAGGTGAAGGCCTATTAGAGCCTGGAGTCAGAGGGCCTTGAAGAGATGGAATGATGACAGAAAGGGAGAAAGAGAAATCGCCAATGAGGAGGAGTGCAGAAATGCAAGACAGGCAGAACCAGCAAATCTCATATCCTTTTGCACCTGAGAGGGGAAGGCTCAGGCAATAGGATACTTCTATTGGGTCACTTAATAGAGGGCTGAGGTAGAGGAGACTGGAGTGGACTCAGGATTCCACCTCGGCTTAGACATAAGAGTTAGGGCAGGTGTGGGGAACGCCCAGCTCACGGGCCGTATGAGGCCAGAGAAATCATTTGGTCTGGTCCTGCCAAGGCATTAGGGGTGAGTTAATTGTTTGACCAAATACAGCAGGGCTAATTTTTAAGTTGATAATTTTGTATGGCCCTCGAATGATGCTATAAATATTCAAATGGCCCTTGGCAGAAAAAAGGTTCCCCACCCCTGGGTTAGGGGGTAGGAGATAAAAGCCACCATTGAGTCTGTCCCCTTAATTATATTTTCTGAGTTTCTTCTCTTCAGCCCCAACTTTGGAGCCCTATCCCTCTCTTATTTCAGGTCCTCTCTCATTGAGCTTGTAATGACCAGTGCTGAGTTAAGTCATTGGCCCTGGTCCAGAACCTCTTGCATTCTCTTACTCTTGATGACATCAGCTGAGAAGGGTGGGGAGGAAGGAAATGGTGTCTCCCAGACCAGTGGCAGAGAATGGCCTCAACAGCCCAGACACAGCGGAGACATAGATTTCTGGGGACGGCAGTCTGAGGGCCTGAAGAGAAGGAAGGAGTGATCTTGCTCTAGGACAGTGGTTCTCAAGCTTCTGGCCCTTTAAACACAGTTCCTCATGTTGTGACCCAACCATAACATTATTTTCGTTGCTACTTCATAACTGTAATGTTGGTACTGTTATGAATCGTCATGTAAATATCTGATATGCAGGATGGTCTTAGGCGACCCCTGTGAGAGGGTCATTTGACGGCCAAAGGGGCCTCGACCCACAGGTTCCTAGAACCGCTGCTCTAGGAAGAACATGCTGCCAGTGACCAAAGCAAGGAGGGACTCAGGGTTCTGATCCTGGCTTAGACGGGTGATTGTTCTTAGAGGCCTTTCCTTGGGAGAAGTCACACTGGGGCTGGGTAGAGGGCTGTCTGCCAATGACCTTTGGCAGGCACCTGCCTAAGCAAGTGCCACTGGGGCTTCCTGCTCTCTCCAGTTAGCTGTTGCCTGGGCGCCATCAGGAATTGGGGAAGTAGCGGTTGGGTCTGGACCGTATTTGGTAACCGCTTTCTGTTTCTTTTCAGGCTGAAGATGGAAACATCGAATATAAAGTGAGTCTTAGGCTGGGGAGGTGCAGGTTGTCCTTGCTGGCATGGGATGGCGATTTCTCTGAGATCCTTCCAACTTCATGATCTATAGTAATTTAGGGATGTGGTTCAGGGTAAGGGCTCTGTACCTCATTTTACTGGGGGGACTCACTGTTAGAGGGGGGGCCAGGCATGAGGGGGTTTAAGTGGGAAGGGAAGGTCCTGGTCCTTACAGCAGGACAGGTGGTAAGCATGTGGGTTTAGGAGGAGCATCTCTGATTTCACCTTCTCCTGACCCCTCACCTGCCCTAAGCTGAAGCTGGTGAATCCATCCCAGTACCGCTTTGAGCACCTGGTGACACAGATGAAGTGGCGGCTCCAGGAGGGCCGCGGTGAGGCAGTCTACCAGATCGGGGTGGAGGACAATGGGCTGCTGGTGGGGCTGGCTGAGGAGGAGATGCGGGCCTCCCTCAAGACCCTGCATCGGATGGCAGAGAAGTATGCTTCCCTCCCCCTCCGTTCTCCTCCCTAGCTCTGGGGAGAACCCAAGTGCATCCAGTCACCTGGGGCCTTAGGGCCAAGAAGATACTTTCCTTTTGCTGCCTTCTCTTGACAAAGGGCTGAAGTGGGGAGGGCTAGTTCTGAGCTCCTCCACATTGGAACCTAGGCTTTTCCTTTTTGATTTAAGACTTGTTTGTTTGTTTGTTTGTTTGTTTGTTTAAAGGGATCTTTAACATGCGGATATGGGATATGGGATAGATTGGAGGGTGGTAGGAGAGAAAGGAACGCGTTGGGAGCTCTTGGGGATGTGTGGGAAGGCCATTGGTCCAGAGCCAGGATGGAAGGCTGGGGATGGGGGAGTACAAGCGAGATGTGGCAGCTTCGGCCTTGCTGTGATAGGGTTGGGGCAGACATCACTGTTCTCCGGGAGCGCGAAGTGGATTATGATAGCGACATGCCCCGAAAGATCACTGAGGTGCTGGTCCGAAAGGTCCCTGACAACCAGCAGGTGAGCACACTTTCCCTGCCTTTCACACCCATGCTCCCTGAGGACCCCGTGGTGGCAGGCCGTCTCCTGGCCTGTGACCCTGCGGGTATTCAGTTCATCATTTGGTTCCCAGGGAGCAGCACTGCCCTTGACCCAACCTTCAGTAGAGAGAGAGAAGGCATTGGAGCCCTTACCTCTGACAATTCATCCACAGTTTCTGGACCTTCGTGTGGCTGTCCTGGGGAATGTGGACTCGGGGAAGTCAACTCTGCTTGGCGTCCTGACCCAAGGAGAGCTGGACAATGGCCGGGGCCGGGCTCGGCTCAACCTGTTCCGCCACCTGCATGAGATTCAGTCTGGCCGGACCTCCAGCATCAGCTTCGAGATCCTGGGCTTTAACAGCAAGGGAGAGGTGCATGCAATCAACGGGACCCAGTGGGGCCAGACTGTGAGGACGGGAGGGTAGTGGTGAGGGACAGAGTCTGAGGGAGTGTGTGGAGACTTTTTGGAGTAGAGTAGATGAAGCCCTGAGGGCAGTGCACAAGCTCTGTCCTCCTTAGAAAACCCGTGGGGAATCAACTGAATTAAATCAGAAATGGGGCTCAGGGTTAAGAGGCAGGGTCACCCAGGGACTGGTTTAGGTCCTGGCAACTCTGAAAGGGTTGGGGAGGCTGGCAGGGGCACTGAGCGCCCTGGGCTCTGGGCCAGGTGGTGAATTACAGTGACTCACGGACGGCAGAAGAGATCTGTGAGAGCAGCTCCAAGATGATCACCTTCATCGACCTGGCCGGCCACCACAAGTACCTACACACCACCATCTTTGGCCTCACCTCTTACTGCCCTGACTGTGCCCTGCTCCTCGTTAGTGCTAACACTGGGATTGGTACGAGGCATTGGGGCAGGGATGTGGCTGGAAGGGGGTGCTGACTTTCTCCTACCCTGGGTCTCCTCCAACCTGGGAGCCAGATGAACTTTTCTCTTGTTCCCTCTCCCCCCTCCCACATCCTCACTCCTCTCTCCTGACTCCTGCCTTCCTTCTCTGAGGCAGCCGGCACAACAAGGGAACATCTGGGACTGGCCCTGGCCCTGAAAGTGCCCTTCTTCATCGTGGTCAGCAAGGTGGACCTGTGCGCCAAGACCACAGTGGAGAGGACGGTACGCCAGCTAGAGCGGGTCCTGAAGCAGCCCGGCTGCCACAAAGTCCCCATGCTGGTCATCTCTGAGGATGATGCCGTCACCGCTGCCCAGCAGTTTGCCCAGTCACCCAAGTAAGCCTTCCTCACTCCAGAGCCGATCCACGGGGAGGCTGCCACAGGCCTGGGAACAGCGTGTCCCACCTCAGGACCAAACCAGTCTGGCTCAGTTCTGTGGTTTGCAGGTTGGGATTGTGGGAGGGTGTCTCTGCTAAAGGGCCGGCCCTTTCCCCAAGCCAGCCTGGAGCTTTGCTGATGCCTGGGACCCTGGAGACAAAGTGCTGTGACAGGCATTCACCAACCCCCCTGGGCTCTGGGTAGGTCCTTGGCTGGTTCACAGAGAGAGGGCCTGAAGCTCCTGGGAAGGTTATCAGGAGGGGCCTAGCCACCCTGATAAAAGCTCACCTTTCCATGAATGGGCTCTAGCCTCTGCCTCCTGTTAGAACGTTCCTCATCTGTCTCATGCCTCCCTCTACAGCGTCACCCCTATCTTCACCCTGTCCAGCGTGTCTGGAGAGAGCTTGGACCTGCTCAAAGTCTTCCTGAATATCCTGCCACCGCTCACCAACAGCAAAGAGCAGGAGGAACTCATGCAGCAGCTGACAGAGTTTCAGGTAAATTGTCCACCCCACAGGCAGTGAGCAGGGGAACCAGGAAGGACTAATTCTGGCTAAGCCCCGAGCCTGCTTAAGAGACTTAGAGATTTTGCACCTGCACAGGCCATTGATAGAATTTTCTTTGGCTTCAGGTGGATGAAATCTACACAGTACCAGAGGTGGGGACAGTTGTTGGAGGGACGCTTTCCAGGTGAATTTCCTTGCTTGCTGCCCACCCCACTCAGCCCTCACATACCCAGACACTAGAAGACATCGTGGTCCAAAGGAGACCCTGGACGTGAACAGAGCTTAGCTAAAAGATGTGCTATCTTCAGATTAGGCTTTCCCCATCAGAAGAGCTGGAGAAAGCTAGTCCAGTGGCTTGTGAGGGAAGAAACAGTATTGCTGCTTTACAGGGCATCTCCAGGCCCCTGAGGGAGAAGTGTGGGTCTTGGGCTCCAGGAGGAAAACTAGAGTGTATTCAGCTGACCTCATTTTCAAGTAGGGAAATGAGAGGGCCCTTAAGACTCTTTCCAAAGCAGAGGATGAAACCCAAGGGGCTGCCTTGCTCTTTCAGGTTCAGATGTTCAGTGTCACACCAGCAGGTACCTCTGCCAGTCGTCACTGCCTTTCCTGGTTCTACCCTGCAGAATCTGAACTCTGAGCTGGGGCAAGCAGCCATCTCCTCTATCTCCAAGTTAGAATTTTTTCCCTAAGTCAGAATTTAGGGTCTCTTTTCCTCTCCTGAGGGACTCACCATAGAGGGGAAAGAATGCTCTGGGTGACCCTAGCAGAGAAGTAAGTAAGGGAGCCTGGCTGACACTGTGCCATCCGCCCTCTGGGCTGCAGTGGGATTTGCCGTGAGGGCGACCAGCTGGTGGTGGGCCCCACGGACGATGGCTGCTTCCTGGAGCTGAGAGTATGCAGCATCCAGCGCAACCGCTCTGCCTGCCGTGTACTGCGAGCTGGTCAGGCTGCTACACTGGCCCTCGGGGACTTTGACCGTGCACTCCTTCGAAAGGTGAGGTGGGAGGGCGGGTTGGAGAGGGGACACAAGGGAAGCACCTGTGTAAGGGGAACTCAAAGAGAACATGATCTCTACCCCAGGAAGCTGCTTACACAGACTGTCTGTGTTTGAAAAGGGTTAGAATACTCATAAAGCACAGATCACTAATTATGAATCACTGTGGTCCAACCCAAGTGTCCAGGACCCTAGAAATACAAATCATTAGAAGGGTTAGAGGACCTGGGAGGTAGGTAAGGAGGGTTCCTCCTAAGAGGAGAGCTTTGGATATTGCCTTCTGAGGTCTTGTGTTTGAAGTCCTAGAGCAGCGGTTCTCAACCTGTGGGTCGCGACCCCTTTGGGGGTCGAACAACCCTTTCACAGGGGTCGCCTAAGACCATTGGAAAACACATAATTACTGTTTTTGTGATTAATCATTATGCTTTAATTATGTTCAATTTGTAACAATGCGATTGGGGGTCACCACAACATGAGGAACTGTTAAAGGGTTGCGGCATTAGGAAGGTTGAGAACCACTGGCCTAGAGGAAGAGGAAACTTAGGGAGCTGTAAGGGTGAGAGACTAACATGAGGTCTGGGGCTGTCCTCCCCAGGGCATGGTGATGGTGAGCCCCGAGATGAACCCCACCATCTGCTCAGTGTTCGAGGCAGAAATAGTCCTACTGTTCCATGCCACCACCTTCCGGCGAGGCTTCCAGGTGACAGTACACGTGGGCAACGTCCGCCAGACGGCAGTGGTGGAAAAGATCCATGCCAAGGTGAGAGGGACCCAGCTGTGCACATTTTTCCAGGGAAAAGTCAGAATTCTCCTTCCAGAAAGGCCTGGCCCCAGACTCACAGAGAACTCCCTGGTCCCACAAAAGGGGCAAAGACCCATTCAGAGTGGGAAGAAGCCTGATAGGCCCCTGAGGGTGGAGAACCCAGGCTCGTAGAGAATAGGACCCGAGGCACATTCAGGGCCAGTGACCGCATATCTGCTGCAGGACAAGCTGCGGACAGGGGAGAAGGCAGTGGTACGTTTCCGCTTCCTGAAACACCCAGAGTACCTGAAGGTGGGCGCCAAGCTGCTGTTCCGGGAGGGTGTCACCAAGGGCATCGGCCATGTCACAGATGTGCAAGCCATTGCAGCGGGAGAAGCCCAGGCCAACGTGGGCTTCTGAACTCCAAGCAGGCACAGCTCTATTGCTGTCCCTACAATATAAGATGCCTCTGGCCATGCTGCCCCCTGTTGGCGGCTCTGTGTGTTAATAGGCTAGGGAGAGGGATGCTCCCTGCCACCATGCTGGGAAGGTGCCAAGCTTGGTGTGGCCAGGGAGGGAAAGCCCTGAGGGAGAAGACAGGAGAATTCAGGGCAGTGCTCAGCAGCTGTGTGTCCATCTCGTTGGCTCATCCACCCTGGAAGCCCCATGACCTGTCTCCGGAGGGAGCTGACCGCTGCCACCTTGGCCCCACTGTCAGGACTGGGCATGATTCACCGGTGTGGTCCCTGCACTTCAGGAATTGTCACAACTGGGAGTGGTCCTCGAAAACACTCCTTTTTCTATACCTCTTCTGAAGACCATGTAAGTTGCCCATCTCTACCTGACTGTGGACAGAAGGCATCTACTCAGGCTCCTGGCCAACTGGTGGCCTAGGGTCTGAAGAAATGGCACAGGGACAGTGAATGGCAATGTTCCATCCTGTGCTGAGACATGCAGCCTGTTCCTCAGCTTTATGGCTCTTCCCTTCTTCACTCAAGGGCCATTTCCCCCGTTTCTCCTCTCATAGGCCCCACAGGTGCTATTTGTTGAGCTGGCCCAGGCGTGGGGCTGCCAAGCTAAGGCTTGGTATACCAAAGGTCAGCTGCATGTCAATCAGTTTTGTCCCCTCTTCTGCAGTGATCTGTTGGTTTTTTGTGTGTTTTTTTTTCAATTGGTTTTAGAAAGAGGAAGGGAAGAGAGAAACATTGATTTGTTGTTTCACTCATATATGCATTTATTGTATATGCCCTGACTGGGCATCAAACCAGAAACCTTGGCATATCAGGACAATGCTCTAACCAACTGAGCTATCCGGCCAGGAGTGATCTGTTGGTTTTAATGCTGGAGCAAGCCGTATGTTTTACTTGCCCACACTGACCCACAGCTCCCGTTCCACCACCCCACCCTGCCTCCCGCTCCTACGTAAGTCCTCTTGTTTTAGTAATTTGCAGTGACCATCCCTTTCCCTCTGTTGCTGGGAACCTGGAGAGAAGGGAAAGTTGTTGCCATATTTCCTACACTTTAGGACATGGACTCCCTCCTTTCCCTTTGTTAGTGTCCTGGGTTCCCATGGACTCAGGGATTTGTTGGTTGAGGTTTCTTTGCGTATATATATATATGTACATACATATATATATTTAAATACACACACACACACATATATATATATATATATTGTACAGAATAAAAATGTTTTATTGAACACACTGTGCTTATTAAACACAGGTTCAACTTCCAGAACTAGATTCCTCTCTGGGATTAGAGACACGTGAAACCCCAACACAGCTGAACCCTGAACGGGGAAAGAGCTCATCGAATACCTCATTCACCATTCTTCCTTTCCTCTCTCCCACCTGCGATCAGTGTTCCAGTATTGTGATCAAGTATTCTGAGCTGTTTTGCATAGTTCTTTGAGTGAGCAGAATAGAAAGCGAAACTGCTGTCTTTTGAGCTGAGATAGGTAACCACCTCATACTTACACCCTTTGAGTGCCAACCAGTATCCTAGGAACTGTGCTAAAATTGCCAAGGCATTTTTGCTGATTTTACAGCAGTTTAGGAAAAAAAATTATGAATCGCAAGTAAATGAAGTTACATATTCAAAAACTTAAGGAAACCTTTACTACATTTGTTTTCATCTTTGACATATATTGTTTGCTGATTGTATTATAAAATACTAGTAGAAAAAAAAAATTTGAACAAAACATATAATGTTAAAATAGAGGGACACCCTGCTCCAATATCTTCCACAAAATCATCTTCACAGCAAGAATTGACATATTTAGCAATATCATCATCACTAATAAAAGCAGATTTAGAATTGGACGCCATTTCAAAGCTTTAGGGCTACAAAATCTGAGTAACCTTCATAAAATCGTGGTACCTATAAAAACTTAGGCAGATAAATGCTAGTGGTCAATTTTAGAACTACAAACATTCAGCATCATAAGTAATCTGCACTTAGGTGCCATCTGTCAATAGAGTGAACTACTAGCATCTAGTAGTGACACTGCAGGAAGCGCGTGATTGCACTCCCTGGCACTAGGGTTTAAAGAATTGGCCACTTGCTAATGGTAAGGAACTCACTACTGTGCCAGAGATTTGGAGATTAGTATGCCAGCTACTTAATGAAGAGTAGAATTTAGAGACATGGTAATCTGGTCCTCATGCTTTACCTAGCAATGCAAAATAGCCTGAAGTGAGGTTTATGGAGCCTAAACTGGCTCCTTGGAGCTATGAGGGCCACCTTGCCAAACTTCAGTACCTTCCTGTTTCTGTGTTCAGAGCACCTGATTATCACAGTCTGTGGGTAGAGAAATAGGGCTCAACGTTAAAATCAACTACAAAAAGCAGGGACTGCGTTTTGAGCACTGAACTTGGAAAAAGAAATTTAATGATGTGGCCTGAGGTCCCCAGGGGCATTCTGTCTCCAGGCTATTAAAGTGATAGCTTCCCTACCTCAAGCTCAGCTGCTTTTTTTGCTCACTGGTTTCACTTGTCACGAAGAAGCCTTACCGTTGAAGACCTTCCCGTGTTGGGAACTAAGAGGAGGTTTACTTCCATCTGTACAATTGCTGAGCTATACGGAAAGGTTATATTTGGCACACAAAAAAATCTTTTTGTTTTTGGGAAACAAAGTTATGCTCAGAGATTGACTTTTGTTTTTGCCAGCTACTTATTTAGCAAAGGTTCGCTGTGGGTGTTATGATTTCAAAAGCCAGTAGCATACAATATCTCTTAATAAGCAAAGTAAAGAAATAACGTACATCAAACAAATGACAGGTTAATCACACTACCAGGAGGCACTTGGGAGGGTTATCGACCCACCAAAGAACTGATTTCCAGCTGCCAGCATAAAAGTCCCCTGTTGCTAGAGCATGTTGCTAGGGCACAAGGACATTAGGTAGTAGGAGGGCTAAGCTGCTATGAGGATTATCACTTCTGAGATCCCTGCAGGGGTTGATTTTTAGAGGAAAAATAATTTTGTTGTTCCACTTAAGATACATTCATTGAATATGCCATGACTGGGGATCAAACCCACAACCTTGGTGTATTGGGACAACGCTCTAACCCAGTGGTCGCCAACCTTTGGGACCTCACAGACCACCAGTGGTCCATGGACCACCAGTTAGCAACCACACTAACCAACTGAGCTACCCAGCCAGGGCAAAACCCTGCATGGGCTTAACACCACTGTGGACAAGTAGGAGCACATGTCTCAAGTGTCTTCAGAGAGTTCTTAGGTTAGCACAGTGGTCGGCAAACTCATTAGTCAGCAGAGCCAAATAGCAACAGTACGACGATTGAAATTTCTTTTGAGAGCCACATTTTTAAAACTTAAACTACATAAGTAGGTACATTGTTATTAATTAGGGTACTCCTAAGGCTTAGGAAGAGCCACACTCAAGGGGTCAAAGAGCCACATGTGGCTTGTAAGCCGCAGTTTTCCGACCATGGGGTTAGCGAATAGTTGTCTCACCCAAACCAAAACTCTCATAGTCCTCACAAACTCTCAGTATTTATAGTCTAAACTTGAGGCCCAGTGCACGAAATTTGTGCACAGGTAGGATCCCTAGGCCTGGCCAGCAATCAGGGCTGATCTGTGGGGTGATGGGAGCGGGGGAGGAGCCTCCCATTGGCACCCACCTTGGCTGGCCTGGGGACAGCTCCTGCATTGAGCGTCTGCCCCCTGGTGGTCAGTGTGTATCATAGTGACCAGTGGTTCCACTGTTTGGTCGATCTGCATATTAGGCTTTTATTATATAGGATATCCCCTTACCATTATTGCTTCTCCACATGTTCCTATTGGTAAGCCCCCAGCAGGACCCTCCAGTTGGGCTTCTGACTGCTTATCAACAACAGATGCAGAATGATCACATCCTGGCATAATTCATCCTTATATCAAAGCAACTTTTTAAAACTTGTCATAAACAATTGAATTAAAACAATTTCACTTAGGTCATAAGTGGATTTGAAATATTAAACCTATACACAAATCACCTGTTAAAGAAAAATGCTTTAATTAAAACTTTAATTAAAAATTTTTAACTTTTCCTGGATTGAGAAAGGAAATTTTGGAAAATCATCTCAGTACTTAATGAGACATGTTCAGGAACTAGTGAGCCACTCTGCTATGTCAATGGGACATGCAGGATAAAAAGGTACATAAAGCAGCTCTCTGTCCCTCCCCCGCCCCCCAAAGTAGTATGTATATTTTGATTGTTCCAGTTCTAGTAACTCTAAAATTTTTTACTATGTTTCATTTAGTGAATATCAAGCATCTATTATGTGCAAGACACTGAAGAATTCCTACCTCCAAGAAACTGCAGATCTAGTAGGG
>NW_006300048.1:3105491-3130932 GCF_000327345.1 Myotis davidii | reverse complement strand
GAAAGGACCATGCACACAGTGAATACTATCTTTTATTAGATATTTAACTGCAATAAAAAAAGGAAACTATTTTTGGAGGAATAAATTTTCTGTTAGACCTAGTGGTTTTCAAATATTTCCCCCCATCTTCAAAGTAAATACAGATCCCCAGTTTATAAGATTAAAAAGCAGTTGGTTTGAGTGTATGTGTGGGAGGGGGGATATGTACACCATTCTCCCTACTTCTCTACTACCCCCACCACCAAACGCAATTCTTCAGTTTTTATATATTTTTTATTGTTGATAGTATTACAGATATCTCCCATCCACCGCCCTCCCCCCCCCAATGTCTTCACTACCCTTCATCTTCAGTTTTATTCAAGGTTCCCCCATATCAGAAAAGCTGACTTTCCACATATAAGAACAGAGCTAAGAATACAGTACTATAAACATGGACAAGTGCAAAAAAGCTACAATAATTGAAAACCCTTAAGCTAAATAGTCATTTTATTAGGAAAGAGATGAACACACCAGTGACCCTGAAGGCCCAAATATTACCCCTTAAATTTGTACTTTAGAATTTAAGTAAATGCTCTCTACAAACCTGGCTGGTTGTTGGTATCTTCTAGATCAGTACTTCTCAAACTTTAAGATACAGCCTGAGGAATCTTGTTAATATACAGATTCTGATTCAGTTGAGGTGGGGTGAGGCTGAGATGATTTTAACAAGTCCCCTGCCCTAGCTGACTTGGCTCAGTGGATAGAGCGTCAGCCTGCGGACTGAAGGGTCCCAGGTTCGATTCCGGCCAAGGGCACATGCCTGGGTTGCAGGCTCGATCCCCAGTAGGGGGTGTGCAGGAGGCAGCTGATCAAGGATTCTCTCTCATCATTGATGTTTCTTCTCTCCTTCTCTCTTCCTCTCTGAAATCAATAAATATATACATTACTTTTTTAAAAGTCCCCTGATGAAGCTGCTGCTCCTGAAAAGCACATTCAGAGTAGCAAAGGTCTAGAGCTGATCTAGTTCTGATCATGACTTATCCAAGTCATGATTAAACAGAGTTCCTGAAGTGGTGCAGTAACAGTCTTGTACGTTAGGACATGATGCAAGAGGTAGAAGGGCCAGTGGCTAAAACTGTTTATCATACAGTTTGCTTGTATGAAACTCAGTATTTACTGAGTGACCCCTGTCACAGAGATAAGGGGAAATTTTCTAAAAAACTTTTTTTTACTCCGTTCCTTTTCTGTGCTACAGTACTTTAATCTTCAGTGACCTGTAAGGCATTATTTTATTTTGCTCATTCTCTCAGGGTGAGGAAAGGTGAGGAAGGTGACTTGCTCAGCGCCATATACTTAGGAGGCAGAACCAGGTTTGGAACCAGATCTCTGAGGCTCCAGGTCCACACATTTTTACCTATATGACTGCCTCCCTAAACACTTAGCAATTAAAAACTGAAAGCAGTTGTATCTCTGGAAGATGAATTTTTACATCTCTGTCAGCAATGAAATCAGGATCCATGCCGGCGAAGAGATGGGAGCCTTAACTCAGCATTTAAGTGCATTATTTTTCTTACAAAATTTTTTATAAAGTTATGAATTTCCTTGAAAAGTGAACATATTTCCATTTCCCAGGTTATAAATAAAATATTAAAACCTTGTAGCAAGCCTGAGGGCAGCACTAGTGTGTTAATGGCTTAAAAAACGATTCCAATGTCTGCATGCCCTCAGGCCTAGGGCGTTTATTACTGGAGGCCAAAGGACTTTTGGGATTTCTTTTGCCTTGAGGAGAACTGGCAGGAACAACCTGGGGGTTTGAGGAGTGGGGCTGCAAAAAGGATTTCTGCAACTCCAGTGCAAAATGGTAGTCCATATGTTCCGGCATCTCCCACACAGGTACCAGACCACCACACTTCTCACAGGACACTTGATCCTCAGCAGCCAGAAGACTCGGGACAGTGGTTGTCTTCTGAGCCCCCTCCAGAGCAGACTGGGGAGTTAGAGGAGCAAGCCCACTGGGGCTGTTCTGGGCCAAATTCATCTCTGCAGGAGTCGCTTTACAGGATTCTAGCTTCAAAACCTCCTCACAGACGGGGGCAGAATCTGGACATTCTGCTGGAACATTGTTTAACTTTTTAGGACTAGGCTGTGGATTTTGTGGAGGGAAGGAGATGGAAGGATTATTAAGCTGTTTCTGCTTCAGAAGCAGACTTTTCTGCTTAAAGAAGGGCTCGATTCCTGTAGTATGGCTGGTCTGGAAAGGTAATGAGAGCTTGCGTGGTGAGTTGTTTTTGAGGGCCTGGGTAGTGGCAGTGGGAGATGAAAGTGAAGCTTCTTTGACTTTCTGCTTTTCTGCGGCTTTTTGGAAAAAGGATTCCAAAGGATTGGTTGCTTTCTTAGTGGCTGTCACCATAGGGCCACTTCCCTGGGTCTTACTTTCTGGGCTGGTAATTGGTACCTTCGGCAGAGGACTTGAGTCGTTACTCAAGAAGACGGTGATGTCTGTGCAAGATGAAGGGGCAGAGGTAGAGAATTTGGTAGCACAAAGGAAAAGCATTGTGAGGGGAGGGGACCTGTATGGAAAGAAAAAAAAAACAACAAGATTAGCACGAGGTCACAGATTTGAATTATAAGTGACTGGGATTCTGATTCTGCCACAAGAGGTAATTATTACTGCATTGATTCTCAAACTTTAGGGTGTATCAGATTAATGTAGATACAATAGACCTGGGATAGACAGAGAATTTGCCTTTCTAACAAGTTCCTAGATGATGCTGATGTTGCTGATCTAGGACTACATCTTGAGAACTGCTGACTTGGTGAACCAGTCACATATGTGTAAGTTGGATCCCCTGACAGCTACATATTACTGTTTTCATACGATACTACTGCAGAGCTGCTGTAATTCAGGGATAGGGCAAGAAACTTTACTTGGGGTAACAAAGAGCTTCAGAAAATTTAGACAGGAAAAACTTTTTAAAAAAACCTCTCACCCATTTTGTTTTTAAAAGGGCACCACCTGATACTAACACTAACAGGCTTTCTTTCTTTATATTTCTTTTATATTTTTATTGATTTCAGAGAGGAATGGAGAGGGAGAGAAAGATGGAAACATCAGTGATGAGAGAGAACCATTGATCAGCTGCCTCCTGCGTGCCCCCTACTGAGGACTGAGCCCACAATCCTGGCATGTGCCCTGACTGGGACCACGAATCAAACAGTAACCTCCTGGTTCATAAGTTGACTCTCAACCACAGAGCCACACCAGCCAGACTGGAATACTTTTTAAAAAATGTAATAGGCTGTTAAATAGTTAAAGGATTCCAACATTGAAAATAGTATCTGGATAGTAAATGAACACCATCCGATCATATATTTGGTTATTTTTCATGACTGACTATAGTTTATTTAATATGACATTTGGTATTGTACCATGGAGCTTGTAACTTAGTTTGGATGCTAGATAGAGATTATCAATGAGCGTGGGTTTCATTATCAAGGAAGATGCTTTTAAGATAGAAAAATCAAGTAGTTGAGAAAGAAGTTCCCAAGTGTGCTGTGTTCTTGAAACGTTAATTCTGTACTCCCAAGTGCAACTGGTCATTCCCCTGACTATTGCAAATGATACAGGTAAGGATAGTATTGACTCACTCTGTCTCTCACACCTACCCCTGGGAATTGGATTGCACCAAGTGTAGGCAAAGAAGTTGCGGCTGAGCTGTCTTTTTGCTGGTGTTTCTACTGTGTTTCTCTCCTTTGTGCATGACTATTGCTCTCGGTAATAGGTCCTGCTAGCCAGAGTCACAACGACCCCGGCTGGAAAGTTTATATTACCCACTAATTTTAGAGCAAGACAGGGTATAAGTCTCTTCTGAAAAAATGAGCTAGAAAGAAACTCACCATTCGGTTTGGATTCCTGAAGTATTACAGTTCCTGATGGCAGCAAATGCGTCGTGGCTCATCTTGTGAGCATCGTAGCGGGTAAGGGCACAGCAGCGGCGCAGACTGCTGAGACGTTTGTCTCCTTGTACACGAATGCTCACAGCCAACTGGGTGGCTACCCGGTCATTCTGTGGGTATAAAAGGATTGAGACCAGAACTAAAGTTACCGTGAGCATCTGGATTCTGTATACTGAACTGTGTGAGAGAACAATAAAAGAACCAGGGTGACAGAATGGTTTGGAAATAGTCAAGTTTAATTTGAAATTAAAAAAAAAATTGTGCTATTTTGGTGGATAAGAAGAAATTAAAGATGATACAATTTGGATGATTATTAGGATATCTAGGAAATTTTGACAGGTGATGCGAAGAGGAGAGAATAAATAAAATGGACTCTCCTGATTGTTCTTTTTATGGTGTCTATGCAGGAAGATGATAACAAATACCTGTAGTACTATATTCTATCTTGTGGCTGAAGGAAGAACTCTTATAAGTAACTGTCTTGAATGGAAGATCCAAGCTAGGATGTCAAGATGGAGTAGTGGATTTGTTCTTTAATCTGCTCTGATGCTTAATAAGAGAGAAGTTTTCACTAGCACCCCCTTCTTACAGCCCATCACTAGAAGGTACAGTGTAGTGAGCCTGCCTCCAGACAGCAAGATCATTGGTTCATTTTTCTAGTGAAGTCTAAGCATCTGAATGCTCCTGCTGCAAAGCAAACTAAGAAACAAAGGTCAAGTGGCCGAAATATAAGAAGGTAAAACGTCTATTACTGGGACCCCCTCAAAATTCAAAGATGTTACTGAGAAGGAATACCTGTAAGGCAAACAAGCCAAGAGTAGCAACTATTTGGGAGTAAAAATAGAATTTTGTATTTTTGTATACTTTGAAATACAAGTCCTACAGATTTGTATATCTTTAAAGAATACACATTGGCAATTATAAAAGGAGTCTGTTGACTAAACCATTCAAGTATAGCTGAATGCCTACTTCATATAGGCAGAGATAATAGGGTAGAACAAAAGTCCTTCTCCTCATGGATTTTTTTTCTTTTTTTCTTTTTTTGTAGAGAAAGAGAGGAGGGAGAGAGAGAGAGAGAGATACATTGATGATGATGAGAGAGAAACATCAACATCGATCAGCTGCCTCCTGCACATCCCCCACTGGGAGTTGAGCCTGCAACCAGAGCTTGTGCCCTGACTAGGAATTAAACTGGTGACCTTCTGGTGCATAGGTTGACACTCAAGCACTGACTGAGCCACATCAGCTGGGCAGCCCTCATGGCTCTTATGTTGTAGTAGGAGCTACAAATACTAAACAAGTAGACCTGTAATAAAAGTGACTACAAAGGGCTATCAAAAAAAGCATAGTAAGGCAGAGAGTGCTGGAGGCTGCTGATGTAAGAGGGTAGCTGAGAAGGCCTCTTCGAGAAGGTGAGATTTAAGCAGAGACCTAAATAAACTGTGGAAGCAAATTTTAAGAATATAAGCAAAGCTTCTGCAGGCTCAAGAAAGTACAAAAGTGCTAAGGTGAGAATTTGCTTGTTGTGTTAAATAAAAGGGAAGGAAGCCAGTGGAGCGGAAACTAGAGCAGAGTGAGTAAGGAGGAAAGGATAGGAGATGAGGTTAGAGACGTAACCAGAGACCAAATCATATCGGTCATTATAAAATGAAATAAATCCACACGAGACTTAAGTGTGAAGGGAAACCACTAGAATATTTTATTTTATTTTTAGAATATATTTTTATTGATTTCATAGAGGGACAGAGAGAGATAGAAACATCAGTGATGAGAGAGAATAATTGATCAGCTGCCTCCTGCACACCCCCCACTGGGGATCGAGCCCGAAACTCAGGCATGTGCCCTTGACCAGAACCCGGGACCCTTCACTCTGCAGGCCAACCTTCTATCCACTGACCTAGGGCTAGAATATTTTAAAGAAAAAGATATGATCTTCTATGTCCAGAATTCTTTGGGGATAAAGTCCTTTTAAGCTTAAAGACAGATTAATTTACAGGCATCCCTACCTATTGAGTTGCACTGCAAAGTGGGAAGAAAAGTCCCAGAGACTTAAACTAGTAGAGATGAGAACGAGGCGACACCTAGTGGGCAAAGTCAAATAGTCTCACAACAATAAACTAGGATCATACCCCTCTTTATTAACTGCAAAGAACAAACATTCCCCAACATTCAGCTCAAAGGGGGCATACAGGTAGTTTTGGATAGTTCCTGACTGTATACAGTTGACATGTATACATTTTGAAACTCCCAGAAGTTTCAAAAGGGAAAGGCCTATCAAACAATACCATCAGGAAAATGAAAAGAATACCCAGAGAATGGGAGAGAAAAATTTGTAAGTTATATATCTGACGAGATTTATACTCAGAATATAAAAGTAACTCCTAAAATGCAATAGATAACCTATTTAAAAAATGGGTAAAGGACCTCACCAGACATTTCTCCCCAAAGGATAAGAAAATGGACAATAAGGTTTTCAAGTGAAAACCACAAACTTTATACCCACTAGTAGGGCTAAAAAAATAAAATAAAATAAAAAGACAATAACAAGGATATAGAGAAATTAGGACTCTCTTACATTGCTGGGGATGTAAAAGAGTGCAGCAACAGCTTCAAAATGCTAAACAGAGTTACCATGTGACCCAGGAATTCTCGGTATTAATTATATAGGAGCAAGAGAAATGAAAACCAGATGTCTATATAAAAATCTGTAAATAAATGCTCTTAGCAACACTATTATTCATAATAGCCAAAAAGTAGAAACAACTCAAATATCCACTCACTGATGAATGGGTAAACAAAATGTAATATCTATACAATAGAATATTCATTTATAAAACGGAATAAAATAATGATACATGCTACAATGTGGGTGAACCTTAAAAATATTATTTTAACTTAAAGATTTCAAACCACTCACAAAAGGTCACATACTATATTATTTCATTTATATGAAATGACCAGAATGGTAAGTCTATAGAGACAGAAACTTAGTGATTGCCTAGGGCTGGGGGAATACCTGCTAATAGGTATAGGATTTTTTTTGGGTGATGAAAATGTTCTTGAATTGATTGTGGAATAGTTGAACAACTGGAAAATACTAAAACCACTGAACTGTACACTGTAAATGGGTGAATTTTTTTAAACAAGTGAATTTTATGGTATGTAAAATATACATCAATAAAGCTGGTTTTGGTTTTTTTAGGAGAGTAGATAGAAAAACAAATCATCAGATGTCAGGTCTTTGACTTAACACTGTCTCTAAAACGGTTTTCTTAAAGTCCTCACCCAAGGAATGAGTATATTATTTCCACTGAATTTTAGAGAGAATGGAAGGGAGGGGGTGGGAAAAGCGAGAGATGAGAGAAACATCAACATGAGAGACACACTGATTGGTTGGTTGCCTCCTGCTTGCGCTCCAACCAGGTGGCCAGGGATTGAACCTGCAACTAAGGTATATGCCTGCAACTAAGGTATATGCCTTTGACTGGGAATTGAATTCAAGACCCTTAAGTCTGTGGGCTGATGCTCTAACCACTGACCCAAAATGGCCAGAGCTAAAACTGTTTTTGTTGATTTTAAAGAGGAAGGGAGAGAGAGAAACATTGATCTGCTGCCTCGCATACACACCCCGGCCAGAGATTGAACCTGAAACCTAGGTATGTGCCCTGAACAGGAACTGAACCCACAACCTTTTGGTGTTCATGACAACACTCCAAACAACCAAATCACCCAGCCAGGGCAATTGTCAGTACTTCTTTGTTAGTACTTCTTTGTAAATTATTGGACTATGTTTAAGTCCAATAATTTACAGTCCAATCTCTAAATGTCCTGCTTAATGGCTCTGTACTCTGATAAAGATCCACTGTATATTCAGGGCTTCAGAAGTAGTCAGATAAAGAAATACACAAAGCCCTGGTTGGGTAGCTCGGTTAGTTAGAGCATCATCCCGATATACAGCAAGGTTATGGGTTCGATCCCGTCAGGGCACATACATGAAACAACCGATGAATGCATAAATAAGAGGAACAATAAATCAGTGTTTCTCCCTCCCCCCTCCTCTCTAAAAATCAATACATTTTTTGAAAGTTAACAAAAAAAGGACATACTCACAAAAGTTAGAGGCAAATGGTAATGAGGGAGACAGGAATATCAGGTCTTATGTTTACAGATCCAGGCTTTTGAAGATCATGTTGACTTTTATGGAAGCAGGTAAAAGATTCCTTAAAAGTTCTTAGTTGGTATATTTTTGTATCTTTGTTTCTACTCCAAAAGGTAAGATATTTAAACTGGTATGTTAAATCCCAAAGCTCACCCAAGGAATAAAGAAAGAAAATCTTACATCATTTCGGTCCTTTGTTAGTCTCTCTTCTAGTTCCTGGGCTAACTGCAAAAGCCACCATTGTACCTAAAAAAAGTATTGATATTTTAATCTTTCATTTTAAAATTGTAGTTTATTGTAGAACTAGATGGTAGATTTGTTAAGCTCTCCCCCAAACGTAAGTGTACAAGAAAGTTTTCCCTATAACCAAGGGACCAACAGTCATAGAAATGTTCAGTACTCTGACCTGCCCTAGTTATAATTTTTCATTTTCTTTTCCTGCTGGCATGCCATGAAGTGAATTTCAGGCATGTTCCAGCTCTGAGAAGAAAGAGGAAAAAAAAAAAAAGACACAAACTTAAGACACAATATCCTAGGCCTCCCAAGTTTTCACCTACTATTTTATTTCTTTTCAGGAGGAAAACAATGAAAAAATAATAAATCACATTAAAACTAGTCAATTTTCAATACACACAAAAGAACTCTATTTACTTCATACTTTACAGCATCAAGTTTCCATCTAACTTGTTAAACTTCTGCAGTACCCAAACCTAACCCCGTGAGAGAGGCAATGTTCTGCCAAGAAGACCAGCCTAAAGGGGGTGCTGTCATGAGCAGCACACGTTGGGCAGCTTGATTGCTCTACATGTGGAACTGACATCAAGATTTTGGAAGCATAATGTGCTGGTATATGGGCAGCTGGTGACCGTTGGTTCTGGCACCCACAAAGGAAAAAAAAAAAGCCTGCTGACCTGTTCCCGAGTAGCCAGAGCCGTCTTTCCTGGGAAGTTCTTGCTGCAGCCAATGGTTTTGGGTATTTGCCTGGGTTTAACCGGATCATGTTCGATCCCACGGCACATGGCATATAGCCAAGATCTAATAAAACCAGCCAAAAAGTTTAAGGTGAAAACAAATGATTATTCTTATTAAAACAAAACAAAATACCTATATTATACTATCCTTTTATCACCTTCATGAAAAAGGAAACGTTTGTCCAAAATTAAGTATACCTTACCTCTAACAGAATCCCTGCCCTTTTCAATGAACTCCAGTGCAATATATTGCCAAGGAGAGGAATGCTGGTTACGCTTTTCAAAACCAAGTCATTATTTGTATTTTTGGAAAAGTGCCAAGCAAGCCACTGATTTATATCCCCAAGTTTTTTGGTACTTACTAAGCCTAAATACAAGGATTTTAAGTGAATATCAGCATCTTAGCTTACATAGATGATGTACTTGTATATATCTAAGCTTCAAAGTAACAGTTCCCATCAACCTATTTAGGTACATGAAAAAACTACTCTAGACTGACAAGGCCATAGTTATCTAATTTTTTTCATAGTTATCTAATATTTTGAAGCAAAATGACCAATAAAATTACCACAAGGAGCAAATGCTAACCTAAAGGTAGACCTAGACTACTAAATTCTTTGGTCTCTATTTGAACTTAGTATTCTCATAATAAGAGTTATGATTGAAAAGTATTAGGAATCACTTACCCATTCTTCTCTCCAAAATGACTCTGGAGCTGGGATTCAGTGAACTGGGTCAGTTCACCCATGTATTCTATCCCCAGGATTTCAATGACAGAGGCCCCGAGTTTCCCTCCAAGACTACGACTAACAAAAAAGACAAAGATTTATAGGTCACATCCTAAATATCTATTTAGCAGCAAAGACATTTTGCTTGTGTAAGTAGCTCTCCAGAAGTTTCAGGGAAAATAAGAGCATATACAGGTCCTGTAGAATATTGATATCTAGTATAAGACTAGATGATTCTGGGAATTCAGATATTCTGGGAGTTAGGACCTGGGAAGATTAACAATAGCAAAAATAAAAGGGCAAAGTCATTAATTCGTCATTAAGGCAATCATATAGCAAACTTTCAATTGTATAGAATCTACTGTCCCATTTTGGGATTAAAATTAACCTAAAGATAGGTCTAGACCTTACTAAATGCAGCCCCCAAACAAATCCATAGCTAAAAGCTTTTATACTTAAGAATAAAGTAAAAAATCATCAGCCTGGCCTTAGAGGCTTCCTATAATCTGTTCTCAACTGACCTTTTCAGTCCTGTTTCCATCACTTCTCCTCCTTAATATTATCCAGCTAAACTAGTTTATGTCCCAGTTCACTAAAAAATACCTCATACTTTTTCCCTCTTTGTGTTCAAATGTTGTCCAAATCACTATTGCTCTTCTATTCTCATCTGACTCTCCAAATTATGCCAAATCCCATGCCTCTTTCATAAATCCTTTTGAAACTACTCTTCTATGAACTTTGGTAACTCCCTGTACAATTCATTTAGCAATCACATACACTCTCATGATAACACTCTCACAGTTGCTTTGACCTGTCCTATCTTGTCCCTTCAACAATATTATAAGCCCTTGTAAAGGACACACAATTGGCAGGCAAAACCTAGATCAGTGAAGATGAACCTTTTGAGCTTGGCATGTCAGCATTTTGAAAAACCCTAACTTAACTCTGGCGCTGTGTCACATTTAGAAATTTTTTGATATTTGCAACCATAGTAAAACAAAGATTTATATTTTTGATATTTATTTTATATCTTTAAATGCCATTTAACAAAGAAAAATCAACCAAAAAAATGAGTTCGCGTGTCACCTCTGACACACGTGTCATAGGTTCGCCATCACTGACCTAGATATTCACTTTGTTTGGATTCTTTCATGCCTCAGTTTGGGAGCAATTCAGTAGCCCTGAATACCTTGATATGATATTAGAAGAAGTAGAACTCCTATTTATTTTGTTATTTAGTAACAGATTTGAATAAAAAGTCTAGAGGGAAGTTAAACATACATCTAAAAATCAGTTCATTTTTGAAAATTCAGTATTTAGTATCTTCCACAGATAATCCAGAATTGATTTTGTTAAGGAAAAAAGTCTGTGTGTTTCTCAAAATTTTGTTATCTCCCTCCTTAGTACCTATTTCCCATGGTTCCAATCCTTAAGGAACAGAAGAAACTACAACCAGAGGAATGCCTTCAGATATCTCTGAGTGAAATTTAAGGCGCTCCCCAAATACTTACATTTTGTTAATAGGCATGTGGCTGAAGAGTTGTGGGACTGACCCATGTGAGACCAGGGTCTGGCGGTTGGGCTTGTGTAGTCCACAGGCCAGTTTTGCCAGAACCTGGAGGATGGAAAGTGTAAAAACCTCATTGCTGTCAACACCCTCACAGAAAACTGGTGAATATTAACATACACATACACATGCAGGCACAGCTAAGGGCTGTAACTAATGGTGTCCACATTAAAAACAAAACCAGAAACTCAACCTCTCTAAACACTGGTTGGGCACAACACCCTTAGTGGAAAACATGACCCACCATCATTATCCACATAGTTCTTTCCAGATCTTCCATTATCGGTTTTCCTTTAGTAATTTTCCACCCCCGTCTCCCACTTCAAGAGGGTAAAAAGCAGAGAAACTGCAGAAGAAACTTATGATGCATTTCTTAACGTGTTCATATGAAAACGCTGAAACAAATTTGTTTTACCCATTTATTTACATTTTTTTAAAAAATATGTTTTAGAGAGAGAGGAAGGGAGAGGGATAGAGAGATAGAAACATCAATGAGAGAGAAGCATCATCAATCAGCTGCCTCCTGCAAGGCCCCACAGGGGATTGAACCAGCAGCCTCTGGCTTGGTTCCTGGGTTAATGCTCAACCGCTGAGCTACACGCCAGGCTATTTACATTTCTCTTTTTCTTTTAATATATTTTATTGATTTTTTTACAGAGAGGAAGGGAAGAGATAGAGAGCTAGAAACATCGATGAGAGAGAAACATCGATCCGCTGCCTCCTGCACATCTCCCACAGGGGACGTGCCCGCAACCCAGGTACATGCCCTTGACCGGAATCGAACCTGGGACCTTTCAGTCCGCAGGCCGACGCTCTATCCACTGAGCCAAACCGGTTTCGGCTACATTTCTTGATTAATGGTTAGTCCATAGTCCTGGATTTAATACATATTGCCCTAATTTAGTATCTCTCATAATGATTGGGCTCAGAATCATCCTCCAACAGTAAACATTTTATACTATGCACAGAACTTCAAAATGAAACAAATTTAAATCCTTGAGAACTCTTTCAAAGAATAAGGTACTTCAGGGGTACCATATCACAACTTAAATTGCTGGGGAAAGTATAAAACGATTCTTTAAGTTTATTGGAGGGATTCTCTGGAACTTTTACTGGGCAATACTTAGTCTGGTTTAAATTATTACATTGGGACTTTTCTTTTCTTCCACCCAAGCAGAAAAACAAACAAAACAAAAACACCCAAATTCTTCTGGGTAGTTTGTCAACTTCCCTCTTATCGGAGTGAGGGGGGAGAAGGTAGTAACCAATACTCAGCCACTGCCCAATTATTGAGCCTAGTCAGAAGGGGAAGAACACCCCAGGCCCTCACTGAACTTTAATCAGAAAACCAGTTACTCTGCCCCTGGATTAAAAGTGCCCATATCCCATAAATCAAAATAGTGTTCAAATTAATAAAACTTTACTCTTTCATTTCTCTTATTAGGAATGGGGGAATAGGCAAAGCATAAAACACCTAGGTCACTCCACATAAGAAATGAGATACTGTAATAAGCCCTGGCCAGTGTGGCTCAGTTGGCTGGTGTCAGTCATACACTGAAAGGTTGCCGGTTCAATTCTGCCAGGGCACATGCCCAGATTTTGGTCTCGATTCCCAGTAGGGGGTGTACAGAAGGCAGCCCATCAATGTTCTGGTCTCACCTTGATGTTTCTCTTTCTCTCTCCCTTCCTCTCTCTCTAAAAATCAATTTAAAAATCTAAAAAAAAGAAACTTGAAAGAAATCAGATAATACTGGAATATTCTGGAAATAAAAAGAAAATAGATTCAAAGACTAGCCTCCTACTTTCTAGATAGTTCAGTCATTAAGGAAATACTTTGGATGCAACTATATAAATAAGCATTTTCTGCAAATTTTTCAGCTTGCTTCTTTTTTAAATTATTTTAAATTATTTTTTATTGATTTCAGAGAGGAAGGGAGAGGGAGAGAGAGAGAGAAACATCAATGATAAGATAGACCCACTGATCAGCTGCCTCCTGCATGCCACCCACTGGGGATGGAGGCCCCAACCCGGGCATGTGCCCTTGTCTGGAACTGAACCTGGGACCCTTCAGTCCTCAGGCCAATGCTCTATCCACTGAGCCAAACCAGCCAGGGCTCTTAAGAAAGTACATGTTCAATATTGATTCTCATGTTAAAGAATTACTTAGGCTTTTATTTAGTCCTCAACATGAATTTTAAATAGAAACCCAGCCAGGCTCAGTGGTTTGAGTGTCTGGTTTGATTCCCAGTCAGGGCACATGCCCAGGTTGCCAGCTCGATCCCCAGTAGGGGGTGGCAGGAGGCAGCTGATCAATGATTCTCTTTCATCATTGATGGTTCTCTATCTCTCTTCCTCTTCCTTCTTCTCTGACATCAATAAAAATATTTTAATAAATAAACAAACAGAAACCCGCTGCAAAGTATATATGTAATGATTTCAATGCCCCACTCATCTCTATCCGTGCTGTATTAAGGACAGGATCTATGTTTCTCTTTGAAATCCGCCATTAGCCTTCACCTTATTGTGTGAGATCCCAGCTGAACACTGAAACCCAGTCTGCCTCTCGATGGCTGCTCTCATTTCCTCCACAATCACTGCTCCCACGGTGAGCTGTAGGTCTGGAGAGGGGGTGTTATCAAACTGAAGGGAATCAAGCCATTGCGATAAGCCTTGTTTTCGCATCTCCTCTGAAAAAGTTGAGAGGTCACATTTAGAAATTTTTTTAAATCAGAATTTTATTTGTGTTATCTAATGCAGAAATGCTTCAATTTCAGGTACTTTAGATACATGTAGGTTTTCACAGAAATGGCAGCCGTTTTAGAAGACTGGTACTTACAAGAGAGATCAATTTCTAATGAAAGTTTAAAAAACAAATAATTTTGTTTTTTTCTTTTATTCCTCATTATTTAGTTATTTAGTGAAAGCCCACTTCAAAATATTTCACATATCCATCTTAACCCATCCTATTTTATTCAGGTTTTCTTTATTCATGCCTTCTACACAGTCTCCACAAATTAAACATTCTCAAATACCAATGTTATCAATCTTAAATGCCTATTCAAAATTGTCATTGACTTTCACACTTACAAAATAATCAACTCTATAAATTGGCACTGACAACTGTCTGCCTTTTTCTTTTCTTTTTTTTGTTTGTTACTCACCTGGGAATACTTTTTCCATTGGTGTTTAGAGAGAGTGGAAGGGAGGATAGTAGGGGATGGGGAGGAGGGGGGGGAGGGGAAACATTGATTTGAGAGAGATATTGATTGGTTGCCTCCCCCATGCATCCTACCCAGGGCTGGGGATGGAACCTGCAACCCAGGTATATGCCCTTGACTGGGAATTGAACCCAAGACCCTTTGGTGCACAGGCGAACACTTTACCCACTGAGCAACACCAGCAGGGCCCATCTGCCTTTTTATTTATTTATTTTTAAATATATGTTTATTATTTCAGAGAGGAAGGGAGAGATGGAAACATCAATGATGAGAATCATTGATCAGCTGCCTCCTGCACACCCCCCACTGGGGATCAGGCCCGCAACCTGGGCATGTGCCCTTGACAGGAACCAAACGCGGAACCTTCAGTCCACAGGCCAATGTTCTATCCACTGAGCCAAACTGTCTAGGGCCCACTGCCCTTTATTTTTTAAAAAAATATATTTTATTGATTTTTTACAGAGAGAAAGGGAGAGAGATAGAGAGTTAGAAACATCGATGAGAGAGAAACATCAATCAACTGCCTCCTGCACATCTCCTATTGGAGATGTGCCCGCAACCCTGGTACATGCCCTTGACCGGAATCGAACCTGGGACCTTTCAGTCCGCAGTCCAACGCTCTATCCACTGAGCCAAACTAGTTTCGGCAGGCCCACTGCCCTTTAAATTTATCTTCCACTAATCCCAAATTTGTTATATCCTTAAATTTCCTGAACATGCCATGTTTCTACCTCAAGACATTATATTCTATCTCCCTACTCTTACTCCTTAACTCTGTTCTGTTCTCCCCTTTGCTTAAATAAATCTTATCTGTACTTCAGGGCTTATCTCAAGTCTTATCTATCATGAGATCCTCTTCAACTATTCTAGCTAACTTTAGGGTGTCCCACGAAAGTCCTTTAGCTCTTATATGCAACAAGTCTAGCATAATTGTTAAAAGAACACATTCCACAGTCAGGACCGATTCAAATATTGGCTTCACAACTTATGATGTGACTTTGAGCAAGTTACATAACTCTCTAAGCTTTGGTTTTATTGTCTATAAAATGATTGTATACTGCACCCCATAGAACACTAAGTATAACATCCAACCATTTATTAGTATTTAGTAATAGCTTTGTGAAACAAGATAACTTACTGAAATTGTGGGGATTTCTGGACTCCTTTTCTTTTTTGAAAAATTTTTTTATTGAGTTCAGAGAGGAAGGGAGAGGGAGAGAGATGGAAACATCAATGATGAGAGAGAGTCACTGACTGGCTGCTTCCTACACACACCCGAGTAGGAATGGAGCCAGCAACCCGGGCGTGTGCCCTGACTGGGAATCGAACCGTGACTTCCTGGTTCATAGGTTGACGCTCAACCACTGAGTCACGCTAGCCGGGTTCAGTGATGTTTTTGCTGACCTAGTTTTCCACATGTATTATTAACATTCTCTGATAATTTCATGATTTTAATGCTATTGCCAATAATATTGCTTTGAAAATCTCAATTTCTCATTTTAAAATTTTAGTATATAGAAATGCAATTGATTTTTAGATTGACCTTTCCCCTGTAACCTTTCTAATCTCACTTATTTTATTTTATTTTTGTGGTGGTGGTGTTTTTTGGTGGTGGTAGACTTTTTAGGGTTTTTCTACAAGCATGGTAATGTCACCTGCAAAGAAAGTTTACTTTTTCCTTCTATTTCCTCTTCTGTCCTGAATGGACCATCTTGTACTTCCAGTACAATGTTGAATAGAACAGGCATAAGAGTGAGCATTGCTGACTTGTGCCAAAACTTCGGGCTTAGACTGATAAACCTCTAGCTAGACTCCACAACTCCAGGGACCATAACTACAAAAGAGAAATAAATCCCTTGGAAAGCTGATTAGTGCTTTCCAAGCTCCATCAGGTTGTTGCCAAAATTTATCATTTTGCAGCTTGTAGGATCAAGGCCCCTGTTTTCTTGCTGGCTGTCAGCAGAGGGCAGCAATCAGAATCTAGCCATGGGGTCTTCGTCAAAGGCCCTCTCATAACATGGCAGCTTACTTCTTCAAAGTGAGCAAGGACTCTTAACTTCTAAAACTTTTACCTTTGACAGTTTATTTATGATAGTTTATATTAATACATCAGTTTCATGTCATATGCATTCAGAAGCTATTTAATATGTGTTTAGAAAAAAAGAAATTAATACATCACTGTTTCATGTCATATGCATTCAGAAGCTATTTAATATGTGGCCCTGGCCAGTTTGGCTCAGTGCATAAGAGCATCAGCCTGCGGACTGAAGGGCCGCAGGTTCTATTCTGGCCAAGGGCACATGCCCAGAGTTGAGGGCTTGATTCCCTGTGGGGGGCGTGCAGCAGGCAGCCGATCAATGATTCTCTCTCATCATTGATGTTTCTATCTCTCTATCCCTCTCCCTTCCTCTCTAAAATCAATAAAAATATATATTTTTTTTAAAAAGAAAGAAATGAATTAAGAGCAAGCACAGGAGGAAAGAACAAATGAGTTACTTAGTGAACACAAACTAGTTACAAAATGGCCCTAAAGAGAAATTTTTTACTCTGGCAATTCTTCAGTACTATTTTTAAGTAATCCTACTACTTAAACTTTCCACACACACACACACATAACTGTTTCGGAAACAGAAAATACCAAGTTGCAAATGCAGCATGGTTAGCAGGACTGCCAACTTTGAACCCATTAAGAATCAGAATGGTAAAGGTTATATGTACTTAGATCAGCTAATTTCTGTTATCAGTTTTTTGTTGTACATATCAGATGAAGACTCAAGAATATGACATGCAATCATAAACCATTCACTAGACATTGCAATATTCTGAACTCTATAAATAATATATCACTGAATCTGAAAGCTTAATATTTAAACTGGCCACATTAAAGCAACAGATACCTCAGACTTCTTTATAAACACTGTCATTTTTAAAAAAACATATATATTTTTTATTTCAGAGAGAAAGGGAGAGGGAGAGAGAGAGAGAGACAGAAACATCAGTGATGTGAGAGAATCATTGATCGGCTGCTTCCTGCACACCCCACAATAGGGACTGAGCCTGCAACCCCGGCATGTGCCCTAACCAGGAATTGAACCATGACCTCCTGGTTCATAGGTTGACATTCAACCACTGAACCACGCTGGCTAGGCAACTAGCATTTTAAATAAAAATGTATATAGATAAGAAAGATAAGTCTAGAAAAAAAAGGAGCATGTCCATTTGAGTGAATATTTGACCACCAGCAAAGGTATGTTCCATCATCATCCAGAGAGCTGCTCAATGAGTATTAGCCAAAAACCAATGTAATTTATAGTAAAAGTTCTTATTCTGAGGTGTGTGGGTTTCAGTGGATCTGTGAATCTCCTGAAAACTGCACACTAAATTGTCTTATGTGTATATTTGTTTTTCTGAGACAAGCAAGGGTGCATAGCTTTCAACAGATTTTCAAAAGAGTATGCAGCCCTCAAAATAAAACAAAAAAATAAAACAAAGAACCAATGACTAAAGCATTATAAAAGAAATTTCAAATGTTTACTTAAATAAGCTACACAATAAAATGTGATACACACACCCTGGCTGGTATGGTTCAGTGATTGAGCATCGACCTATCAACCAGGAGGTCACAGTTGGATTCCCTGTTAGAGCACATGCCCCAGTAGGCAATGTGCAGGAGGCAGCAGATCAATGATTCTCTCTCATCATTGACATTTCTATCTCTTTCTTCCTCCCCGTTCTTCTCTCTGAAGTAAAAAACATATTTTTTAAAAGAACGTGATACACAAAGTTAAGACCAAGACAACCTTCCTTATTATGATCATTACATTTCTGACTTTGGTCCTAGAATAATAAAGAAATCATGCCCTAGCCGGTTTGGCTCAGTGGATAGTGTGTCCACAGACTGAAGGGTCCTAGGTTCGATTCCTGTCAAGGGCATGTACCTCAGTTGATCCCTGGCCCTGATCTAGGTATGTGTGGGAGGCAACCAATTGCTGTCTTTCTCTCACATCATGTTTCTCTCTGTTTCTCCCTTTCCCTTCCACTCTCTCTAAAAATCAATGGAAAAATATCCTTGGGTGAGGATTAACAAACAAACAAAAAAGAAATCATGACATGTTTCATCGTCAAATGGTTATGTACCACAACTTTGCCTCTTTGAAGCAGCACATTTTTATTGTACACTCTATTTCCCCTATAGAACTAAAGGATCTGCAGACTCCAGCTTGATAAACTCTCCTATATCAGGATCAGAGAATAAAGTGATTTCTCAATGGTTATTCCCACAGGCTTCCCTAGATAGTTCTACTACCCTTCAGCACAACATGTTAAAGGCGTATCTTATTTTAAAACATGAAACCCTTTGGCAAATTAACCACTGTAACTAGAAATAAGCTAAACTCTCTTGGAGGTTTTCCTGGAGAAATCTATATTATTTCTACAAGTAATAACAAATTGCCTTATTTTTACCCCCAAGAAGTTAATTTGCTACACATTTGTATCCAGACAGTTTCTTTTGACTAATGTCCAATATTTAAAGTGGTGTTTTTTTTGTGTGTTTTTTTTTTAGTGAAAGAGCTCTTCTGAATAAGAACAATGTTACAAAATAATAGTTTTAAAAGTACATGTTACAAATGAAGGGGAGAATAGATACACCGTTTTGAATATAGCCTTGATCAATAGTACTAGAAAATGTCTATGAAAAATGTCTGAACACCCTGATTAAAAGCTTCTAGATACAGAAAGAATTATTTTCTCTGGGAAATCCCACAGATTTCTCTTTTCATAATATTTGATTAAAAATGTAAGACCCAGATTCTCTTAGGTCTGGTATTTAGAACCACCATAATCTAATATTACCACGAAAGCAAATATTTTATTGCCCTAATTTTATTCTAGTCTAAGAAAATATTTTTAACCAGCAAGTACATTTTCTTTTTAAAGTATTTCATGCAAATTATAAGTTTTTGCCGGGTAGGTAAAGCCGGGTTACAGGCTAGATCCCCAGAAGGGGGTGTGCAGGAGGCAGCCAATGATGCTTCTCTCTCATCAATGTTTCTATCTCTCTATCCCTCTCCCTTCCTTTCTCTCTAAAAACACACAGCTATACAGACAGAGCTATAAAATCAACTATTTTCTTAATTTTGAGAGAAAATTAAGAAAAAGAATGAGCTCTATAAATATAATACTCTAATTAAAAAGCAAAAATGTAAAAAGCACATACACAAAGCAACATTGTATAATTATAAAGACATATACATACTTAAGAAGATATGCCAAATACCAATATATTGGTAGGTGCAAAAGGATATATGAGGTCAGGAGGGAGTGGGAGAAATCACAATGAAGGGAAAAAGAAGTAAAATTAAATGAGAGAGGCCTTTGCATAGCTCATTGACAGTGTGCTATGAACTGATTAGAAATTTTGAGTGATTCAACTCCCGGTACTTGGGGTCTCCCTTAAAAATAAATTCACCCTTCTTTTGATAAAGAAACCAAGTTACAATAATATAAATTAACTTTCAAAATGATGAAAGTGCTCAGTCAGACTTCTATGGGTAACTCTATGGGTAACTTCTATGGGTAACTCTCATATCTGAAGAGAAACTTGATTTCATACAGAGTCCACGCTTTTAAACATCCATATACCTGGAAAGATAAGAGAATTTGCATATCCTTCTATGTGAGTCCTTGTGATTCATTCAGGTTGTAGTTTAAGTTTCCTTTCAATCAATCCAAGAAGTATCAGTGTGACCAAGCAAAGCAGGTTCCAAAGGCAGGAAGCAGAAGCAAATGATGCTATGAAGTACCTTTCTGGATTGTCCCTTCTGCTGTTGTAGAGCCTTGGGGCAATCCTTCAATGTAGGTGGTTGGCAACAAGTCTGCTGAGATAGGCTGACCTTGTAGCTTTTGCAGTCTCTCTTGTACAGCACTGGTCAGGTCTACATAAGCTTCATCAATGCTGGCACGTTCAATCACAGCAAAATGAGACATTACCTCCATCACTTCCACACTGGCTTCCCGGTACCTAAAAAGTATGATTATACATGTAGGCACTAAATGGAGGCAACATTGAGACTGTGGGCCACATACCTCCCTCATAATAGAATAATAATATACATAATCAGGGTAAAAACTCCTTAACGAGAAGACTGGCTTGTCAGAGACTAGATAGTAACCCAATTGATAAGTCAGAAGATGGTCAATAACAAAAGCAAGGAAAAAGAACCATGAAGGCAGACATTTGTAGTGCAACTCCAGCACACCAAGGTAGAAAGCTTCTAGACCAGCAGTTCTCAATCTGTGGGTCGCGACCCCTTTGGCAGTCGAACGACCCTTTCACAGGGGTCGCCTAAGACCATCCTGCATATCAGATATTTACATGACGATTCATAACAGTAGCAACATTACAGTTATGAAGTAGCAACGAAAATAATTTTATGGTTGGGTCACAACATAAGGAACTGTATTTAAAGGGCCAGAAGGTTGAGAACCACTGGTCTAGACCATGAACATATCTGTGTGACAAGTATCTCTCTAAAGAGAAAAGCAATGCTTCAAACTAGTTTAACTAGAAAATATTTTACTATGATCATCTACTATTCCTTTTGTTATTTTCATATAGTATTCTATATGAAATACACCCACATAGTATTCTGCTTTGACCTTTGTCTTCAAATAAGAGGTAACTTATAGGGAACACTACACTGATTAGTGAACCCAAGTATCTTGTCTTTCTCAGGCTGGTATTTTTATTTATAAACTAGCAAAGTGACGTGTGGATTTTATATTTGTTTGATTAACATGTGAGCTGGTTATTGCTACACACACACACACACACACACACACACACAACCAATAAAGTCCAAGCACTTCTGAATATACTAACATTCAAATTATCAAGTTGAAGATAAGCTCCTAGAATGTGGTAATGTGTCTGGGCAGGCAGACACCCTCTGTTAGGGGATACAAATCTCACCATATACGTCTATTCAAATCCTAACAAGCAGCTTTTCTGGCTAATGTAGCTAGTTTTCTAGGCAATATGTGGATGTTTTCTTTGCTTTGGACTTGCTATGGAGTTTAAATAAGTTCTTTGTTCCCGTTGAACCTATTTTATTTATCATAAAAATGAAAACATTTGCACTTCACCAAAACATCTATCAAAACTGGTATAATTATTGTTCTAAAACATTCTCAAATGAAAGAATTAGAGAAAGACAGCTTTTTTTCTTTCAGTCATTATTTGGGCTGGAGAGAGGATAGTCAGACTTCAAATAAAAAAGAGCTCCATGTCAACCTATGAATCAAGAGGCCATAGTTCAGGGCACCTGCCCAGGTTGTGGGCTGGATCCCCAGTAGGGGGCGTGCAGGAGGCAGCCAATCAATGATTCTCTCATCATTGATGTTTCTATCTCTCTCTTCCTCTCCCTTCCTTTCTGAAATCAATAAAAATATATCAAAAGAGAGAGGCCCTAGCTGGTTTTGCTCAGTGGATAGAGCATCTGCCTACTGACTGAAGTGTCCAGGGTTTGATTCTGGGCAAGGGTATATGCCTGTGTTGTGGGCTCAATCCTTAGTAGGGGGCATGCAGGAGGCAGCCAATCAGTGATTCTCTCTCATTGTTGATGTTTCTATCTCTCTCTCCCTCTCCCTTCCTCTCTGAAATCAATAAAAACATATTAAAGAGAGAGAGAGAGAGCGCACACAGTACACTCACCCACAAACAGAGCAAGGAAAGGACAATTGAAAGAATTTAAACATTTATTGATTGATTTGAGAGAGAAACATTGATTTGCTGTTCCATTTATTTATGCATTCATTGGTTGATTCTTATATGTGCCCTGACCAGAGATTGAGCCTGCAGCCTTGGTGTATTGGGATGATCATCTAACCAACTGAGCTACGTGGCCAGGGCAGAGCAAAGAAAGGATACTCTATTGCAGTAGTTAGTGTTCCTTCACAGCCTCTTAAGCAAATTACTCCAAAGTATTTTTAAGAATATTTAATAAACTTAGTGTATATACATTTCTGCAAATCATATTTTAATTTTTATAATCTTGTATCTCAGGTCAATTATTAAAATAACAATTTTAAATGATCAAGTCTTAATAATTCTCTGGCCTATAAATTCTCTCCTGAATTTTCTAAAACTGCCTTTCAAAAAGTTTAAAGTTGGTGGCATGGCCAAAACTGGTTTGGCTCAGTGGATAGAGCGTCGGCCTGCGGACTGAGGGGTCCCAGGTTCAATTCCGGTCAAGGGCATGTACCTGGGTTGCGGGCATATCCCCAGTGGAGATGTGCAGGAGGCAGCTGATCGATGTTTCTCTCTATCGATGTTTCTAACTCTCTATCTCTCTCCCTTCCTCTCTGTAAAAAGTCAATAAAATATATTTTAAAAAAAATAAAGTTGGTGGCATGTGACTTTTTAAAATCACACTCTGAAGTCAACTATATTTCTGGGAAATTACATTATGTCCACTAGCTAAATTAATTTTAATTTATGATTAAAGTATTAAGCTCGGTCAAATCTATCTTTTCTGGTGATAACTTCAATATGTGGTTGGCTATGACACTCTACCTTTAGACTTCCAATTCACAGGTGAATTCAGGAATATCTCAAGTCCCAAGTCATAGCATGATCCCTACACATCACACCACACAGTATAATGTAGTGTGAGAATGTGGATACTGGAAAGAGAAAAAAATTCAGTCTTCTACTTTTTAGCTGTAGGAACTTATTGAATGTCTCTAAACTTCTTTCCTTGTCTGTGTGTGGGAGGGTGTGTGTATGGGGGGAGAGTACTACTAAAACATACCACATAGCAATGTGAGATTTAAGAGACATTGCCTATGGAGAGCTTAACCCCTTCCCCGGCAGAAACGTGTATACTCGTTTTCACAAAATGTTCTTTTTCAGTCGTCGACGAGTATACTAAGAAAATATGGTAAAAAAATATGGTTTATAGGAAGACGAGTTACAAACTGTTTTCATAACCAGCATCAAAAATACTATATAGAACCAAAATAAAAAAATTAGTCTGAAAAATAAACGTTTTTAACAAAAAAATTGTTGGGGAAGGGCTTAACCTGGTGCTTGGCATATGACATAAGCTCAATGCATACTATTAGGATTATTATAATGGCTTGGGCTTATACCTACCTCTAACTTGGCTATGCTTATATATGTCTCCCATTCCAAACCTTCTAAAATTTGGAAAGAGACAACTCAATTCAAAAACAGAGAAGGTAATCTCCTTTGAAACCGTTTCATTCTGGCAAATAATTCTAGATATTGCACTAGAACAGTGGTTCTCAACCTTCTGGCCCTTTAAATACAGTCCCTCATGTTGTGACCCCAATCATAAAATTATTTTCATTGCTACTTAATAACTGTAATGTTGCTACTGTTATGAATCATAATGTAAATATCTGATATGCAGGATGGTCTTAGGCGAGCCCTGTGAAAGGGTCGTTCGACCGCCAAAAAGGTTGCGACCCACAGGTTGAGAACCACTGCACTAGAATGTCAGTTTGACTAAGTCTTCTCTGGTAAACTCTTAGTTTCACAGTCAATTTAATTACATCAAACACTTCAGACTTGGCCTGAGAAGATATAATTTGATATTAAGTTTTAAGTATAACAACCCATTTTTAAATAAGAAACTGGAAGGATGTCAAGGCAGTAATTATTATAGGTTATAATGACTGAACTGTTCCTGAAACAGTATCATAGAAAAGTTGGCTGACCAAAGATAACTTTTTCAGATGTTATTTACACAAAACAAATTTGAAAAATCAGTTCCTAGCCTCATGGAATAATATTTCCAACCCTTCCATTCCCCTCAAATCATCTTTCCTTCTTACTTGGTGAGGTTGGCTTTCCCACGAGACTCACGAACTTGTGCCAGAAGAAGATCTGGGCATAACTTCTTAGCATCATCTGCCCACATGTTTCTGGTGACTCCAAATGCACGAGCTTCATAACTCACTGCAATTATTCTAAGGTTACCAAAAGAAAGGGACAGAAAAATATTACCTGACACAGGCACAAATAATTAAGATTTATCATGAATAGGCTATACATATAATAGTAGAAACTTTTTGGCCACAGATGCCACTATTTCATTTCAAACACAGCAGTTCAGACATCTCAAAAATGCCTAGCATAGGGCCATGCATTGCATTCTTACAGATTAGAACAGTAGTTGACAGTTACAATAACTATGATGCATACCCACCACCCTTCCATGATTTGTACTGCACGACTGCACAAGGTTTATTCCTCAAGTGAGGATTTTGCCGCTGCTCCACTTGAACAAAAAAACAGTCCATGTCCACTAGAGCAACTACCCGGTCCTGTCCATTAGCCATTTTCCTGTAAGACAATATTTTATAGACAGTTAAAAAGAGACCTAATCTAAAGTGCCAAGGAAAACTGTATTTCCATTCTTTCACCACGAGTATGAGAGCAGAGAAACTACCGTATTTGCCGGCGTATAAGACGACTGGGCGTATAAGACGACCCCCTAACATTTCCACTCAAAATACAGAGTTTGTTATATACTCGCCGTATGAGACTACCCCCTCTTCCACACACCTTCCACACACCAAATAAAAGGTAAAACAATATCAGATTTGATTTTAACATTTTAATTTATATTCAAATGCTTATGACATGCAGGAAAACTGTCACAAGGCTGTATGTAATCAAACATATACATAAAACAGTGCAAGTTTATTACCGGTAAACATACCGGTAATTCACTAAAGAAAACACACTCTATAGACTGGTACCGTAGATGCTTCTCAGGAACACAGGCAAGCAGCCCACAACCTAGAGGGACTGTCAATGATAGAAGAAAGAT
>NW_006300048.1:3102398-3105137 GCF_000327345.1 Myotis davidii | reverse complement strand
GATGCCTGAACGGTATGTGAAATGAAGTGGGCGGGCATCGGGAGGCCACTATGGCACGGGGCAAGCACTATGGGCAGTCTATCTGAAGTGTACCTGGCGTATAAGACGAACCCCCACTTGGAGGTATATTTTTCAGGGCCAAAAAATCGTCTTATACGCCAGCAAATACGGTAACAAGAATATAAGAGGCATTTTCATCTACTGCTAGAAGGAAGATAATAAATTGGTACAATTTTAGGAAGGTAATAAGTGTTAAAAGCTTTAAAAATACTCATCCCCCAAAAGAACTGAACACTTCACAAAAGAAGATAGTATACAAATAGTCAACAGGCACATGAAAATGAGCTCAACATCATTAGTCATAGGGAAATGCAAATTAAAACCACAATGCACAACCTAATTCATAGATAAGTCTCAGGTATAAATTCAGGGGAAAGAAAAGCAGAAAATGATATATAGCATTATAGCATTCCTGTGAATTGCTTTAACTTTTTATTTTGAAATAATTTTAGACTTATGAAAATACTGCAAAAATAGTAGGGTTCTCCTATACCCAGTTTCCCCTAATGTTAATATTTCACATAGCACAATTATAAAAACTAAGAAATGAACATTGGTGTAATATTCAACTATATTACTTTACTTGAATTTCACCAGTTATTCCACTAATGTCCTTTTTCTGTTCTAGGATCCAATCTTCGCCACCATGTCTGTTTAGCCTTTTCCAACCTGTGACACCTCCTCAGTCTTTCCTTGTTTTTCATGAACTTGACACTTCTGAAGAGTCAGTTAATTTGAGAATATCTCTCAATTTAGGTTTGTCTGATGTTTTCTCTTGATTAGACTGAAGTTATGCATTTTGGGCAACAATATCACAAAAGTTATGTCCTCTTCTCAGGGTATCATACTGGGAGGTACACAATGTCAATATGTCTTATTATTGGTGATGCTAACCATAATCATTTAGTTGAGAGAGTGTTTTCCAGGTTTCTCACTGTAAAGTTACTATTTTTTCCCTTTTGTAACTAATCTTAGGGAAGATACTTTGAGATGGCTAATATCCTGTTTGTTTGTTTGTTTGTCAAACTTTCAACTAAGCACCCATCAGTGAATCTTTTCTGCAACAATAATTTTGCAGTGTTCTAATGGCAACTTTCTACTCATTCATGGAAATTTCTGAAAAAACTACTACATGCCATTTGGATAGTAGATTGGAAGAACAAACCTTATACACTCGATAGTGGATACAAACTAATATTATCATTTAACAATGTTAGAAATTTGGAAGAAGGAATGTGAAACTAATGAAATGGCTTCCCAACTGTGCTGAAGATTGGGATCACCTAGGAACATTAAATAACATTGATACTGGCCTCTACCACTAGACACCTAATTTAATTGGTATGGATATGACCTGGCATTGTGATTTTTACAAGCTTCCCCGGCACTTCTGATATGCAGCAAAGACGGAGAGCCACCGACCTAAAGTATATGATTTAAATATGAGAAACACAGGTTCTACGGTTGAGTAAGCACTCAACTGTATTCTTTTTTAAAAAGTGTCAACAAGTAACATTCACCTTGAAAAAAGTGACATGCAACTACAAACTGCGAGATTAGGGGAAAGAAAACAGCGACCTTATAAAATCAAGAGTGTCTGAGGCATTCATTCCTTACCCATCCCACGTACCCCAAACGGGCAGGATGTGGTGCTCTCTGCACATTTATAAGTGAAAGCCGTACCAGGCCAGGAACCACTTTGCCTGGAAGTGCCTTTTGCGTAGCGCTGGAACAGATGCCAGAACAGAAACAGCAAATGCCTTTTCTCTCTCACAAAGGAAACCCGAGGCGGGCAGGACAGCTGATGTGCGCGCCGCGTTAGACCCAAACCCCCGAAGCGGAGCTGACGTCCAGCGAACACACCACTGGCCATGCAAACACAAATACGGGCGCGCGGACTTTTCACAGATCACGAAGCTGCTGGCGTTTATAAACAGTTCGCGCACGTCGCTGGAGAAAGCAAGAGCTTTTCAAAGATGGAACATGAAACGTACTCGCGGCCAAAACCCTCTTTTCAGAACAAGGGTTAGACTACCGTGAAGTCACATAGCGCTTCGGGTGATCAAAGCGGCACAAAGTCGCCGCTGCAATCTTCAAATACCCCGACTTTTCCCAATATGTTCAACACAAGTCTGGTGCCCATCAGGTGACAGTACATCGAGGCGGGTAAGCACAAGCGAAGGGGAGGGGGGCTAAGAGCTATGGAGACAAAGTCCCGCCGCCTCCGCCCCCCGCCCCAACACACACACACACACACACCCTCTCACAGAATACCAGGCCGGTATCTCTCCGTACGCATTTCTATTTCATGTCATTTTGGCCCGATGCTGCCTCCAGCCACTGCTACATCATGAACCAGTACCCAAAGCAACACGAAAAGCTTGTTAGCAGTGATCCCGAAAGTTTCCGAATTCTCTTACCAATGTGGCAAACGCCCGGCGAAACTGTCAACGGTGGACGCCGCAAATGCCGGGCTCGGCGTCTAGAGGAAGATGAAGGGGTCCTGGATATCTGTCCCCTTCCCCGGAGCCGGTCAGTCGATGTCGAGAAGGTTGATCCCCGTCAGGATGAAGAAACGGACCAAGAGTCGCAGAGGGCCGTTGTCGGGGCAGCGGCCCGCACACCCGCGCAGGTACCGGCAACGCCGACCAACTCCACAGCTGGCCCGGCTGACTGAGA
>NW_006300048.1:3084813-3102228 GCF_000327345.1 Myotis davidii | reverse complement strand
CTGCCCCCGCCGGAGCGTCAGCTACTCCTCCTGCTCGCCCCCCCTCCCTCCCCAGCCCTCCGCGGCCCGGCACTAGCGTGTGGTCCCGGCCAAGGAGCTGTCTATACCTCGCGCTCCCGGCCAGCCACCGTGCGCTCTCGCGGCGCGTGGCAGTAGCCATGGCGATGGATCAAGTGAACGCGCTGTGCGAGCAGCTGGTGAAAGCGGTGACGGTCATGATGGACCCCAGCTCCACCCAGCGCTATCGGCTGGAAGCCCTCAAGGTAGCTGGGGTCTGGCGCCCCGGGCCTGCCCCGAGACCCTCCCTGAGCCCATAACCCTGCTTGTCTTTTGCTCACGTGGCCCTTGGACCTCCCTCCCCAACCCGGAGGGACCTTCCCTCGCCGCCCTCCGCGCCTCTTCCCATTCCCAGCCTACTCTGCTCGCCGCGCCTGCCCTTTTCCCGGGACGCCCTGGCCACTCGCTGCTTTTGGCGGTCTTTTCTCACCACCGCTTCCCACTGCCCTCTCCTCTCCCGATCCCCGCTTCTGTTCACTGATACTCGCACCACGACCCTTCCCACAGCTGGCTGCGCTTACTGCCCCCAGCCCCGCACCTCCTCGCCTTCCCCTGGCGCACGTGTCCGTCCCGTACTCATCGCCAGCTACCTACCTTCTTTATGGTCTCCCCGCTAGCCCTCTCCCGACCCGCCCTAAATAGGCTCCAGCCCCCATAGTGCCCCTTAAAACGTTAGACCCCTCCCTACCCTCTTGGGTGTCTTGGGTATTTTGGGCTAATTCTCACACGTCCTCATGTTTCTTACTGCGTGACATTCTTAGGCTGTTTTGCGCGATGATGAACTTCCACCACTTACTTTGCATTTTAAAATACAAGGGCGCTTTGATTTCCTGAAAGTAGTTTTCTTGAGTCCCCAGCTGTGCTACTGGGACTGACTTGTGATGCTAATGCAATTTGAGCATATTCCCGCATCAGGCAGTGTATGTGGGCTATGAGAAGTGAAATGACCATTAGGAAAAATGGTTTACATAGTTTAAGTGATGCACAGTGAGCATCATTTAGAGGAAACTTGACAATATGTAGATGTATGCAACAGAATTTGGAATCAAACAGTTGGGTTGTATTTGTTTTTACTATGAAATATTAAAAATAGATACAAAAGTAGAGAGAATACTGCAGTTGTTTTGTGTATACCCATTGCATAAACTCAGCTGTTATAAAGATTTTACGTTTGCTTTATTCCCACTCCTCCACCAAAAGTTTTTAAAATATATCTTAGAAATTGTTTCATCCCCATTTGCTTCAGGGGTGTATCTCTAACATAATTTTTTTAAAATATATTTTTATTGATTTCAGAGAGGGAGAGAGAGAGATAGAAACATCATTGATGAGAGAGAATCATTAATTGGCTGCCTCCTGAATGCCCCTCACTGGCGATTGAGCCCACAACCCCCTGCATGTGCCCTGACTTCCTGGTCGATGCTCAACCACTGAGCTGCACTGGCTGGGCATAACATAATATTTTAGTCTTTTAGGTCAGATTTTTTTTTCAACATTAGTCGGATATTGCATGGGATATCTGGAACTATGAAAGTGAAAGGAATGTTTATCAGTCTTTACTCATCATAATTGATTTATACTTTGTATCTTTAAAATGTAGCTCAGGTTTGAGTTAAGATGATGCTTTTTTTTAGTCCCTACTCCTGGCTCCTAAGGGAAATGTTAACTTTTCTTCTTTCAGTTTTGTGAAGAGTTTAAAGAAAAGTGCCCTGTTTGTGTCCCCTGTGGCTTGAGGTTGGCTGAAAAAACACAAATTGCCATCGTCAGACATTTTGGCCTTCAGATCCTGGAACACGTTGTTAAGTAAGGAGCTTTTGGATGTTACCACTGAAGCCCATGAGAGAGCTAATCTTTATTTCTTACATAACTCATAGAGATGCTCTTTAGGTGAGCAGAAAAGAACAGTCCCCTAGAAGAAAGGATTGGTCCCCTAGGGGTTATCACAACCTCATGCTGTTCTCATTCAGGACTTAACCTTTCTCTTTTTCAGTTTCTTTGTCCATGTAAAGTGCATAGTACATACTAAGCTTTCTATAAATATTAAGTGATAGTCATTCAGCCAGCATTTATTGAGTTCCTACGATATGCCAGCAGACCTCAAAGTTTTTTTTAGAAAAAACTTTGTAAATCATCACAGAAATGGAATTAGTGATGTCTAAATTGTATTTTCCAAAAAACAACTATATTGTTGAAGATGTCCCAGGTAAATACATTTGCTTTTGTCTGTCAGGAAAATCAAGGGGAAAGCTGATCTGTGCACAAATCCTCTGGTTTCCAATTAATAGACCATTGCCTGTATAAAGCTCTTTCCCAAGAATTTTTCTGTTATTAATATTTTGGTTAAGTGTAGACTGTTTTGTCTGTTCTTTGAAGCAAATTAATCAAAAGCATAATTTCTTAGTGAAATCGCCAACATAATCTAACCCAAGAATCAAAGCTAGTCTCATAAAGAGAAGACTTTTAATGTTGACTGTTCTGTTGACTTTATAAATTTTGGTGGCCAGGTTTCGGTGGAACAGCATGTCTCGATTGGAGAAGGTCTACCTGAAGAACAGTGTCATGGAGCTGATTGAAAATGTAAGGAATGATTGGTTGGAAGACTTGTGTTTCTAAGGTAGTTTAGACAGAGTGACTTCTTCATATAGCATTTGTGTAAAAACTCAATGGTTCCTCATATGTTAGCATGCTTTGTATGATATTAAATGTTACCTTCAAGGTAAAAAGAACCATCATCACAACAAAATCATAATTCATCACAAATGTACTGTATGATAGTAATAGTAAAAATATGCAGAATGAATTTGTTCCAGGAGTTAGAATATGACTTTAAACATGTTTAAGATCCACAGCCTTTTTTCTTTTTTTTACAAAGGTCATAAAAAGTGGAATCTCTACCTCTGTTCATCCCCAAAGTCTGGTGTCTTTAATAGGAAAAAAAATTCCCTTCAAAACTATTAATTAACTTAGGATTTGTATTTTTGCTAGTTGTGGGAAAACTTGGTAAAACAACAACAACAAATAGCCCTAGCTGGTTTGGCTCAGTGGATAGAGCGTCAGCCTGTGGACTGAAGGGTCTCTGGTTCAATTCCAGTCAAGGGCACATGCCCAAGTTGCAGGCTCGGTCCCCAGTAGGGGACGTGAAGGAGGCAGCCGATCAAGGATTCTCCTCATCGTTTATGTTTCTATCTCTCCCTCTCCCTTCCTCTCTGAAATCAATAATATATATATATATATATACACACACACACACACACACACACACACACACACACACACACACAAAACACAGATGTGTGAGAGAGGAACATTGAGTGGTTGCCTCTGCACATGCGCACATGCCCTGGCTGGGAATCAAACCCACAAGCTTTCGGTGTTTGGAATGACACTACAACCAACTGAGTCACACCAGCCAGGGCATCATTAATCTTGATATCAAACAAAGGAGAGTCCCAGTAGTAGTCTTTCTATTTTCTAATACTAGAACTATTGCTAAAATATTTAGGGCGCCTCCCAACTCTCCAAATTTCAGCCCCTCAATGTACTTATTTCATATTCTTCACCCTGGCTTTCTTACAAAATGGAACAATCAATATGAGATTCTCTTCAGTTTCTAAAGGAGAACAATGATGTCTTCCTTACTCTGTGTGACAGCCATTTTATAGGCTAGTGCAACCCTCACTTAAGCTTTAAGTGGGGAGAATAATTAGCAAGAACGCAGGACAAGTGACTCAGACATGGAAAACAGGTTGGTTTATTCTGTTTAGTTTAAAAGCAGGCCTCTTGATGAGTTTTCCCACTTTTATGGCCCAGTTTTTCCCTTGAATTCAGTCTTGCAGACCTCTTAATAACTCTTGTTCTTTTTCAGGGAACACTGAACATCTTAGAAGAGGAGAACCATATTAAAGATGTTCTGTCTCGAATTGTAGTAGAAATGATTAAGCGGGAGTGGCCACAGCACTGGCCTGACATGCTAATAGAATTGGACGCTCTTTCCAAACAAGGGGTATGAAATACAGCTGTACCTTTTTTTATTTTTGGTTCTTCAGAGGTTTATTTTATTTTTATTGATTGATTTGAGAGAGAGAGAGAGAAACATTGGTTTGTTGTCCCACTTATTTATGCATTCATTGTTTGCTGCTTGTATGTGCCCTGACTGGGGATTGAACCCACAACCTTGGCTTATTGGGACATGCTCTAACCAACTGAGCTACCCAGTCAGGGCAGGGCGGGATTTTGTTATTTGTTTGTTTTGTCAACAGAAAAGAGCCTTTAGACAAACCTATAATGAAAAGATGTTTAATGTAACTAGCTTATTTCTGTTAATGCAGGAAACACAGACAGAATTAGTGATGTTCATCCTTTTGCGACTGGCAGAGGATGTAGTGACCTTTCATACGCTGCCCTTTCAGAGAAGAAGGGACATCCAGCAAACATTAACCCAGAACATGGAAAGGATCTTCAGTTTTCTACTTAACACACTTCAGGAAAATGTCAACAAGTACCGGCAAGTGGTAAGGGATAGCCCACCTCCCTGAAGTTGTGTTTTTTAATGAGTGTTTTTTTGTTTGTTTAAAGTTCAAATGAACAAGGAACTGAGGTGTCTAGTTCAGCAAAAGAAGAGGCCGTTTTATGGGCAAAAAAGAAAAGGTGGCAGAAAAAACAACTGATTTTTTTGTTGTTGTTTAAGGACTGATTTTCTAAGAAACTCAGGTCAGTGAGTTTAGTTTCCAAGTGTACTGGGAAAAAATAATTCCTTTTATAGTGAGAAATGTTTTTAAATAGTATAAAAATGAAGGTTAATTCTTAATATTTGAAAGCCCAGATATCTAATAGGTCAGGGTAGTATCCTGGTTAAAATTTAAGGTCTCATTTAGTGTTGGTCCCATTTGTAGTGTAAACTGCCAAGTTTTATTCATCTTGACTGCATGCTTCTTGGTATTTTGTTCTTCCTGATGAGATAGAATTACTCTTAATTTTAATTGTCCCTTCCTGCAGGAAAGGGCAAGCCAGGTACTCTCTTTCTAACCATTTTCATTGTTAGCAGAGAGCCTTCAGAGGAAGGCAGTATAAAAGTTAATCTAACATAATGTCCTCACCAGAGGGCAATTTAGCCCCCCAGGTTGTCACAAGTAGGGATTCCTACTGTCATCTAGTGGGTAGAGACCATGGATGCTGCTAAACATTCTATAATACACAGCCCCTACAGTAAAGAATTATCCAACTCAAAATGTCAAAAGTACTGAGTTGAAAAACCCTGATCTAGAATTCTCATATGTACTTATTTCACAAAATAGGTTGAATTAAATATTAGTGGGGTTTTTGTGTGTTTTTTTATGCCTCTAACAGCTTCATTGGATCTATTTTCAGAGAAGCACTAGACATTAACACAAGTGGGAGAAGGTGCAATGAGCTGCTTTGGTGGGGAGGAACTAACAGTGAATACCTAATATATACCATTACAAGATGGGGCAAAAGTAGGTTTACAATTGCGAGTACAGAAACGGAGTTTATTCTTATATTATTATTTATTAATTATTTTCCAAAACAACTGTAACCTACTTTTGCCCCACCTTGGCCCTGTTTGTACTTTATATATTATTAATCCTCAAAACCAACCCTAAGAGTCAGAAAATATTGTCTCCATTTTACAGATAAGAAAAACAGGCTCAGAGGTAATTATTAACCGTTTGGCTGCTAACGTATTTTTTCGGACATATGCCAAAACTGCAACACTAATTGCGCGTGTATGGGAAAAAATGTAAAACACTTTTTATACAACAAACTCACTTGTATTGCTTTGCAACAACAAAAATTAAAAAATACCAATTGTTTACATAAATTTGTTTTAAATAAGAAGAGCGCGATAGCGCTCCTTAGCAGTCAAACGGTTAAAGACCCCCTAATAAATGGTTTTCATAGAATTCAAGCCCCATTCTTTTTACTAGAGTGGACTTTTCCCAAAAAAATTTCTCCCCAAGATTTTTCAAAAGAAAATATCAAGGAAATAAACTTGCATTTAAAAACCTAGGTGTATTGAGGGTGATTGAGGTATTCTTTTTCATTTCCCTGGGAGATTTAACCCCTAGGAGGAGAACAAATTATGGATACTTAGTTGCCCTGGAAATCTAGCCAACCTGCCAGAACAGATTATTGGCAATAATCTGACACACGTTAGAAACATCTACTGTGGTGTGTGTTTTTTTGCCCCACTTTCCGTTTTCTTCATCTGTGCCACTACTTGTGCCCAGGACCAGAGCACACCAAGAGCCATGTCTTGTACCCCGAACTTCTCAGTTTGCTTGTCCGCTTCCATCCCTTCACCTTCCCAATTGGAGAGTAGGTTGAATGGTAAACAGTGATGGGATGAGCAGGCTCCCTTTCCCTGTCCCATCACCTGGCTCCTGCACTGGTCCCTGGCCTGGAGGATCCAAACAGGAAGGAAGGATTTGTAGGAGTGGAGAGTAAAGGCTGGACTTGGCTGTTGTCACTTGGATCCCTTTCCTCCTTGGGCAGCATTAGTAGATGCTGGTGAGAGGGTCCTACCCCATTAACACATCTACATGAACACTACTAATGGAGGCTTAATACTTGTTCTTTATGAAAATATTTTTTATAATTGAGAAAAGGAATTGTAAAACAAGTTCTTTATTGTCCTAATGGTGGTAAGTTTTATCTATTTTAGAAGTTGTTATTCCTGCTTGTATTATTTTTCCTTTAACGGTCTTCAGGAGTTACTCTTAATTTTAATTTCAGAAGTTCCTCAGGACAATATTATTTTTATATACTTGTAAATTATAAACATGTAATATTTTTACAGAATTTGGGATATAAAGGTAAAAAATCAGTTATAATTGTATATTTACTGAACAGACATTATTTTGATCTGTTTAGCATCTAATATTTTTGTGTACATGTTTTCCCTATATGTCCATCCATATGTGGTCATAAATTGTATTGATTTAATTTTTAAAAATTTACCTTTATTGTTGAAAGTATTACAGATGTCCCCATTGATCCCCTCCTTCCCACTCCCACCCCCTCCCCAGGCTATATTGATTTAATTCTGCTTCTTGCTTTTTTCCATTAGCATTATATCATTTTAATATACCTTTGCCAATTATAATTTGTCTTTTTATTTTTTTAATTTAAAAAACATGCTAATACTTTGTTTTAAACTGTATTTCTTTCATCACTAGCAATATTGAGCCTTATTTGTTGTTCATCTTTTGGTTGTATTTCTTTGTAAATCATGCGCTTTGAAACTGTCTTTGTGGCTCTGAATGTTCTAACAAATTTGTGTAAGCTCTTTAAATAATAACTTTTTGTCATATTGCTAAAATTGAAGTAACCTGTTCGTCTTAGGGGGAATATCAGTTATATGTTCTTAGTAAAGTTGTATTCTTTCCAAGATTGAAAGTTGAATCTATTTGAGGACCTTGATTATGGGGATGGAAAGTTATTACATAGCCTTTTGCTCATTAAAAACATTGGATCCTTATACTTCTTTTCTTTCAGAAGACAGATAATTCTCAGGAGCCAAAGGTAAGAGCTCTTTGTGGCTTTGGAAGGAGACTTCTTTGAGGCTTTCAGGTACAGGATGTATCCACCTAGTGGAGGGTGACCTCAGCCTTGGTTTATTTGATCATTGAGCTAAGGTGGAAGGAAGTTAAAACTACAATATTTGAGATTTCTTGTAGGAAATATAATGGACTCACATATCAATATGGTCTTATTGATATATTGAGACTGCCGGTGTTTGAGAAATGAATGTGTTCATCAGGAAAAAACATGTGATGTTACATGAATACTTTTTTTAAAAATCATTTTCTTTTTAGAATTAGAAAATAGAAGGAGCTCAGGTGTATAACCACTGCTTTCTTGTCTGTGAGTGAGGACTTAATGGTCAAAAAGTTATTTCTTTTCATTCAGGCTCAAGCAAACTGTCGAGTAGGAGTTGCAGCCTTAAACACTCTGGCAGGCTACATTGACTGGGTGTCCATGAGTCACATCACTGCGGAGAACTGCAAACTCCTGGAGGTACTGTGCGTGCTGCTCAACGAGCAGGAGCTTCAGCTGGGAGCAGCTGAGTGTCTTCTCATTGCAGTGAGCAGAAAAGTAAGTTACCACTTCAAACTGACATTTATCTGTGCAGTCTCTGAGGGGGGTGCTTAATTGTTGTGGCAGAAAGACATTTAAAGGTTTGGGTGGTGTTGTTTTTTCCTTGATACCAACTAACTACCTACCTTCAACCCCTTTGTTGTTGTTTTGTTTTGTTTTTAAATATATTTTTTATTGTTTTCAGAGAGGAAAGGAGAGGGAGAGAGAGATTGAAACATCAATGATGACTGAGAATCATTGATCCAGCTGCCTCCTGCATGCCCCCTACTGGGGATCAAGCCCACAACCTGTACATATGCCCTTGACCAGAATCGAACCCGGAACCCTTCAGTCTGCAGGCTGATACTCTACCCACTGAGCCAAACCAGCTAGGGCCCTTCAACCCCTTTGAACAACAGTTTGCCAATATTCTAGGGATTTATCAGCAGAATATACCGAGGTCTGTCAGGCTACTTGGCTCTCGAACAGCTGTGAATCTTACCTCTTCACACTTAAGAAATAAAGTTTTGCCAAAACCGGTTTGGCTCAGTGGATAGAGCGTCGGCCTGCGGACTGAAGGGTCCCGGGTTCGGTTCCGGTTAGGGGCATGTGCCTGGGTTGCGGGCACATCCCCCGTGGGGGATGTGCAGGAGGCAGCTGGTCGATGTTTCTCTCTCATCGATGTTTCTGGCTCTCTGTCTCTCTCCCTTCCTCTCTGTGAAAAATCAATAAAATATATTTAAAAAAAAAAAAAAGAAACAAAGTTTAAAACTCAGTGTTTGTGTCAAAGAATCTTAGATGATGGCTGCACTGGCTTTTTATCTGTCTTGACTAACAATAGGGACCATGACTCTTTTCTCCATAGGAACTCTATCATCAGATGTAACTTATTTATCTTTCATTTCAGCACTGTTGCCCACACATTTGAAAATATAAGTTTTATCCAGATTAGGTTTTAAAAAGCTGGCTTTGCTCTAGTGTTCAGTCAGTCTGGGGGCTATAAGAGAAATTATGAAGTCAGTATATTTGATTAGATAGGTAAGAAGATGTTAGTACTTGGAGGCTTTTAATAATATAGTTTTTCTATTACCTGTGTTCCCCTAAAATTGGGTCTAGGGCAAGTTGGAAGACCGGAAGCCCTTGATGGTCTTATTTGGAGACGTTGCTATGCATTATATACTCTCCGCTGCACAGTGAGTATCCACTCTCCTATGTTTTTTCTAATCCTTTGTTATTCTATGTCATACGTGGAGATATCTGAGGGTCCTGTCTAGATGCTAGCAGTCCATTGATAGTGTTTCTAATTAAAAAATCAGGCAACCTTGGGGTTAGAGATCAACCAAAGGACTTGTATGCGTGCATATTAGCATAACCAATGGACACAGACACTGGGGCGGTGGGGGCTTGGGAATGGCTCAATCAGGGGGAAAAGAGACATATGTAAAACTTTAGACAATAAAAAAAAAAATCAGGCAACCTTCAAGGGACTATTGAATCTTTTTGAAGACCTTATACTGGAAATAAGTCTTGGCTACTGACTCAGCACCCACTCACTTTCACAGTTTTCCCCATTATCCCCAGACAACTCATCTCCATGATTCTCTTTGTCTGCTTCTGATGATCTCTAAGCCTCCTAGTCTCCTTGGTGACTAGGCTTGAGAGTGCTTAGATATGGACCCTGCAGATATGGTCCCAGGGCCTGCCTGATTATAGAACTTCAGACACTCCTCCCTGATCTTCTCATCAGAGTAATTAATACCTGAAGTGTTGAGGCTCTTGGAAACAGCAGGAACAATGTGTTCAATGAGAAATGTGTGCGTAAACCTATAAACATAGTCAATGTCCTAAAATAATGACTCTGCTTGTTTTCTTCTAATTGCTCTGGAAAATTTTTTTTCCCCAAATATTTTTATTGATTTCAGAGAGGAATGGGGAGAGAGAGAGAGAGAAACATCAGTGATGAGAGAGAATCATTGATCGACTGCCTCATGTCCCTCACTGGGGATCGAGCCCACAATCCGGGCATGTGCCCTCAACTGGAATCGTGGAGACTACAGCTCTGTTTTTAAGGGGTCCTGTTAATTAAAGGAGTGACATTTCTTTTGAGTAGCCACTGTAGGTTCTGTCTCCAAGACCCATTAGTTCTATAGAGACCATGACATTCACCCTAAGGTGTCCATCCTATCTCTGTTTGTGCTACTAATACTGGTTAGCAAAGCTATGATTCTAACTCAAGCAAGCGGACTCAAAAGCCTGCTCTGGAACCGTAATGCCATACTGCCCTTCAATATCACTAGATCCTAGGTCTTGCTTACCTGAAGGGGAAGGTACAGAGATTTCCCATACACCTCCCATCCCAACACTTGAGTAGCTTCCCCCATTAGCAACTTCACTAACCAGAGTGGTATATTTGTTACAATTGATGAACCTACATTGACACATCAAATCATCCAAACTCCCTAGTTTACCTTAGGGTTTACTCTTCTACGTGTTGTATGTTCTATGGATTATAAGCACTGGATAATATCCCAATGTCAGATGTATCAGGGTTTATTTATCCATTCACCTATCAAAGGACACCTTGACTGCTTCCAGGTTTGGGGAATTATGACTAAAACTGTTATAAACATCCAAGGTTAACATGCTATAAACATAATGCAGGCTTTTTGTGTGAACACAAGTTTTCAACTCCTTTGGGTAAAAACCGATGAATTTATATCAATTGCTGGATTATATGGTAAGAGTATCCTTAGTTTTGTAAGAAACTATCAAACTGTCTTCCAAAGTGGGTGTACCATTCCTACCAGCAGTTAATGCGAGTTTCTGTTGCTCCACATCTTTGATAGCATTTGCTATTTTTATTGTTAGATAATTGGCTATTCTAATAGGTGTGCAGTGGTATCTTGCTTTAATTTGCATTTCTCTGATGATATGTAGAGCATCTTTTTTTTTTTCTTAATATATCTTTATTGGTTTTAGAGAGAAGGGAGAGGGAGAGAGAGTGAAACATCAATGAGAGAGAATCATTGATCGGTTGCTTCCTGCACGCCCCTTACAGGGATCGAGCCCCCAACCTGGGCATGTGCCCTTGACTGGGATCGAACCTGGGCCCTGTCAGTCCGCAGGCCGATGCTCTATCACTGAACCAAATCGGCTGGGGCTTTGTGCAGCTTTTTATGAATAGAAGTATATACATTCTTCTATGGAGTCATGCTCAGAGTTTATGTCACTGTTCCAGAATATTCAAGAACCATATAAATTACCCAAATTAGAGTGTCTCTTGATGGATGAAATTGCATTGAACGCTATTTTTTTTCCGTCCATCTTTCAGTGTTTGGAGGGTTTTTTTGTGTTATTTATTTATTTATTTGTTTGTTTATTTATAAATGATGGGCATTATTATTTTTTAAATATATTTTATTGATCCCCTACAGAGAGGAAGGGAGAGGGAGGGGGATAGCGAGTTAGAAACATCGATGAGAGAGAAACATCGATCCAGCTGCCTCCCGCATGCCCCCCACTGGGGGTGTGCCCGCAACCCAGGTACATGCCCTTGACCGGAATCGAACCCGGGACCCTTGAGTCCGCAGGCCGATGCTCCATCCGCTGAGCCGAACCAGCTAGGGCTGGTTTTGTTTTTAAATAACAAATTTAAATGTTGCAATACAGACCATATACACTTCCATTTGATGGGAATGTCTTTGGTTCTCTTGATGTGCAACTAATCACACTGTTTTCTCATCTTACAGGACTGCTGACGGAGGAGGCTTGGTAGAAAAACACTATGTCTTCCTGAAAAGACTTTGTCAGGTGTTGTGTGCTCTGGGCAATCAGCTTTGTGCATTGCTGGTGAGCACTTACTTTCTGAAGCATTTCAGGGCCAGTTGAGGAGAGCTTTTATTTTTTCTAATTTAATTTAATTTTTTAAAATATATTTTTATTCATTTCAGAGAGAGGAGGGGAGAGGGAGAGAGACAGAAACATCAATGATGAGAGAGAATCATTGATCGGCTGCCTCCTGCATGCCCCACACTGGGGGTTGAGCCCGCAACGCGGGCATGTGCCCTGACCGGGAATCAAACTGTGACCTCCTGGTTCAAGGTCGAAGCTCAACCACCGAGCCATGCTGGCCAGGTGAGGAGAGCTTTTAGAAAATTATATTTGTGTTAGGGCTGACACATGCCATTGATTTTAGCCTCATATGGAGCATTGCGTATAGATTATTTCATGTGGTTCTACAGATTACATTCTTTTAACAGAGTTTAAATGATATAAATTTCTTTTAACAAATTAATTACTAAAAAAAAATTAATTACTATTAAGAAGAGCAAACATTCACATATGTTATTCCATAAATTCAACAGTGCTATTCTTGTGAATTTTGGTACTTCCAAAACATCGGTCTGCTGAGTACATTAACCCTTAAAGCCCTATTAGATTATGAAACATGGGTTTGAATAAGAATCCTTTTACCAAATTTAAAGGATCTGTTGTTGGATCATTAAAGGAGCTTTAGTCCGATTTACCTAGAAATACCTATCTTTATGGAAATATTTAATACTTAGTCTTATAACTTGAAAGATAGAATACTGGGACAGACATTTATCTTTTATGTTATACCTTTTCCTGGTAGCTTAAATACTTAGAGGATAGAGCTTCAGATGTAAGACATGTACCATGGAGTGATTATTTAATGGTTCACAGAGATGTGAATAGTTCAGAAATAAAGAAATAATATGGATATCTTTCTGTGATTTCTGAAATGAATACTCTTTTGTTTTACTATTTGACTACAGAATGTGTTTGTTTTTTTATTTATTTTAGAGAGAGATCAAGGTGACATCGATTGGTTGCCTCCCATATGCATCCTGACCAGAGATCAAACCCACAATCTGGGCATGTGCCTTGACCGGGAACCAAACCCGCCATCTTTCAGTGTATGGGATGATACTGCAAGCAATTGAGCCACACCTGTCATGGGCAGATGAGTTTTAATGATTATGATTAAGGAAGTAAAAGCGGCTTTCCTGTTTTTTAGCCCTTGAAATGAGGTCTTTCTTAGACCACAAGGAAGTATACAGTCATTTCAAAACTGAAATTTTGGAGGATTTAACTTATCTGTATTTGTTATTCCACTCTTCCCACTCCCCTCCCCTAATCAACATCATTAATGTAATGGACTTTTTGTCCTACAGGGTGTGGATTCTAATGTAGAAACACCAGCAAACTTTGGAAAATACCTGGAATCTTTTCTTGCTTTCACAACGCATCCAAGTCAGGTAAACGTTATGCAGGTAACTTTTTGAAATTTGAGTTAGGTAAGCCCAAACAAAGCACTATGGCCTAAAGTAATCAGCAGCTCATATATAAAGCATAACTCGTATGGCCTTAGAAAATAACTACAGTATCATTAAGAGACTTGCTGAATCTTCTTCTTGAACCAGCATTAAACCATCAAGGTCAACAGCTTTCCCCCCAGCTAAAATTATTTTGATAATGCTCAATCAGATGTGAGGTATATCCTAGGCAATTTACTACTAAAGGTATTTTAATACAAATTAATTGCATCCAACTCAAGATTTCTCTTGTAATACTACCCTGGCATTCCTATAACCTTTCTTGCATAAACGAGAAAGGGGTAGATTTCGGTTAACACTCCAGGAATTTCACCTAACCCACAGTCTGTCTTATTAACGTGTGGTTCATAATGAGTGGTCATTACTGATGTACTACAGTATGGGCAGTTCAAAGTTTTTATAGAGGTTTATTTTCATGAGAAAATATAGTTGGTAATTACTGAGCTAAGTAATAATCTTGGTTATATAAAATCCAAATCCTTAAACAGGTTTACTTTTTTCTCCCATGTTTAGTTTCTACGCTCTTCAACTCAAATGACTTGGGGAGCCCTCTTTCGGCATGAGATCCTGTCCCGTGACCCTTTGCTATTAGCAATGATCCCAAAATATCTTCGTGCTTCTATGACAAACGTGGTCAAGGTATGCAGTGGAAATCTGAACAAGTGGAATATAGATAAGTACACATAATGTGGCTTAGATTGGCACCATTGACAATGGTGCTTGTTTTCTGTGATCCCTTCTGTGGGCATATTCTCTTATTCCGGAAGAAGAAAGCAGTCCATAGTGGTTATAATATCTACTGTTTATCTTGGAGCACTTATATACCAATATTGGGCTAGATGCTAGATAAAAGAAGCGATAGGGCAAGAGCAGTGGCCATGACCATACAGTGAGATAATTGCTTTTCAGAGGTTAAAAGCAGGAAGGAGGGTAGAGTGAAGAAGACTCCAATAGGAAGTAATATCTGATATGAAGGTCAAATGAGAGGAAGATGAGTAAAAAGAGAGGGAGAGTGAAAGCAGACTGCTCACTATCTCAGTAGAGTTGCTTATGAATTCCCTGAGATCTGCTATGGACTGTTACTAGTACAGATGCTTAATCTTGGTTTGTAAAATTAGAGAATGGAACCCATTCAAGAGTCCCTTTATTTCTTCAAGGAATTCACCTAACACATACCAATGTGTCCTAATTGTCTGCCATAGTCTTTATTCCTTTTTTGAATGAAATATAAGAAAAAGTTCCATGCTTATTCCCAGGGTCCAGCATCTAAGTAGCAGATAGTTTTCAGTTCTTTTTTACTTATTTCATGCTGTGTTAGCACTCTCATGAGGCATTTTTATACTCAGACCCTTAATAAATTCCATAACTTAATTCTCTTTGAGAAACCTGGAAGAAAGTATCAAGTAAAAGTCCTCTTTTCTGCCGCTCTTAGGATTATTGGAACTGGGACCAAATTGTTGACGTGAGATAGACCAGAAGCAGTTATTTATTTTTTCATGAACAACAGGCATTTATTTCTCACAGTTATAGAGGCTGCAAGTCCATGATCAAGGGGCCGACAGACTCAGTTCTGATGAAAACCCACTTCCTGGTTCATAGTGGCCATCTTCTCACTGTGTCCTCACATGGTGGAAGGGCCAGACCTAGTTATTTATCATAAAATATCTCGTGTAAACCCTAACTCTTCTTAGTGCTTGAATTCCAGGAGTTCAAGACTCTTGATAGGTCCATTTTCATCCCTTATACCAACTATCTTTCTCTTTCCAGATGGGCTTTCCTTCTAAAACAGATAGCCCGAGCTGTGAATACTCTCGATTTGATTTTGATAGCGATGAGGACTTCAATGCTTTCTTCAACTGTAAGTGACCTGGAATGTCTCTCAATAGTCTCAGAATGGCATCTAGTGTTGTGAATCATGGTGCATGACCCGTGGGGTTCAATATTAAAGAGCCCTAAATTTGAACAGCTGCCTGTTTAGTCTCACATTTCAGAGGGTGCTGGGATTGCACTGATTTCAAGCCTAGGTGCATGCACACACACTACCTTTGGAGATTGATTTTTTTAAAATATATTTTTATTTATTTCAGAAAGGAAGGGAGAGGGAGAGAGAGATAGAAACATCAATAATAGAGAATCATCGGTTGGCTACCTCCTGCACGCCCCCTACTGTTGATTGAGCCTGTAACCCAGGCATATGTCCTTGACCGGAATTGATCCCGGGACCCTTCAGTCTGCAGGCTGACACTCTACCCACTGGGCCAAGCCGGCTTTACTGAGATGTAACTATTTACCATACAACTCACCCACTTGTAGTATACAATTTAATGGTTTTTAGTATTTTCAGAGTTGTGCATCCATCACCACAATAAATTTTGGACATTTTTATGACCCCAAGAAACTCTGTACCCATTAGCAGTCAGCTCCCAATCCCCTTTTTTCCTAGCCTTGGGAAACCACTAATTCACTTTCTATGTTCTGAACATTTACACTAATAAAAGACAAAGATGCTAATTGACCATACATTCGCTACGCCCATCAGCCAATCAGAAGAGTATGCAAATTAACCCAACAAAGATGGCTGTTAAATTTGCATACTGCAGGCGGGGCGGGACAGCACGATCCGCCGCCCACCCTGCTGCCATCTGGGCCTGCCATCTGGGACCCGGGGAGCGGGCCTAAGCCAGCAGGTGGTTATCTTCCAAGGGGTCCCAGACTATGAGAGGGCACAGGTTGGGCTGAGGGACACCACCCCCCGCCAGTGCACAAATTTTTGTGCACCGGGCCTCTACTTTCATATAAATGGAATTACACAATACTAGAGGCCCGATGCACGCTTTTATTATTATAGATGTGATCTTTTGAAACTGCTTTCTTTCACTTAGCCTAATGTTTTTAATATTCATTTATGGTATAGCATGTATTGGTACTTCATTACTTTGTATTGTCAATATTTTATTTTATGAATATATACATTTTACTCATTCATAAATTGATGGAAATTTGAGCTGTTTCCACTTTTTGGCTATTTAGAATAATCTATAATAATAAAAGCATAATATGCTAATGAGATCGAACAGCCGAACAATCTTCTGGACATCCTTTCAGATGACCTTCCAGATGAAGCCAGGGCTACGAGGGCCGAGTCCCTTGTACGAATTTCATGAATTTCATCGGGGCTCTAGTCTGCTATAACACTGGTGTACAAGTTTTTTAGTGTACATCTGTTTTTATTTCTCTTGGGTGTAGGCCTAGGAAGGTAATTACTGGATCATGTGGTGATTTCATGTTTAATGTTTTGAGGAACTGCCAGGCTGTTTTTCACAGCAGTCTGCATTTTATATCTGTACCAACCTCATCTTTTCATTCCAACAGAAATGGGAGACCATTTTTTGTTTGCCATTTACAGGATCTAACTGATAGGGCACCTTCCAGAGATAATTTGTATTTTAAAATGTCTGGATTTGTTAACAAAGCTTCATTGAACATTTGTTACATTCAAAGTATAAGTCTGCAAAACAAGAGTCTCTTCGAACATTTTCCCCCTGAGATGGATAAATGAATGAACATTAACTAAGTACCTATTATATACCAGTTATCGACTCATGTCTTTCTCTTGGCAGCCTCCCGGGCCCAACAAGGAGAGGTAATGAGGTTAGCATGTCGTTTGGATCCCAAGACTAGCTTCCAGATGGCTGGGGAATGGCTAAAGTATCAGCTGTCAACTTCTGTTGATACTGGATCCATAAACTGTAAGTTGTTTTTTTTTCTAATCCTCACTTGAGGACATGCTTATTCATTTTAGAGAAAGAAACATTGATGTGAGAGAGAAACATCCATCAGTTGCCTTCCCATAGGTGCCCAGATCAGAGATCAAACCACAGTGTAGGTATGTGTCCTGATGGGA